>NC_059675.1:13600000-14200000 GCF_905147105.1 Pieris brassicae | reverse complement strand
CTATTTATTATATAAAACTTTTTTATTATATTATATTTAACATTGCTAGCTACTCTTTTGTTTAGTTAATAAATTGTATTTAAAATAGTTTGTTGCCTATTTGAGACAAAGTAGAATTAAATGTTGTATTAAACATTACTACATAATACATATATACTAATTTTTATATTGTTTAAAAAAGCAATAAAAATTGAATTATCATAAAAATATTCTTGACGCAAATTTTGACGTCATAACTTATTGTTTCATAATCGATTTAATACACTTGTTTATAGCGCTTGAACCCCTATTTATAAAATACCTATTGAAACGTATTATCATTTACGAAAGTATGATATTTAAATTTGCATACATTTTTGGTCTTGACATAAGTGTATAGGCATGTCAAAATTGAGTACATACTATTTAACTTACGTTGTCTCGTTTTATAACAGCGTTTACACAGGATTTTAGAAAGAGACAAACACATTGAGGTTGTTTAGAACTTAAATCATATTAAAAAATATGATTGCAATATGTTGCCTTTACCAATATTCTTATTAAATATATACCTAATTATTAGAACCGTGCAACGTTTTTTTTTAATGTACTATTTAATGGACATGAACGAGTTTTCCTAACCTAAAGTATTGTAAAGCATTCGAAACATCCATTTAGTTTACAATGTAATCAATTTACGTTTTAGTCCGTTGAATATATAACTACTTTAAATGTTTTAGCAAGTATTGTAGTGACATCTTGAATTTTGAAAGGTCTATGTTAAGCTTGGGGAAAGTTAAAAGTTACGTTAGTTCTGTAACTGTTACATAGGTGGCACTGCAATCCCTGTAATCATGTCAATGGAAGTAATAGATGGCGCTACTAAGCAAATATTTATCAAAATTTTCTCTTTATTGCAATTTGAAATTAATACTGATGGACTGTGTAATTAAGTGATTATAAAATCATATGTGTAATTACAATTTTTTAAAGAGATATGTCGTCGAATGCAGTGTTATAAAGTAAATGTTACTTTGATACAAGTTTGCTCGAAGTTTATTTATATTGCTTACTAATATAATTAATTACAATTATTTAACTTATCTAACTGAATGTTATTACACGAGAATTGTGTCCGTATATATCGTGTTACATATTGTACTCGGCAAAGATCAGGATTCATTTCCTAAGGTCGTGTTTCCTGGTCTGTGAAAAGAAGATAAGAAGATAGGGCTATCGAACAACCGGGTGCCACGCTGTGCTCTCTCGGGATAGATGCGAGTGAACACAGCTGGTGGTATCTCAGTTGTTCCTTAGTTCACTCCGCTCAGCTCATCAATGAAGCCTTGAAAACGGAAGACGTCAGACAATTGAGGAGATGGCTGTTATATCCTGTGTTGTGGACTTTCTCGTGAACGAACTTGAAACGAGACACGACAAAGCAAAACTTGACAAACACCTTATCTAAATATTCGGAAGCCTACTTTAATGTGAAAGATTAAATTAGACAAGATAAAATGTATTAATTGAATTGTAGAAATTGGCATTATCTTAATACAATAATCATACATTTATGGTTGATGTTAAATTAAGTATGTTTATTTATTGAGTTTATCACATCATACATAATGCTATATCTACATATAATATATATGATAATTTTGGTAAACATGAATGTTAGAAATTTTATAAGCATTAAATTTTAAAAAAATATTATTTTTAAATGTTGTTAAATTGTATATTACATAGAATGGGTTTAAATCAATTATGAAACAGTTAATAAAACATTTCTTTACTAATTTTATTCTCGTCCTTTATCGTGCATCGATTCAAATAGATAATATCGTGTAATACAAACATGATTTATTCAACAATTGATAAAATGAAATATTTAAATTTAGCCATCTATGATTCTTGACCATGTCTTTCTGTATTCTTTGCTCGCTCGCTTTGTTTCTACACATTTTTTTTAAAGTTTTAACAATCAAGTAGATATAAAATACGGGGTTTGAACTCAAGCCCTCGATCGCCCTTCACGACAAAAATTCCGGTAGGAGGTCCCGATGTCCTGACAGATCCGGATGATCCAATCATGACAGCAAATAACAAATTCGTTCGGACACTCGCGAGCCCTCTGGCATTGAGAGTGTATATGGGCGGCGGCAATGGAAAGTCTACCTTAGATAGGTTAAAACCAGGAAAGACTTGGACCTCCACTTCACTCCAGTGAGCTTCAGCCTATAAATTATAATCAAGTTATTAATGACATGGAGCACGCAGTGCCAACGAGAAATTGTCGTAAGTTACAAGTGAAAGTATGTGCGCATACTGCCTTCATTGAGTAAAGATTTTATTTTCGTTTTATTAACATTGAGTCGTAGTAAAAATCTTGTATGATTATAACTCCATTCTTCTATGAGTCAGAAATTCACATGTATTGATCGGTATTAAAATAATTTGTAGAAACAATCAAATAGAAATTGAATTAATCAAATAATAAATGAAATTTAACACTTACTAGAATGAAGTTCTAGTTTAGCTTGCGTAATTACTAATTAATGTGTTTTTAACGTGAAGAACTAGTCGCTAACATTCATTTATTTTCTAAACGTCTTAAATCAAATTGTTTTAGAAACTGATACGGATTATAAATTAAAAATTATAATTTGACGTTTCCGAAAATCTAGTAAAATTCTAAAAGTAAAGGATTTTTTGTAAGATTATTGATTGTTATACTGATATATAATAACGTTATATTATTATTTATATTACTAAATCAATAAAGTATGTAAAGTATCGAAGGCCTTGTTGAATTGTTAAAATTTTATTTAAAGGAAAACTCTTCGCAAATCCAATTCTAGTGAAAGTTGTTATGAGAACTTGTAACACATTTCAAGTTGATGTAAATACCGTAAGTTGAGTTACATTTACGTATAGTTATAGGCTGTGAGAGGCCGACAGGGGTTATATGATAGCAGTTTTGAGACGAAAGCCCTTTTTCTATTTTGTGTTACGCAGTTTGCCTTCGAAGCTAACGAAATATGTTAGCCCAATCAAAGGCAAATGCAGCCTGGAAATTATAAAAATAAGGAGATGGTCTCCAAACCCAACATCATGGGGAAAGTCAAAATACTCCTCTAGACTTACGGACTTTTATAGGACGTCAAGGCAGCTTGTATAAATTTAATTTAATAAATTTATAATGTAAGGTAACAGGTATATAAACAGGAATTTATTATATTTAAATTACTCAATGAATCAATGCTTTACTCAACAGAGAGACTGACTCTAAAGTGTTATTTGTATATATTTTTTTCTATAGATTTTACTTTATTTATTGTTCCATTAAGTGAGACCTGGAAGAAATCGCTTGATAGCGATATGGCCGCCCGTTGTCTAATTACTTATGTAACCTGTTTTTTTATATGTATTTCTTTGTATAAGGTAGCGAAGTGTAAATATAAAATAAAAATTTAACAATTAAAATGATAGATAAAAAACGTGAAATTGATATAAATTTTAGTGGTTAATGATAACATCATTATATGACACTGTCTATTCTAGCTCTATATAGTAGTCACGAGCATTACTAAAAGTATTGAAATGAAAATATACTTGATAAATATTTATATTTGACAAACTGTGCCTTACGGGTTGATGCGGTCATAGCGTCATTATATAAAAGGCATACATTAATTAATGGATTAATAACAATCTAGTAACCTTCGCTATGGAGGATCTAACACAAAATAGGATTTTTCAATGTGATTTCGTTTTTAGTTTAACTACAGAAAAAAAAATTGTCTTTATAAAAAAATCTTAAACACCAAAATGTAGCTTTTATTGATATATATTGTATGTTGGCGCCTCCGAGTCTAAATAACTTTGGCTGGGGGCTCACTGAGCGCAATTGGCGTGCCAGTTCTGCTTCTTGCATGCCAAGTGTCGCTGGCACAGCCCTTGTTGCATAAACGACTTCACTGCAAGGGCAGGTCGAGGTGATAAATCACTAGCACTGGCCCAGTCAATCCTCGCATCTTTTCTTTTCCTGTTGCTTTTTGCGATCAAAGTGAGTGGAAAATTAAGTAAGCGTTGCCTCACTTCGGGATTTCAAAGATGCTTGATTTATTATAAAATTTGTATATTTTGTGACCGCCTAAAGTCTATTTCAAAAGATAAATTTAAAAGTATATAGAGTTAAAATGTAATTTTTTTTTCGCATTAAAGTAAATTTATAAGTTTTTACAGAAGTGTTTCTTAGTATTTATTTACTATATTTTACATACATATATTTATATTATATATATATTACATATAAATATTTTGCCCTTTAGAATAGACCCTTTTGGTTGCGACGCCGTAGCAGCATATAGTTCACTCTTATCTGACCATAACGAATGTGTTATAAGCAAATAGTAGAAATAAAAAAGTACTAAATTCGGCGCTAACCTCTTGATAATATCTGTTTCATTACAGCTCTTACTATTCTAACTTACATATTTGTATATCTAACTATTGTACTTTTCAAAATATAATATTCAAAGCAGTTTTGATACGTAAAAAAAGATATAAGAAAATTCTCGTCCGCGGAGCTGAAAGGCAAAAGTTCAAGGACATCGGGAATCATTTAGCAACAGCTGGATCGATAAAGGCTCCGATAGAGCTCTCCATATTACCATGACGACCTGCAGCCCTGACCTGGAGGGGGGAGGGGGTGCATCGAGCGGCCGGGCTGCATCTAGCAGTTATTTCGGTGCAGCTCGGCCGCCGCAGTCGTTCTCCGCGCCTCGAATCGCGCGCGCGTTTCAAACGGACGCCAGTATTATCCCCCGTACACTCCGCTATACATATACATTATACGTGTTCGTTGTTTCTTCGTTAATTTTTTTTCTAACGTTCGAAGTGTTGACGCACCTGTTGCGCGAGGTGAAACCGCTTGGAAAACTCTTTTTCTCGACGGACGCGACCACTTTCACCATTCACATTCCGCGCCTACGTCGCACTAAACCCGTCTATGCCACGCTAACTTTAATCAATTTTACCGCCTTTACTCATTCGTTACAGTGCGTAAGGTATTGTATTCAAGTTGAGCTCTAGAATCAATAATGTTCTATTGTATCTGACGGCCTAAATGCGCCACGCAAGATAACTCATATCTAGTTACCAGTGATTAAAATAAACATCTGTTTTAATCCTCAGTTCATACTTGCCAATGCAGTTGTCACGTTATGCAAGGTCTGATGCGTTAAGAATGTGTGCTGATAATTTAAGGTGTTGTGGAGAGATGCTGCCGCTGGCAATTGGCCAGGGATGCAGCCCTGAAGGTCGCGGATCTGCGGGGCGAGGCGGGACAATGTATGACTGTAATGCGCAAGTACAGAGTATCCGGGCTAGGTCTGTAATTGATCATCGATCTTGTTCATAGTTCGAAGTACCTCCTCCTCCTATCGCCCCCGCGAAAGTGGTATTCCCAGGATTTTCAAGGTCTATAATAATTATTTTTATATATTTCCTTGAGATATGACTTGATCTATGCATTTCAAAACAAGGCAGGTCTAATCGAACTTTATTTCATACACGACATCGCCTTATTGATGCTGTATCCGAAAATGTTTACAACATTATCGACATTCGAAATGGCGCCTTGTGATCAATTTTCCTTGACCGTTTGCCCTTTGGTAGCTCCTGTTTTGTTTACCGAATTCATAAGATAGACAGCTATCACTTTCATCTCGGGAACTCGTATTCGAGCATCTCGATTGCGAAACGCATAACACAAGACTTTCACTGGCGGGTCCGTTGACCGTGGCTCGACTTTCTAAATGTCGTAACTCGCAATTGTAATTCGTGATACGCCTCGCCGACCGATACACGCGATGTCATTACCATTTTTGCGTCAAATCCGTAGAAAGTTGAAAGAATTTCGACAAAACTTCCTATTGTAACGCGAATATTGCACATAATGTTTGTAATAAATATTTATTTATAAATAGTATTACATTAGAAATATATATTGGTATTATTAAGGAGCTATTAATGACGAGAATACAGCATATATTCATACGTATCTAACTCCCCATCTAGAGTTCTCGTAATACAGACACAGTCACGAGAACATTGCTTTTACTATGATTCTGTTGTCGCGCTCTAGTTTAACATCGACTTGGTTAAAAATAAAATCACTAATTCCCCATCAAACTTCATAATGTGATCGACATTCTCAGCTGAGTTAAATTCGATTTTATTTTTTACTATGAAGGTGTTGTGCTCAATCGTGATGTCATATCAAATAAACAAACCTCGCATCTATTGAGATGCTTCTATGAAAACCCTCAACAAACGGTATATATTCGCCTCCCAGTAAATTAACGCTCAATGCAACAGGCGTTGGCAAGCCACCTGTGGAATGTAAACCTTCGCTAGAACTGTGAGGTCGTTCCTTTCTTTTCCCATGGCAATTTGTAATCAAACGATTCGCGAAGTCTTAAGTGTTATAGCCATTCGTTTCCGTAAAGATACAAATATTTTTTAATTAAATCAGATTGATTTGATTTTTTAATTAAGTGAGATTGACAACATCCTGCAACGTAATCTATGTTTCCATCCATAGTTTTTATTGTGCTTTCAGTCTATATTAACGATGTGTTTAGGGTAAGATTTACAGCAGAGACTTGGCACTTAGTGTTATTAGATTTTGACATAGGTTAGTATAAAAATATAGACTAACACAGAAGTACATAAAAACAACAGTAATAAAAAGTCTTTAAAGGATATTATTGCAAATTATTATCTCCGTGACCACGCCAGCTCTTCAAACGTTTTATAAATATAGTAAAATACTTAATTATTACATTATTTTTTGCGTCTGCAGCGCAAACTGTTGTGGTCTCTGGCAGAATGACCAGCGCTGTGGAACACGTCTGCTCCACATCATAATGCTGAGCCAGTTACAACCCCAACACACACATAACACACTTAAAATGTAAATTACGTTTATTTTGTTATTTTCCATAATTTTATTCTGTGTGTGTTGCGTTAGTAATAAATGTTATGTCTATATTAATATGTTATGTTAATAGGACTATACCGATTAGTTAAATAATACATTACTTAATTTATATTATTATTAGCCGAAAGTTAAATCTATCAGATAGATATCACAGCGACCGTGACCGTTCGTCCTAGGTTACCTAGCCGCGTCCTTGGGCATAGTGCCAACCCCCTCCCCGCACACAGGAAGTCACTCATATTGCCAATATAGCCATCAATAGATCAATAAACGAACATTCCTCATTAATGAGCCTTGATATCGGAACTATGTTGTCGAATCATACTATTCCAGTGTAAAATTACATATTAAAAAAACATATTTTACCGATTGATTTGAATCAAATATATTTTATATTTACGTTATATATAAATGTTCGAAAATAAATAGCAACGCCTTCATATATAGTTAAAAATAAAACTGACTTTAGCTCAACATAGGATGGATGAAAGTTATGAAGTTAATTGACGACTTTAAAACACAATATTTTATTGACTTTATTTTTAAGCATATTAAATATATAATTAAAAATAATAATAAAAATCCAATCGAGGGGCAGCTTCAATAGAATCAGAGTAAGCGCAATGTAAACGTTCTGATCAAAATATTCAAGATAATAATTGCAAGTTTGTTTTGTACAGAATGAAACACAAATGTAATTTACATTTTCATCTAATATTAGATGTAAATGCAATACGTCCGGCATTTGTTTGAAGTAAGGTGCATGCACTAGATCGCTGTTTGAGCTGGCGGGACACACTCGTGACTCAGCCGACCTTGGCTGAATATTCACCTATTCTAGGTTTTATTGGTTCACTGGCCAACCACCGAGGTCGCTTCGTGAATTCAATAATTCAGACTGCAACACAGGTTGACGATAAATTATTGGAGATTTTTCTTCTTTTCATTACTTTAGGTTACTTAAGGTTAATTTTTCGTTTCAATAAGTTTGTTTTGCGATGTTTTCGCGTATCTTCGTGGGCTGGCCGTCGAAATGGGCCATCTATTTGTGGAGCTCGAGGCCCGTGGCGACATTGTCACATACCTTACGCACTGTTCTAAATACTACATTAGCGGTTATAAAACGTTATTTTCAGCTCTATAATAACCTTCCCACTATAGAAATAGCTGAGTGCACGATAACCTAGTTACCGATGCATCGCGATGCGTGCGTTTATCTACGAACAGAAAAAAACGTTCGCCGCGTCGATTACGTACGCTTAGGATGAAAGCGATGGAAAGTAAGCGTGAAGCGATGCAGAGAAACTGCAGAGTGGCGCGACAGGTGGCCATAGATCGTTGCGACAGTCCGGCCCCGTTGGCAGTACCCGAAGCAGGCTGCGTATTTGAAGCCGGCTCGCTGCAGTGGATTTGCGAAACCGGCGGTTATGCAAGGCGCGCCGATGCCAACTCGCAGGCGCTCGCGGCCGCGCCGGAAGGAAAAGTGGAACGGGCCGCAGTGAGGCGGGCGCGTGCGCCGCTTCCACACGCCCGTCGTCCCAGTCGAGTGCCCAGTGTCGTGTTGTGTCGCTTCTAGAACGTTGAATTGTGTTGCGCAAGTCCTACGCCTACAGTGGGATTATTTTAAACTAGATAATCAGACCTCGCTCCGACGTGTCAAACCCTAGGCGCTGGTGGATGGCATGTGCAAAATAACGCCTACGCCTACGTACCAACCTTTAAACAATACCCGCGATACTAACACCTAATCGATCCGTGAATAATAAAATCTTCTTGAATTAAAAAGTCTAATTTGCTACTGTATGCGTAGGTATCGATGTTAACGAATACATTATCATTCGCCATTAGGAAGCGCTGTTATTAGTTTATTTAACGGAAAGTGCTCCTCAGAGCGTGTTAACTTCCTGAGTTTCGTTTCGTTTCGCGTATTCTACCGGACTTTCGAATACCGCTAAATCAAATACATACAGACAAATGTAATGTATTGTTGCCATATTATAGTTAGGCAACTGACAAGTCGTGTCGTTCTAATCATTGTTGAAAGGTCCCACGCAAGTAGACACATAAACCTCTATCCATGTATTCAAGGACGTTTTAATAGTGTACAATGGCAATCAAGCCATAATTTATCATGTGCCTCGTGTTCATTGCACAATGCGGCTTATCTAGCGGGAGCCTAGCAATTATTTGTCCTACTTTCTCGTTGGGAACAGTTGCCGCAGTTGATAGATTGGGACGTCAAAATTTACGATTAATCGAAGTATAGGTACTCGCAATGATAAATAGCGATATAAATAATTGCAACGAATGCAACAGGACGTTATGTATCAATGCGTCATTCTTGTGCAGTCGCTTTGCGTAGGCGGCAGTGACTGCTCTTATGCAGGTACTACATTGACATCATCATAGACCTGGATTAAGTCTGGAGTTAATCGAACAATAAAATGTTCTGCGAATAAATCAAGTAATGTCCATCCAATCCTGTGCTACAATTTAAATTTTGATTTATTTCATCAATATAAGTTGAACAATGAATTCAAAAAATAATGTCTTATTAGTCGAGATTTATATATTTTTGTTGGTAATATAAGTCAGTTATTACATTGTTTAGTTAATACTTTGTAATGGCAGTGATAAATCATGATGGATTAGGTATTAACATCGAGAGGCTAGAATGTAATAAATCTATTATTTTAGCCGATGGAGGGCTATGTCAGAGTCTACAAGGCCGTAAGCGTGACCCACTTACGTTCACCTTTATTTAACTGAAGCCACGCGAATTTCGACCTAATTACCGTTAGGATGATATTCGATATTCATAGTGATACAAATATACTGAAAATAATTGTCTATTTAACAAAAGCCGGCTTTGTCCATTGATTGGTCACTGTTTTAGGCATCTTTTAATATCAAAAGAACATCAGTTCAAAGAATACTATTATATTTGAGTTGTCCTAAATTGTATTTACCATCAAGAGATGCATTGATATCGCAAACTGTATGTACTTATCATATTTGTTGTATAGTTTATGTACACGTGTAGATTCAACACGATTTCCACTTTACGTCACAAGGGAATCGTAATAATTGTATATAATTACTGTTATTTTACAACTGAATTTGCGACGGAATAATTTCTTCAACTTAAATAAATATAAATTCTTGAAATCATATTCGCTATTATTAGTACATATTTAGTTTGCACTTAGTTGCATAATGCATGTAACTAATTCCGCAAAGCGTTTTCCCCATGATGTTTTTCATTGCAATTCACGATGACATCATTCTTCGTACCTAGATGTTACTTAGATTTTATATTGCATCAATAATTATCGTCAGGCTTATATTGTATGTTATCCACCTGGTTTTCGACATATACTTTTACGGTAAAATCTTGAAAGTAACATCGCGAGCTAATTTTGCCCACCTTTGTTGAAATGTTACGCTCTCTCAGCACTTTCCAAATAACAAACTTTCAAATACAAATGTTCTTTTAACATTATGACGCCACACCACACTGGCGACTTGGACACGTGATAAACCTATACAATGCATAACTATAATCAATAATTAATCTGACAAGCGACGCGTTAATAAAATACTAATTATTGTAAATCACGACGTGATATGATTTTGAATGCACTAACACATTCTTCACCATAGTGATCTGACGTACAGGACAGTAAGTGATAAGGGAGGACGTTGCATAGACTAGTAGTGATGCGCCTAGTGAAGTCTCGATATCGAAGTTTGTACGCCCCGGGGTTCGTGCCAGGAGTGCGTTTGCAACGCACGCGCCAAGTTTGCGTTTATGCAAAGTTGATTTTGTAAATGCACTATCTGGTACGACACCCAGGGGCGTGATGCATCGCATCAGATCAACCGTTCGGAACACCAAACAGTTTTAACTGTTACGAACTCTTAAGTGACTTTTATTTTAATTTTATTTATATTTGTACTTGTATGTAGACTTATTGTATTTTACCAACGAGTTTATTATAATTTATTTATTCGTGTATTTAAGTTTGATGTACAATGTTTATTTGTGATTTTTTTGTGCCAATTTTGTCCTTTTTTATATTGATGGTTTATTATACTGCTTTTTTTATTTTCCTTTGTTTTATTTCTATTTCACTATACTTTTAATGAGTGGTGAACGGATGATCTGTTTATTGCGAAATTTATTACATTACTAGCGAGACACCAAGTTCTTAGCTAAATAATTTGATTAATGGTTTGGTAATGTTATGAACAGGTATCCTAAATATTACATGTACTAAACAAAAGTATCGCTTATTGTGTAGAAAGGTGGAAAAGTTATTTTATCATATTTGGCATCTAGAAAATTATAATAAAGAGATCAATAATTGATCTTACATATAATAAAAAAATCTTGCTAATCTCTCCATAATAGTACTTTTTAATATATATTTCAAATCTAAGTCAATTGTTTCGATAAATTTGATTCTACTATAATGCATGCAAGCGACATTTAGATGTAGGTTGAGATCAAACAGCTGACGGCGAGAAATGTTGGCGTGTAGTTTGTTGCAGACCACAGATGCAGACGTGTTCCAGATAGATGCACATTGTTGCAATCTATTCGTGCCGAAGCAATAACTAAATTACAACAAGTTAGGTCAAATATAATATATTTAGTCTTGCGTTTAAATCAGTATCGATACATTTTAACAACACTAAGCGATTAATTGAGCGTAATAAATATTAATTAATTATTATCTAGATATAGGCCGAAAGCAACTCATATTGAATAATGTAAATATAATAGTTTATGTTAATGTGTTATTAACATTATTCCTATATGGAAAGCAATTGCCCAGAAGGCTTCTTGAATTAGGGTAACTTAAGGCTGATTATGGTATCATTGACCGTATGTATGGGTGCTACCTCCTGCAAAAACCAACCTAGGAGTTCAGGCACCTGAAAGTGAAACTTCTTTAGGCGCATGAGGGTAACATTTTTACGGAAACGTCACGAAGACGTGCAGCGTTTTTGTCGAAGAAAAAGGAGAGAGTGATTGAGAGAGAGTGAGAAAGGGAGATCCAGAAAACATACACGTTATTGGTTGATGTATTTGTTCAGTAGTTACATATTAGAACTTTATATGGCAATTCTGTCGCATAACGTCTTGTGCAGTAAACGCAGATTTTTATATATTTATATTATCATTAGCATGTATAAAGTGTGAATATAGATATAAAAATACATGGAGTGATCATATACTGGTACATAATCATCTATTGGGGCCTTTACCTTAGTAATAATTACATTACAAAGAAGTTTAATTTCTGACATGTGAACTTTGTACTACGCACTTTTTTCGAATTCTTTGCGATTTTAAAAGATACAACAGAACTACTCCGGAGCCAGATATACTCCGTAGTGGTGTGATCAATTTTAAAGAACGTATTGTTAAATGCCTATCTCATACCTAATACGCTGTTTTGATGATATTTGTATTTTTATTACCATTGTAACATTAATGTTGACCAAAAATGACATATGTTTGAGGAAAATTTGCTTGTAACTTATACTGTAGATTTAGAACTCTGTATGATGAGGTAAACTTTAACAAATAAGTACAGTTAAATTAAAAGGGCAACTTAACTTATCGCTTTCGAGCGATCTCTCACAGGTAACCATGAATGACTTGAATAAGTTTTAGTCGCCTACGACTTGTAAAAAACACTTTATAGTAGGAAATACTTGAATCATTTTCGAATCGGTCTTTCAATACCTACCTGTCGGAGAATTGAAAAGATTTGAGATGCAATGTAAGCATTTTACATTGCAGTTTATTATTGGATAAAACAAGCCGGTATGCCAGTGGGTCAAGTATACTGTGCGTAAGAAACCTTATGCAGTAATCTCATTTTACAACAACTTACAATTATAAAACCACACAAATACCACTCATGGTTAATATTGTTCCCGATTTGTTTTACCCTACTTTCAGGCAGGTTTTTATTTCTAACACGTGTACAGGAATTGTTGATGCCTGATGTGATTCAATGAATATGTGCATTTTGGCAGACTAAATTGTGAGAGAACTACATATATATGTAAATAAAATAACATTAAATTTACTTATTTGAATTTTTTTACATTGGATTAACTGGCTGAATAAAACTTGAGAGAAATGTCAATGTCAAATATTGGATTTTGACATACGCGACTCGAAAGTCTGTAGAGGATATTTATGTAGGGATATCACCCATTTGAAATAAGATTATACACGTAGCTATACAGGATTTAATGAATAAAGAGTTTGACAGTTGAAACGTTTTATAAAATGAATGAAATGTCAAAATTAGTGGACAAATATTGTCGATATCAAATAAAGGGTGAGAAGATACATAAAACCAATTTTTGATGAATATAGAATATATAATCGATTAGGTGTACCTAGAACTGACACAAACTACACTTCGTGCAAATATGGAAAGTGAAAATCGGCATTCCACATTATTATTAAGCTGGCTTCACGACAGTAATTTGGGGAGATTTAATACCTAAGCGATTCGGTTATGGTACTGAATTTAAAAATAAAATTTTCAGTGTTCTGTGTTGTTTTATTTATGAGTTCTCCAATTAGCATTGTAAAATTGTTTGTGAATTTTTTATTCACATTCTTGTCTATCGATTATGTTTACGCTGTGACGGAAAGAGACAGACAACTTTATATACTATGTAAATAGATTTATTAAGTTTTTATGAAGTTTTTAAGGCGTTAAAAACTATTAAAAATACAAATGATCTAAAAACTGATGGCTTTATACTAGAACCTAGAAGAATTTAGTTTGATAAACATTTTAGACTATTGTTTATTCAAGGTCTTCGCTATTCACAAAATAATAAAAAAAAACTAGCGCACACTTACTTGGGCTAGAAATATATATAGTTTTTAAATTTAATTATATATAATAAAGTGCTGGTTAGGGGTTTATTGTGCGATTCTGACTGGTAGTCAATCGGATCCCGTGAACAATGGATGTTTAAATCTACAGATAACTGTTCTTACGGTGAAAAACATTGGATTTTGAAATCAAAAATTACAAGTTATAATTAGGCTCAGACATGTCTTTACCAAAAACGGCAATAAATACATCTGCCCCGTGCCCATACGCTGAACTTCATGCATTAAACATAGTTAAGCAATATATTAAGCCTATGTACCTCGTTGTAATATACATTCAAGTAGGTATTTGTTAGGTATGCGCTATGCGTGACTGCAATAGAAAACGACTAGCCTTCGGAATATCTCCTTGGACTGCAAACAAAATATTAATTTAATATAAGATTGTTTCGTGGTAATATATTAATAAAAATTAGTTTATTTTTGTATTCTGTTATGGCAGCTATTGAGATAGGCTATGGGGTATCTATACTGTGTTAATGCGCAGGCTCATATACACTATATCAGTGTTTCCCAATGTAGAGCGTGAGCCCTTAGTTTTTTAAATACTTTAATTTAATTTAGGGTTATTCGAAAATTCTATAATATTACCTGGAATTTGAATTTTAGTTTATATTATATTTTGAAAATTTACGTACTGTGTTTCGTTAACAATTTCCTAGTAACTTCTTAAAACCCATCATTTAAGATTCTCAGTTGAACATAGGGTTGGGCATATCAACTTTTTGCTACAAGCAAACACTTTTTATAAAAACTCACAAGATGTATTTGGACAATTAAATACTAGATCGAAATATTATACCTTATCAATATTCAAAATTAAAAGGTAAACTAAAAATGTGTTTGCGATGACAATGTTTTTTATATTTATTAATATATACATTATTTACGCCAAAAAACAAAGACTGCTCATAGTAGAATTACAAAAGAAATATTTATTTATCTGAATCTTAAATTACTTATTCATTGATGAAGAACGTGGTAGCTTTAAACCTTTGAAGCTACAGCTAAAATTATTAAAGAGGGTGATATAAAATAAAATATATGGGATGATGTTGATCAGAGTCGAAAATCCCATGATTACCACTAGGCCATGCTTTATTATTAAAATTTAATTACATTTGTACGAGGTAAGGTTTAACAGGCAAAATACAAACTTCCATGAAATGGAATAAATGTGTAAACAATAAATTTCTCTTCCGTGATTTTTGGTTCTTACCTACATTTAATTGTGATTATGGGATGCTGGACATTTTTTACACGGTCCCGTAATTCCTTTATAAAGTCATTATAACAGTTGAAGCACTTAAAGCGTAAGCGGTAACTATAACATCACAGCATTTGACGTTTACGAAATTATTAACTTAGTATGTGTGTTTTCCTGGTATATTTAATGGACCGAAATAATCTTTTAGATAAAATTTATACGATGCTTTGATGTGGCTGTTTCATTATTATTTTGATAGGTGCCTTTAAGTCCATAAGTCTTTGAGGCTACACCAAAACATCTGTTAGGCAGTAAAAGTATGTAAAAAATAATATTATATCATGTTTATTTTCAGGTCATGAGTCCAGCGCAAACACCCGAAGAGACCATGAAGATTGAGGAACAGAACAACAGCCTCGTAAACTCACTTTAGACGACGAAGCATACTAAAATTTTAGCCAGTTTAATCTAACCGATTATCGAACCCAAGAATTCGATCGTTTAATATTAGCCAACGTTTCATTGAAAACGTTAATTATAAAAAAAAGACTACAGTAACTTCCCTAACATGCTTAATAACTATTCCAATAGCTCAACCGCATACTTATAAGTAAATTCGGATAGTAATTTGATTAATTAACATTAAACAATAGCTTATTTTTATACAGAACTGGACAGACGTTTGGCCACAATCCCACCTGATGTTATGTGGGATGCGGCCCAGGGCACGCCTGTCCAGGAGATGCAGATTAATCACCGCCTAAATTAACCAATATTAAACTCTTTAGGGAAAATGAAAGGCGGCAAGGAGTTCCTCTCCTTTGCTGTGTTTACAAGAATCGAGTTAGATGAGCGATATTTGAAAGTACAGTCAAAACCGTTTACGACGACATCGTTTAGAACAACATACCGGTTATATTGACCAAAATCAAAGGTCTCGGCTGAATTCTATGTATAAGGTACTTAATAACAACGTTGTCGGCTGTTACGACTACCGGTTTTTACGACAAAATATGAGTAGTACATTCAATGTCGTTATAACAAATTTTGACTAGTACTTAATGCAGATTGCCGAAACTACTGGATCTTTAAATCGCTACTACGCAAAGCATAGCCCCAAATGTATAATAGGCTTGGGTTATTAGGATAGATTAGTAACTTTTCTACGAGATTTCCAGACATCCTTTGGGTTGACCGCATTGGCAGTGTGGTTAGCTGGTTGTTAAGTAACGACCAACAGCCGCTAATGGCACTGCCTCTGCGTCCTCCTTTATTACATCAGTCAACTGAACAATGAAGCAGGATTGGCGCCTCAAGCCTTCGACAGCTTTTACCCATCAAGAACTAGCAGCGGTGAACTTCTCTAATAATATATTTCGACTAATGTGTTATATTTATTGTATTGTAAGCTTATATATTATTAACGAATATTATATACACATGCCTTTCGTTTTTATAAACATGCAATATATTGCTTATTGGTAGAAACAATCATTTAACCGTCGGTAAATATTAATAGCTCAAAAAATATTTTCATAGTTCAAATTAACGATTCTATGTAACTATTATAAAACGTAATTAATATTTTACTTTGTGTGTCTTCTATTAATGGTGGTTAAGTTTAACGTAAATGTAACAAAATAGTTTAAAGACATATTTACACAACCATCAAACTATTTTGTATTAGCATAAATGCCATTGAAATAGATACACGCGAATAGCGTCACATGCAATGCGTCAACTCTTGTCGCTAATGCACTGAAATAAATGTAATTACGTTCAGGTGCATTTATGGGAGATGTGCCAACTCGTGGTACAAAACACGTGGGTTTAGATCACTATTCATTATTTGTCAGGGCTATGCTGGGCCCTGAGCACAATAAGCAATTTTGTGTCTTTGTTTTTTTTTATGTAATAGGTGGCAAACGGGCAGGAGGCTCATGTTAAGTTAAGCCGCCCAAGGCCAAGCACTTTGCTAAAAGGCTCGTGGGTGTTGCATTCTCATACGGACGTTAGCTGGAATTGCAAACACTGTCGGTATAAACAAAAACTTATTGCCTAGGCTATTATTAAATGTATCGCTGCGAGTTGATAGCTTTAAAATAGAAACATTTACTTTATACATATTTCCAAAACTATTGTACCTTCAAAGTATGCTTCCATAACATGCATGTAAACGAAATTATCCCTTACAGATTGTTGACTCCGCTTGAACCAAATTTATAGCGACATCTTAGCTTTTAATGCCCACTTTTCTTTTTTACGAGGCGTTCGTTCGAGCTCTTACTTTTAAATGTTGCGACTTATCAAACGTGACGCAATTGTGTGAAGGTAAAACGCCACAGTACAATGACCTTATTAAAACGTAATTATTGTTGTAGTTTTTACTCTTCTCTCTCTGATCTCTTTTGTAATTTACAGCTACACAGTTAATTAAAAATAAACAATTACTAAGGATTTAAATAAGTTCATTGTAAACAGTGCTTTCACTCTAAGCTTGCTAAGTCAATTATTGGGGCAAAAATAAAGTTGCCCTTTTATAGTTTGAATATGGTTATTTCGTGTTTGTATATGTATTGAATTGTATTCGTATAAAAACTAATCTTTCATACTTTATAATATCGATATTTTATTCCTTATTATTTGAGTTTGAGTATGGTCATTTCGTGTTTGTTTATGTATTGAATTGTATTCCTATAAAAAATAATCTTTCATACTTTATAATATCGATATTCTATTCCATATTATTTGAGTTTGAGTATGGTCATTTCGTGTTTGTTTGTGTATTTAATTGTATTCCTATAAAAAAATAATCTTTCATACTTTATAATATCGATATTTTATTCCATATTATTTGAGTTTGAGTATGGTCATTTCGTGTTTGTTTGTGTATTGAATTGTATTCCTATAAAAAATAATCTTTCATACTTTATAATATCGATATTTTATTCCATATTATTTGAGTTTGAGTATGGTCATTTCGTGTTTGTTTGTGTATTGAATTGTATTCCTATAAAAAAATAATCTTTCATACTTTATAATATCGATATTTTATTCCATATTATTTGAGTTTGAGTATGGTCATTTCGTGTTTGTTTGTGTATTTAATTGTATTCCTATAAAAAAATAATCTTTCATACTTTATAATATCGATATTTTATTCCATATTATTTGAGTTTGAGTATGGTCATTTCGTGTTTGTTTGTGTATTGAATTGTATTCCTATAAAAAATAATCTTTCATACTTTATAATATCGATATTTTATTCCATATTATTTGAGTTTGAGTATGGTCATTTCGTGTTTGTTTGTGTATTGAATTGTATTCCTATAAAAAATAATCTTTCATTCTTTATAATATCGATATTTTATTCCATATTATTTGAGTTTGAGTATGGTCATTTAGTGTTTGTTTATGTATTGAATTGTATTCGTATAAAAAATAATCTTTCATTCTGTATAATATCGATATTTTATTCCATATTATTTGAGTTTGAGTATGGTCATTTCGTGTTTGTTTATGTATTGAATTGTATTCGTATAAAAAATAATCTTTCACTCTTTATAATATCGATATTTTATTCCATATTATTTGAGTTTGAGTATGGTCATTTCGTGTTTGTTTGTGTATTGAATTGTATTCCTATAAAAAATAATCTTTCATTCTTTATAATATCGATATTTTATTCCATATTATTTGAGTTTGAGTATGGTCATTTAGTGTTTGTTTATGTATTGAATTGTATTCGTATAAAAAATAATCTTTCATTCTTTATAATATCGATATTTTATTCCATATTATTTGAGTTTGAGTATGGTCATTTAGTGTTTGTTTATGTATTGAATTGTATTCGTATAAAAAATAATCTTTCATACTTTATAATATCGATATTTTATTCCATATTATTTGAGTTTGAGTATGGTCATTTAGTGTTTGTTTATGTATTGAATTGTATTCGTATGAAAAATAATCTTTCATTCTTTATAATATCGATATTTTATTCCATATTATTTGAGTTTGAGTATGGTCATTTAGTGTTTGTTTATGTATTGAATTGTATTCGTATGAAAAATAATCTTTCATACTTTATAATATCGATATTTTATTCCATATTATTTGAGTTTGAGTATGGTCATTTAGTGTTTGTTTATGTATTGAATTGTATTCCTATAAAAAATAATCTTTCATACTTTATAATATCGATATTCTATTCCATATTATTTGAGTTTGAGTATGGTCATTTCGTGTTTGTTTGTGTATTGAATTGTATTCCTATAAAAAATAATCTTTCATACTTTATAATATCGATATTTTTTCCTTATTATATTCATCTCCATAAAAATTAAGTTAAATAACCAGGTAATGGATATTAAAATTTACATTAATGACTAATGTAATTAAGTTAATACCAACCATACTTTTGTAAGTATTTTCCTTAAATTGCTGTTTTTAAATTGGCGTAAATAGGTTTTGACGTGATTGAACTTGACATTTGAAGACTCGGAATCCTGGTATCGAATTTTAAAACATATTAAATTAAAATGTTTTAATGTTTATGGAAGTATACAGTTGTGAAGTAATGGGTCTGCTTACTAAAACAAATTAGAAATGTACATTAAATGTTTATTACTACACATAAATTACATTCAGATGCTGGCTAATGTACAATGTACTACAAACTAAAAATGCTTCCTTAACTATTATTACAAAAATATACGATTCTAACTTATATTAAAGAGACCAAACACATTGTCAAATTAGATTAAGCCTACTGCGATTGGAAACTACGAAGGTAAAAAGTATATAAAAATATGTTACATGTTACATATACTATACAGTATATACCCGAGTGCTCACTAAACTATTTACACTGTGGACAGAGCGTTATGTTCTGTGGTGAAATAAATAAATATCAATTACAATGTGTTTTATTTTAAACCGATTGTTATATATGTCGGTGGGTTCGCAAATCCTACTAATAACACAATCCGTACGCAATCTAATCGAAGCCAGTTTGAAGGTCTCAATCGTGATTTTATTCGGTAATAATGAGAATTAAGCAGAGAGGAAAGGAAATCAGACATGGGGGACAGCATTTATAAACATTTGCGACTGCTCACTAGATGGCGTCATTTGATATATTTCAGATATGGGGTTGAACTGACAAAAGAAACAAAAAATTTAGCGTACAATAGTATTTTTCACAGTTTATTACCAATATCACATGGACGCGTGAACATCAGGCATTTATAGAGGTAGTTGTTTTCTGTAACATTCTTGTTCTTGGAGCGAAAATTATTGAGACCAATTTAATTTGGATTACAATTACAAATTTTAACACGTATTTGGAATCAAAGAGTATAGATTTGAATTGACAAAATCCAAAAATGCTTAGAAGCTTACATCGATTTACAATCCATAGAAATTAGATCGAGTGATCCTAAACTAAATCTTTAAATGAATACTTTTAGAAACATTACTCACACTAGCAACAATATTCTAACACCTTACGGGCCGCACAATACTGCGTCACCATGGACGTTATGAAACGTATAACATACGGAACTACAGTTATTTACAGGGCCATTAAATATTAACGTTCATTTTTGAAAAAATGTATATAATGCAACGTTAGTTTAACGCCATCTATGGATGGAGATATGCACTATTAAACGCTTCTCCAAAACGTTGCTTTAGTAATGATATTTAAACTAATTTTACATATGCAATCCGGTTAAAATAGTAATTTTCAGATAAGTCGAAGCCTCTTATCTCTACTTAAGCTAAGGTGCAGTATCTTATACTATAATCTCCCTAAGCGCAGTCAATACCAATTCGTCTACAAAAGTACAAATAAATAACTAGCCATATCTAACTGTACCGGGATGAACAAATAGAGTTATTAACTGTGTGTGTTAATTATTTTATATTAAAACCAATGTAGACTGTAAAATTATTTGTCTCCACTCTATTGGTTCTTCCCCTCTCAACATAATTGATGATTATATAAATACCCCTGAAGATAAGCGCATACATGTTTCACGAGGCGGGAAATTCCAACGCATAATGCCAAAATTTATGATCACAAGGATTTTTACTACGAAGGCGCCACTTTATAGAACAAACGAACAACATTCAATTGTTTCGGTAGACGGTAAATGCGCAAATATTCTCAGTGTAAAGTTATAAATGTTGTTATGACAACATTAGAAAGCACAGACTACTAAATTCAATGTTCTGTGCTCAGGGCATTATTCTATTCACACGACAGTTGTCAGAGGAAATAGCTCTATGACAGTTGTCAAAAGAAATTACTCTTTGGCAGTTGGCAGTCGATGCTAGATCAAATTGAACATGAAAAATCGATTAATATATTATTTTTATTTAGTTATTAATATATAATAACTTTGCACAGTTCTTAAAACGCTCACAATGTCAACTATCTAATAACCGTTTATTTAACCTATTGAACAACGAATACGGATTTTTTCTCTTTAGTTTCTCCGGAGTAGCGAGCACTATATTTTTGTAAGTTAGTGTTGTAATAGTTACGAACATAAATCTCACCCCCAAACATGATAATTAAATAGGGATTATAAGTATGCATTTATTTATATAATAGATTTTTCGTATAGCACTGTCCTTTGATTATTGCGCATCGTTACGTCCGAAGAGCCAAACACACGTGATCACAAAAAAATGTTTTTTTTCTTATGTAATTACGATTATGGAATATTTAATTCCATACCAAAACTCCGTGACCCTAAGGACCTCTAAGATGCGATCATGTAGATTTTTGAAGGCATAGCCTACATAACCATAACCAACAGAGACCTGTCCTATGACGATAAATGCCTAAATTCAATTGCAGAGCTATAAAATATCATTATGACCATACATTTTGAAACTCTAACAATTAAAGAAAAAAAAAATTATACACTTAATGAAAATAAAAATCACGTTCGAATTAAATTAATATTCACAGGAATTTTAACCTATTATTGTTATATCGCCAATAATCACAATCTAAGTAGGAACATTTGATCTACGGGAATTTATACTATTGTACTAAGGTAGATTTGAGAATATTCGTTATACTTACCCACTACAGTAGGGCAACACAGTTAAAGGGGAAAAAAATTGTAAATTAGTTTACTCTAAAAACTGCAATCTTTCTGTTATTATTTTATATTAGAAAATATATTATTGTCCCTTATGCTATATCCAGTACAAAAACAATGTTCAAAATTCCATCAATTACGAGAAGTTTAGCAACGTACGAAACGATCAGAATTAACAAAAAAATGACATTGCTACTTTTTTCGACTCGATTTTTTTTTCAAAATTTTTGACTGTCTAATTGTATTCAAACGAAACATTTTGTATTGTGCATTAAGAGTCACATATACTATGTTTATTATGAAGAATAAAACCCAATTACCGAACCATTAATTATCTTACTTTGATCGAATATCAAATGCAACCAGAAACCCTTTAATACTGTTCTCGGTTTTAGAAAATTGTGACCAACAATAAAAATGAAATACAGTTTCTATTCCATAGATGGCGCTTTAAACGACATCGTCGGTCACCCGTGATTGACAGCTTCAAAGCCTAACGCACCGTTAGTCACGCGTGGTCAAACACAAAACGGGCAATTGAAAATTGTTTGACGGGAACTGTACTTCATTGTGAATATTTACAACTTATGTTTAATTTTACAAATATGTTGCTCAACTATGAGTTTGACAAAAGACTGACTGACTAAGGTTTGTTTGGAAAATAATCGTTAATTTATTAGAATAGTTAACAGCCCGGTCAATACCGAATCTGTATATCAATTAAGACGTCGACATTAAGTAAATAGCACATATTTATTTATTTAACGTCACCACGAGCTAGTTTGGCCTAGTTATATCCACCTCTCACTGCGAGCGGAACGCCGCCATTCTCATTACGATGATTTTCATACATGGGGTCTCCGCTTTGGTGGAAGCACACAAGGCGGGCATTAGGCACCCAAGCCTGGGGTCGTGAGTTCGAGTCATGAATGCGCAATGATTCTCGCGAAGGCGAAGCAAAAAAACGCGAAGACTTCGGAATGTCAAAACGTTTTTGACACATGTATTATATCAATGGACTTCAAAATTGTGTGTTAGGCATAGTAGGCGAATTGCCCACTTGCCTATAAGAAAAATAAAGGCGACACTGAAATTTGAGGGTCGACCGAGGGTTGTAACGCCACAGGTGTAACCTGTCAAGTCCAGATAAAGTGTTTATTTTGCCAAACTCATGGTTCAGTCTGTACTATATCTAACTTAATGTAAAATCTTTCAATACGAAGAAATGGTTATATTATCAACGCGTGGACCGCCTTTGAAAACACAAAAATCTAATTAACCTGTTCAAATATCCATACCAGACATATTTTTGTATCCTATGATTATGTGTGTTCGCCGTGTCTACTAGGATATTAGACATAAGTAAAAACCCAAAATTTAATTAGATTTTTGAGTAGACACATTTTTGAAAGATTCATTTACTTAAATTAATTCGGGAGAAGACCAACAGCACTTGAAAAAACTGATTCATACTCGCGTTTATCAATTATACTTGCTTTTTTTATAAATTTGCAGCTTTTACACAATTAAACGGAAGTCATCCGTGACCGACAAATCGCGCGATGCAAATTTTTAATCAGAAAAATCAGCAAAAGTAATAGGAGCACAACTGACGTCAGAATAAATATTAAAAGTATGACATTTATTCGTTTAAGTTGACCAAATTGAAGAAAAAAAAAAACGACAACGACAGTTACACGCTACAATTCACTAACACACAAAATTAAAGCATAATTCAAAACGAGTTTGTTCCTAAACACATTATTATTACAGTTAACATAAGCGTATATGTGTTATGAGGGCGCGGACGACGACTCCATACTTACGGCAACTTGCATCTGAAATTATTAACATTTATTCATAAAATAACAGCCGACAACACAACGTTCGCGGGTCATAGGCCTCTGCGAATGGACTTTATGTCGAACTACGCGTAACGCAACATTATTTTGAATAAAATTTAACGCGATTATTTTGAATAAAAGCTGATTTCAACGACTTTTCGGTACTTTTACGTAGAAATGGTTACGTTTACGTTACGTAACGTTACGTTTTACTAAAGGGAAGGGGGGGAGGTACAGAAAAATGTTATAGCGCCCTAGATGGGGGTCCCTCCCCCATCTGGGGCCAGGATACAAAATCCCCAAAAATTGCGTTACTTAATCCGTTGAACGCTCCTCCCGAACCTTGACAGTTGTGACTATAGACTTAACGGTGAAATTTGATTTCATTTATTTTTATAGAACAGGATGCGCACGAGGCTCCCCTGATGTTAAGTGATACCGCCGCCCTGGAGCAAGAGGGCTTGTGAGTGCGTTGCCGGGATTTTAAGAATTGATACGCTCTTTTCCATTGCTTTTGTCTTGTACACGTGCAATGAATGAATACATTCATAAAAAAAGAATATTGTTCAGTTTACTTAATTAATCTTTAATTCGTTTTAAAGTGAAAAAAAAAATACAAAAAAAAACTTAAATTGTTATTCAAATTCGAGACTTGACAAATCGAAAAGAAAACGTATAAATCGTGCCTCTGTAAGTCGAAATTTCAGCAGTTAATGTTAAGTATAGAACTCGTCAACTCGATTTTTTTTTTGGCATTTCCCTTGACATTCGTGATTCCACCGTAACATTTAAATAAATTCACTATTCTTACACTAATTTCACTAAGAACAGAGTGAATGCCTCACAATTATTACGACGAGTTCTTCCTATGTGCGGAATGAACACTAGCTCGTAATCGGCGAAGGAAAACATCGTCAGGCGTGTGTCAGGTAGGTCAGCTGTCAGAAATGTGAGTCAAAACTTTCTTAATTACCTTATTAGCCGGTACAGGTGAATTTGTGAACACTTCGCTCATATCGAGCGCGCAATTCTTGTTAAGTATATAACTCGTCAACTCGATTTTTTTTTGGCATTTCCCTTGACATTCGTGATTCCACCGTAACATTTAAATAAATTGACTATTCTTACACTAATTTCACTAAGAACAGAGTGAATGCCTCACAATTATTACGACGAGTTCTTCCTATGTGCGGAATGAACACTAGCTCGTAATCGGCGAAGGAAAACATCGTCAGGCGTCTGTCAGGTAGGTCAGCTGTCAGAAATGTGAGTCAAAACTTTCTTAATTACCTTATTAGCCGGTACAGGTGAATTTGTGAACACTTCGCTCATATCGAGCGCGCAATTCTTGTTAAGTATATAACTCGTCAACTCGATTTTTTTTTGGCATTTCCCTTGACATTCGTGATTCCACCGTAACATTTAAATAAATTCACTATTCTTACACTAATTTCACTAAGAACAGAGTGAATGCCTCACAATTATTACGACGAGTACTTCCTATGTGCGGAATGAACACTAGCTCGTAATCGGCGAAGGAAAACATCGTCAGGCGTGTGTCAGGTAGATCAGCTGTCAGAAATGTGAGTCAAAACTTTCTTAATTACCTTATTAGCCGGTACAGGTGAATTTGTGAACACTTCGCTCATATCGAGCGCGCGCTCGTCCAGCACGGCCTCTAATGCGGCCGCTAGTTCGCAGCTCTCCGCGAACGTTCCCCCCTCCGCTATAAATACAATGATTTATACGAATAATTGTCTACTTGACATGATCTGATTATTTATTAGATTCTTTAGAACCTATGCAAATTGTTACCAATTTAAAATAAACATTTATAATTTCATAAAACCGCCAAAACTATTCTCTCGGCGAGATTGTGACTATCATGCTCGTACACACGTAAATCAACGCCAACTGTGTGTACACAGATTCTTCGATTACACGTATATTATGTTCCGATTGAACTTTATTTGTATGAATTCTTCTAACGAAGCCTTTAATTGTTACTACTAACTGGCAAATCAATTGTATCGTTTGCCATTTATAATTATTAGATATATGTAGTAATAGCGAATGGAGAAACAAATCCATGGATCCATATTTGGAAAAATCTGGAGAAAGTTTTTAACTGGATTCAATTGTACAAAAAAAATTATATAACAAATCTAAATGAATGGGTATTATTTTAATATTATATTATTATTAAAGGTAGTTAATTGTTTGGACCTTCATCGACACATTTGAACATATATAAGATAGATCTATATATAAGATAGAAAATGCCGTGGATTTATTCATGGGTTTATTTCTTGGTAAATCAATGAGGAATTTATGAGCAGAAATTGATTGCAGAAATGCACTTATAACACACAAAAACACAGTCACTAAATACTTCACTTATGCACACTTTACACTGTAATTTATCACTTGTATTCACTTTATCGCTTCGGTGTTCCTCTCGTGTTATCGCATTCCAAACTAAAGGCGACTAGTCGCGTTTCGGCTCGCTTATATATCCCCGGGAATAATTCTAAACAATATTCGAGAACTTTCTAGGCGGGCTTGCTACTGAGTAGCGATTGCACAATTCTAGAACGTCCGCACTCTTTGACTCTCTCGCACGTTGCTCCGTCCTTGTCGTACGGCGTTCTAGAGTGCTCAGTCTAGTTTCGAGAAAGTTCTCTTCTCTCTCTCTCTCTCTCGTATCATTTCGTCCTTGTCTCACACCTAGAAAGTTTGGTCTAGAATATTCTTTCATCAAAGGGGTATACCTAGGCCTGAAAACGCCTGAAAACGGGTCTCCTGAAAACTGCACCAATCGACTACACATGTTCTGAAACCGACTGAAAAAAGGTTTCAGCTTCCTGAAAACTAGGGTAACATTATGGAAATTACAATTTTCTAATATGTGATTGACCCTCTCCTGAAACGGTCAGAAATCATATTACAGCCTGCTGAAAAGTTCTCTAACTAGTAGAAAAATCTAGAAACATTGCAGTCGACTCGTCTTCGTAACTATCTATAGAATAACATAATTTCTTTCATATAATATCTTACTACTATCTCGAGCATACTTAAACAACATATAAATTAAATTACGTATGAAAATAGTTTTAGTACACGTTTTATATACCAAAAAAATTTAATAACATTTACAATATATGTATTATTTATTTGACTACGACTCGGAGAACTTCGTACCGCCTAATGGGTAAATAATGTTGTCACAGAGTAGCTAAACTTAGTATATGATATAAGTATACTAACACTAAATTATAAGTAGCTTTATATTTTTTAGATTTATTAAAATATATTTATTTTTTATCGACTTATATGTTGGATTTTTTTTTTGTTTTATTTGTAAATTTTCCAATGTTTTAACGCCTTCTTTATTTTATATAAAATTACCTTGATTAAAAAACTCCGTGAACGCTTCATCCGGCATCTGGCTCAAGACGCTCGGGTCCAGGATGTCATCCGGGGGCACTTGACCGACTTCTTTGAAACGAGAGAAAAACACAGTAAATAATGGTGAATCGTAAATAATTAATTTCCTTATGAAAAACGCCATTTAAGACCTACGTAACTCTCAACTTTACACTAAAATCAATAATCTGGTCTGAGTCAAGGTCTGATTGTTGACGGTGCAATATGTTTTAATTAATTAATGTTTGTCGAAGAATTGGTAAATGAAAAGAAAATGCAAGAGCGAGGTCAGACGATAATTTTTAATATTGGGTTAATCTTAACTGTGTAAAATCACACATTAGTACCACCATTATTGATTTGCAGGCATAGAAGACTGATATCACCCTTTTATTTATAAAACAGGGGTTAAACGTAGTATTGTCTTTTGTTAACATAGCGTTTACACATTTAAAGAAAACACTTTTTTGAATTATTTTACACGCGAAACGTCGGGAATAATTTAAACTAATTATAAGTTTATAATAATACATAGCTTTAATGCCGTAAAAAAGTGTTTTCTTTAAAAGGTTCAAACGGTCACGAGGCTCATCTGATGATGGTAAGTGATACCACTGCCCATGGACACTCATTAGCAGTGGGCGTGCGCTGGCCACTTTTGAAGTATCCTAAGTCTAATTGGTAGGGAAATACCTCGAGTGAAACCAGGTTCCACACAGCGGTTGTGCGAAAAAAATGCCTTGGCTTATTAAAAAAAAAAAGGGGAAACACAGGGAGCGTTCAAGTATTACGTAACGAATTTGGGGGGGGGGGGTCCTCTTGTAATACGTTACGATGCGGGCCGGGGATTGAATTACGCGTTATTGTTAATATTATTTTCCACTTTCCAGTACTTTACACCACATAATGGTAAGTTTTAGGTATAAAGAGTCACTGGAGGTGGTCACTAAGCGTTTTACTATTGGAAACAGAAACGTTACGGCGCGTTTCATGGGGGGGGGGGGTCAAGAATCTCCAAAAATTGCGTGACGTAATACCTGAACGCGCCCACACGAATCTAAGCCCAGCACACAAAGGGCTACTTTTGTTTAAATATTTATGTTCTTTTATCAATATATTTTTAAAACATTATACTTAAAAAAAAAATTTCAACCAAGGATCCCCAGTAAACCATGCTTCTATGAGATTAAAACTTTTTTTTTTTTTTAATAAAATAGGGGGCAAACGGGCAGGAGGCTCACCTGATGTTAAGTGATACCGCCGCCCATGGACACTCTCAATGCCAGAGGGCTCGCGAGTGCGTTGCCGGCCTTTTAAAATTCTACTTCTAAAATTGTCACCTCTATCATATCTAGAATGCGTTTAGGACATGTATGTACACCTCAACATTTAGCAAGGCTTCGTATAGTTGATATTGGTGACCTCGACCACATTTTCTTTTCTTGTTCCTAATTCCTACCTAATTAATACCTAATTTCTGTCTTCCTTACAATTACTAAATGTTCCGTTTCCGACTAAAATCTCCTGCCTTTAGCTTTATCCTTTATTGTATTATAACGTATTATCTTCTTTCATAATCAATAATAATATTAATATATGTTTATGTACAATTTTGTTTTTAACTAGCCTGTCCCGTTGTTTTCTCTCGCAAACTTTAACTTGAAACTGGCATAAAGACAAAACTATTGCCATAATACAAAAAAAAAAAAAAAAACATTGTGTAACCACTAAGACTACGAACATACCTAGTTCAGTTGCAGTTCCACCAATATACTCGCTCTCACTCAGCCCACCAATTCCCGTGTCCTCACTGTCGTACGCCGACGAATTTGAGTAGGCATTTATTTCTATAAACACAAAAGTTACAATTATTTACGTTCGTATAACAAAACGGAAGAAAAACACAAAGCAATACCTGACAAAGACTGCGTATGCACGGGCGGGTGTCTTTTGGCCACTAGTCGGCGTCTCCGCTTGGGTTTGCGCGGCGGTCGCGGCGGACGCACAGCGCTGCCCAACGGACACGCCCGCTTGCGGCTCTTTTGGGGCTTTTCGCGACTGAGGAGCTCGTAATTATCCTGAATAAAGAGTTTACATTTTTTCTCCTTATTTTGTTTCGGCCTCAATCCCTGCCAAAGACCTGATGTTAACTGACATGCGGCATATTGTGAGACACGCTTTTTTAACCGCAGCTAAAGTTAAACTCATTATTAATGTGAAAAATATATTTTCTATTTATTAACCGCAATTATAAAGAGTGACGGAGAGTTTATTGTTCGAGTTCTTCTCTTCCGTTCTACGCCCTTGATTGAGAACTGGCAGTAAATGTAAAATTAGACGCATTTAATATGTATTTCTTTATTGTTCATAGGTGTAGATTGTGTTACTGACTTTTTAACCACAAAACCGACAAGACCGTTGACGAACTAATATTACTGTTGACAATTATTTTAATTTACATTTCTCTAACAACCCCTCCACCGTATGCCACAAATTATTAACAAACACGAATTATTTGCGGAATTCGACAAAGTTTAGGGTTTCAGCTATGACACTAATTATAAAGAGGTTGATGTTTTCCACCTTAACGAAGAGGATGAGAGGAAATGTTTGAAGAAGCGGGAAAAGACCTTGACTTTGTTTAGCAGTAACAATTTAGTTTTTTCTTCATAATGTTAAATATTAATTGTCGTCATAATAATAATGTATTCATGTTTCCTGTTTCATATATTTTGTTTATAATCTTTTGGATTTCTATATTGTCTACGTGTTTTCTTCGATACTATGGATATTTGTTAGATGTCACATTAATTATAAATAAATAAAATACATATTATAGCGCAGTATCCAAGAGTCGTTAAGGATTTTTTTTAATATAAAACAGGGGGAATTCACACGATGTACCCATAGACACTCCCTGTACGAGCCAATACTGTACATTTTACTCACTCAGGATTTCACTAATGCTCAGTTGTGGAACGACGGACATCAGGTCATACGGGCGAAATTTTTATATTTCCCATAAAACTATACAGATTGTTGATCTTGTCGAACAAAAAATGCACAATTTTAATTAAAAGAAGCGCTTAAATTACTTATTTTTACTCACCCTCTTCCAAGCATGCTCCAGACACAAAGGCGTCTGCTCGTGCAGCGGCAAAAGCGGCTGTTTGCAGCGCTCGCCGCCCGCGAAGACTGCTGCACACGCTGCATACAGCCGCTGTTCCGGCGCCAACGTGATGTGTGCTAAGCAATACCGAGCGCACGGTAATGGCGTTAAAGTGCATTTTTCCTCAGCACACATGCTCGTTGCGTTCGAGTCTAATTTACTGCTGTCGCACCCCGACCAGCCGCTTGCTCTGCAAACACCATGGCAACTTATGGCAATTTTTTTTAAATTCAATAAATTTGAAAAAATATATATTTTCCCATACTAATGTTGTTCGACAAGATAATGTTGTGTATATGATAATTTAATAAATTAAATATTTCGAATTAAGGAGAATCGTAATATATAATTTGATTATAATTAATACAGAAGTATAAATTGCTTCAATGAACAGCTGTTTAGAGTTCTGGTATAATTTAATAAAAAAAATATTTAATATAAAACAAAAATTACGTAAAAATTAAAATAATAAATTCTTCCTTTTACACTAATTGAGTCAACTTCAGACGTTTTTGTACTTATTTTTTAATATCCATATATATAATATAATATAAAGTCTCAACTCGAAGTTCCTTCTCGATCGTCTCCTTTGAGAACTAGCAATAAATTTAAAAGTATTTATTATTCTGTATGAACCTGTCCTAAATAAAAATGTTTTGTCAAAGAGAAATGGAGAGATAGGGTTAGAAATACTGACAATAGGAAGAGAACAAGATAGACTACAAGAGATCTGACAATAGGAAGAGAACAAGATAGACTACAAGAGATCTGACAATAGGAAGAGAACAAGATAGACGACGATACACTACAAGAGATAGGAAGATTAAGCAAAGACAAGGCAGAATGGTAGGATCTGGAGGAGGCCTCTATCTGGATCGGCAAACGGAAATAAGTTTGATGTTATTTGATTGTAATAAAAAATAAATTGTCCGAAATAAAGGCTTATGAATAATATATTGAATTATGCGGAGTAATTAGTTTACCTCAGCGTCCGTCTCTCTTGTAAAGATAATGTTCCAGTCATTCCGCGCATCGCCAAAAGGTGATTCATCGTCTGTTGAGGAAGACGACAAGAGCTTGCTCCATTTAGTTGTCTCTGAAATTGAAATGGTACATTGTAAACTGGACTGTAATCCAAAACGATAAAGCCACTATTGTCGTGTACTAAGTACTGACGCTCGAATGAATAATATTTATTGGTAGTACTCTTTAATCATTTACACATAAATTGCAAAAAATTGACTACTTTAAACTAAATTTGAAATAAATTATAACATTGTTTACGTCCCAAAAATTTATATTTTCCTTGTAGCAATCGCGTACGTATTATGATTAAACGTAAAGGAATTCGGGAAAAAATATTTAGTAGCTAAAAGCCTTTTTAAGGCTGGATATTCGAGACTCGGAAGGTATAAGCATACCCTGTTTGAATATATGAATTATATATTACATTGTCCCATATCCCAATAGTTACACTTTTGGTTCTAACCTTTATAAGGGCTGCCAATGCTCTATGACCATCATGCTTTTTGGTCAAGTGCAGAGCCGTAGCCGTCCGAGACACCTGTCTTCTCATCGCAGCCCTACGCAGGTCTAGTCTAGCGCTTCGAGACTCTGCCGCACTTTCTTCCACACAGACAGGTCCCGACCCACTCTCTAAAAACAAACATACACCAATTAGATATAAATATCACTTACTGTGCCCTGTCTGTTCGTCAAAAAAGTAGACTACTCAGCAGAAAATTTTTTTTTCAAATAAAACCAATTTTTTTTTTATTCACACTTCGTTACGTTTTACAAAAACAAATAACATTATATAATAAAAATTTAATAACAACTAGCGATCTCTTCCAGGCAACCCTAGTAAGGGAAAAAGTAAAAAAAATAAATGTGCAAAAAGTGCGTAACCAAATCTTAGTTAATAAAAAAAAAATGTCGAACCTTAATGTAAAATAATAATCTCACGCATTCCAAAAGTCACGATTGACCAGGCTACCAAATAGTTAAGATATGTTTATGTAGAAGATTTTTAAAAGAGGTTAGGGAACGAGCCAAACATATAGAGTCAGGCAGCCTAATGCAAAACTTAATAGCGGAGATCCTGAACGAATTACCCTAGAAGCATGACTGTGAGATGGATTTCCAATAAACATGTAATGGTGGAGCGTCACCAATAGTAATAAGGACCTGAGAATTTGAATTCATTTATAAGATAAGGACTTTTGGAATTGAAAAGAATTGAGTATAGGAAATTGAAAAAGATAAGCATCAGGTCTGAGTCGAATAGGTAGCAGCCAGCTGACACATGGTCATATATCCTAAGACCAAATGTAAATATGCAATAGATTGAATTATAGATTTATTTACAACTATATAAGTCCCTAACAACAGCCAATCCGATAGTTGTGTAACTACCGTAGCTCAAGACATAACGCCTTTGTTAAGGGGTCTAACAAATAAATATCTGCCGTCTCAATTACCTGTTGGTAACTAACAAACTGAGCGATTGAACATCGAACCAAAAGCTCTCAAATGGAAAGTTTGGTTGTCAAACATTTTTCATTGATGCCTTGCTGCTATTGATTGTATTATTTACAGAAATTTTACTCACTGATCTGTGCTTGTTAATAAATTTATGAAATCAGTTTAAAGCAAAAACACATTATAAAATTTGTGTAGATAAACAAGGTTCAATACTCTCTTGAAGCCACATTGACATACCTCTATGCATGCCCTGAAATATCCTGAGATATTCAAAGTAGAATTTCAAATGTAACCCAAAACTGTGGACGACTAGATCATAACGAATTAGTAACAGACCTATGCTACTCTTGGCCACTGAATGTTTAAACAATATATTTACGCTTACTTAAAGTTTGTACTTACTTTAATTTTAATATAGTATGTTATATACACGGCTAAACTGCTCTCAGCCAATCATATTCAATATTAATGATAAATTGCGGTTATGAGAGGAATTTATAGGTAAGGTATTAACAGTTTAAATTAAAACATACCATTTTTGAGGTTTAAACTGTAACATACCATAATCAGGCATTATGTCATCATCGCTACTGCTTTCTAAGAGTTTATATGGGTTTGTATTTTGAATATCTAGAGGGCCACATTCGAACAACTCCTCGTCTGGTGAGTGCCAGTTTTTTATTGGCTGTATTATTACTCTGTGGTGAGGGGATATCCGTTGCAACGCCTCATGCTGTATAGGCCCTCTACCTTTTTTCGCCTTGGTTGATGGCTTAGCTAAAAATAAATGAATACTAATTATAACTTCAATTAAACTTTTTTCTGAGATTAATAAAAATACAAATTTTTATTTCATTTTCCATTAAATCTATTGATAATTACATTAATTAGAATGTCATAGAGACTAAGATAAAACTTGATAAACACAATAATTCTGAAAGGAAATGAAAAATAATAAACATTAAGTTAAAAATAAACACCTGTAGTTTTTTTTGGAGCGGGAGTGGAAATTTTAACAGGTGCAATATAAGGTTCAGTCTTGTTAACTGCTACTTGGCTGTCAGACAAAATTTGCTCTCGTTTAAAAACATCCAAAAATGTTTCCCCTCCTGCTTTTGCAGTTACATTCTGGGCTTTATCATTAGAAACATTACTGTTATGCTGTAAGGCTTTGTTTGTCGGTGGTTGCCCCTTAGGGCTTGGAAGACCTTGATGATGAATAATAGTTATCTTCGGCTGATTGACACAATTGTCTTGAGCCTGAACTTTTTTCACTTTGGCATTAACTGTCTTTTTATCTACTGCCTTGTTAATTTCATTGATCCTACAGTGACCATTTAAAACAGGTTGTTTTATTTCACCGTTATTTAAACCTTCTAAAAGATCAAGCTCCTTAATTGGGCTTTCCAAGGGTATAGCTTTCCCTTCAGTATCAGACAGAGTCACATTTTCTTCTGTGTTACTAACAGTAATTTCACCAGCTATAACATCTGAATCATGAAATGTATACAAATCATTAGGATCAATCTTAAATTTTGAATGAAAGAAGCTTTCTGATAAATGTGGTATGTATGCTTGCTCATCTCCTGAGCTGTCATTAATATACATATTCACATTACTGTTACATGTTCCAGGAACACTTTCAACTGCCATTTTATATTGACTCGCACAACTTGTTTCTGATATATTTTGGGGAATACCACTGAAACTACAAAAATTTGCATTATTACATATTGAGAAAATATATTAAATATGGAGAATGTTTTCTATAAATGATTAATAGTTATTATATTATAATAGAAACATCAGGAAAATAAGTGAAATTAGATATGTCACTAAATAAAACTTGATGACTGAGTGCAAACTTAATAAATAATTCAATGTTTAAAAAAATATATTATTCAATGTATTTACAATTTATTGTTCAAATAATATCTATCTTGGACGTCAGAAATATGATAATGTCTTGATTATAATAAAAATCTATAAGTGTGATGTTAAGGGTATGTTTACATTAGAATGTACTCACCCCACATTTTCTGAAGCACTCATATAAGACATACTGGGAACATTTTACAACCTAATACTACATACATAAGTCAAATGCAATAGGGTCATTGGTCCCAAAAAAATTCCACTGAAATTAAAAAAAAAATATTAAATGAGTATTCCAAAGTCAGATATTATTTGTAAAATACGCAATATTTTGCATTCAGACGATAAGAAATTGTATTTTATAATGTAATGACAATTAGTGACATGTGTCAAAATTACCAAATAATTTTATTTCTCAGTACTTTTTACTTTTCTCTAAAATTTCTAACCAAATTCATAAACACGAAATGCGTATATTTAAACAAAAAAAATAAACAGTAGTTTGAGCATAAAAAAAGAAATTAAGTGAAGCACAAAATATGCATTTATTACTGTCAATTAGTTTCTCATTTACGGAAGTCCTACTTTATATTAATTACCTTATACAAGAGCAATGTCGGATAGTATAATGTGATTATTTTTGGCAGTATTTTGTACACAAATATCTTTTTATCGAAAAGCTTTGTTGTAGAATTAATTTCAATAACATCAAATGTTTGACAATTGACAAATAGGATGTTTACTACTTGACAACTTCCGTTGTGACAACGACATTTAAATTATATTAAGATTCTATGATAACCTGATTTGATTACAGTATAATTTAAAATACAGCTTATATTATTTAAAGTAATATAATTATTAATCGTACATATTTTAAATTACATATATTTCATAATTTATGTGTAAATATATTTATATAATATGTAGTTTAAATTTATCGATTCTGCATTACGACGCTGCAAACAAGCTATAGATAAGATTTACGCTGTTACTAAAACATATTGAATGTAATTTTAACATTTTATTTTTCACGCATTTAATATATTATATAGAAACATTAATTATGTTGTCTTTTTCATTAATTTAAGTTTGGTAATAAGCTTGTCGTTGGATATCGCAATACAGGGTTGCCATTATTCAATTTCTATTTACATACTTGTGACGACTGATTTAATTTTAAATATTTTGGGTAACCTCAAGTTAATGTAATGTAGAAAAACCTAACATTGTAAAATTAAAGCCACGGAATAGTACTTTAATATATAATGTTAAAAACAAATATATACAAAAGACAAAATAGACGCGTAGCATATTAAAATATCAGTTCGTAAATAATGAGCATTTAAAATTACCGCCATTTCACATTTTAATTTGAGAACCCCATTAGTAGAAGCGTTGTTGGAAATCCAATATGGCGTTATCTGATGTTTTAATATTTTGAAGGTACGTCAATTTGACGATTCTGTAATGTGTATCCCGGTAAATATCTTGTTTTTAGTGTGGTTTAAGTATAAAATGTAATCAATGATATAGTTTTAGTTTTATTTTAGTTTAGGAAAGTGTAGTGAAAGTCTGGTGATTGTATTGTTTTGTTTGTAATTTCCGATAATTTAGTGATCCATTGTCGTACAAAAATGTAATGAGCTCAATTGATATTTACGTTTGTGCTTATCAGTAAACGTAATTTCTTAATATATACGTTGTTATTTAAATGTAGTATGTTGTGTTTTTGTAAAGGCCCGAGAATTTAATTATAGTAATTATAATAATATCTATATATGCTAAATTTTAGTGGTTATGTGTACATTATCGGATGTTTTTTGTTACAGAAGTCTAAGTTTTATTACCAATGGGAGTTAAATAATTCAAACTGCCGGTGCATATGAATAGCGCCAGAAAACGTGATTCATAATTTGAGATATTAGTTGTAGTCGCGCGAATGCGATCATGACTGACACTAGACGAAGGGTGAAGCTGTATGCTCTAAACGCTGACCGGCAGTGGGACGATAGAGGGACAGGTCATGTATCCTCATGTTATGTTGAGAGGCTAAAAGGTACCTCTTTATTGGTGAGAGCAGAATCAGATGGAACATTATTATTAGAAAGTAAGATACAACCAGATACAGCGTATCAAAAACAGCAAGATACTTTAATAGTATGGTCAGAAGGTGACAACTTTGATTTAGCTTTAAGTTTTCAAGAGAAAGCTGGATGTGATGAAATATGGGAGAAAATTTGTCAGGTAAGAGTGATTTTTTTTAAATTTATATTTAATTAAGATTATTAAATTGTATATATAATATGTGTAGTTATACAAGATTTTTACTTTCCATTTCATAAATACCACCACTATATTTTGTTTCAATAATAATTAATAATTCATCTTAAATAACTAAATGATATGCTACTTTACCCATAAAGGTCATATTTTAGTATAAAAATACTCCAATTTCTAATAACATTAAACCTTATGATTGTAGGTACAAGGCAAAGATCCTTCAGTTGAAATAACACAAGATATAGTAGAAGAATCTGAAGATGAGAGGTATGATGAAATGTCTGATAGTGTACAACCAGTAGAATTACCAGCCTGTGAAATGGGTCGCTTGGAAGATATCAGTGAATTGGTAAACAGTTGTTTGGTCTCACCAACAAGAAAGGACAAGCTAGCAGCAGCTTTAGAGAGCCAACATTATATTAAAAAACTTCTCAACCTCTTTCAAATGTGTGAAGATACAGAGAATATTGAAGGCTTGCACCATCTCTATGAGATCTTCAAAAGTATTTTTATTCTCAATAAAAACACACTGTTTGAAACCATGTTTGCAGATGACACAATATTTGATGTTGTTGGATGTCTCGAGTATGATCCCAGTTTACCCCAGCCTAAGAAACATAGAGAATATTTAAGAGAGCTTGCTAAATTTCGAGAAGCCATTCCCATTAAAAATAAGGATTTACTAGCTAAAATACATCAAACTTACAGAGTGCAGTACATACAAGATATTGTCTTACCGACTCCATCAGTTTATGAAGATAATCTGTTAAGCACATTGTCCAGTTTTATATTTTTTAATAAAGTAGAAATAGTGAAGCTAATAGAAGAAGATGAGAGGTTTTTAACAGATTTATTTAAGTTACTTATGGACAGTAAGACACCAGATGTCAAAAGGCGAGATTTAGTTTTATTCTTAAAGGAATTTTGTAATTTTTCTCAAAATCTTCAGCCCCAAGATAAGGATGCCTTCTATAAGACACTTGTGTCATTGGGGATCCTTCCTGCTCTAGAAATAACACTAAGTATAGATGATCAGAAGACGAAGACTGCATCTATAGATATTTTGACATATATAGTTGAGTTTTCACCTTCAGTAGTGCGGGATTACACGTTACAACAAGCTAACAACACTGAAGAGGTAATTTATATTATTTTACTAAAAACATTATTTCTTTATAAATCCATATAAATATTGTTTAAATGATCATTAATAGCTTTATTAACACAAAAAAAATCTTTTTATATCATCTTATTCTAATAATTTAATTTAATATTTCAGGAACAAATGCTTTTAAACATTGTGATAGAACAAATGCTTCGAGATAGAGATCCTGAGTTGGGAGGGGCTGTCCAACTTATGGGTGTTCTACGTATACTTCTCGATCCCGAGAGTATGCTAGCATCTGTGAATAAAAGTGAAAAGGCGGACTTCTTAAATTTTTTCTATAAGCACAGTGTACAAACATTAATAGGTAAGGATTCTTTTGCGAATTTATCAAGAGTTCCGTATTCTACTTATTTTCTCTTTTTTTTAAAAGTACATCTAACATTACAAGACATCTCAAAGAGTAAAAGTTCCGTTATTAACATCAAAAGATAATTTATAAAAAATATTATCAATATTATTATTAAAAATATGTGAACAAATTACAGCACCCCTACTAGACAACACAACAGGTGAGACACCTCTAAAAGAAGATTACCACACAGTGCAGTTACTCGGTTTAGTGCTTGAACTACTTTCATTCTGTGTTGAACATCATACATACCACATCAAGACCTGTATATTAAATAAAGTAAGTTTTGTATCCAATATTTTTATTATATAATATAAAAGTCTTCCCCGAGTATAATCCTTCTATACCTTCAGGTGAATTACACATTTTGTTTCCTTGGGACTCATACCTAGGTCATTTTGGTTAAACCATAAAAACAAGCTTGACCATTTAAATTCAAAGGCAGCAATAATTATTATAGGGTATTAATTATTTTCTGTTAAACTAAAAAAGTGTATATTTATTTATGTTTGTATCTGTTGGCAGGGATTATTTTTTTGTTGTTCCTTTTATTTTATGTTGCCAGTTAGTTTGTATATGTAATATTATAAAAAAAATATTTTAGAAGCCCTTGCCAGCTGCCATATACTTAGTCTTTCGGATTCTATCTAGATCTCTCTCCTTCAGGATCTGCTCCGTCGTATTTTGGTACTGATGAGATCGACGCACACGTTTCTTGTCCTCGGCGCCCTGCGGTTTATGAGGAAAATTATCGCGTTGAAGGACGAATATTATAATCGTTATATTATAAAGGGAAATCTCTTTGCACCAGTGATAGATGCGTTCCTTAGGAATAATGGAAGGTGAGTTTTTACTTAATGATTTTATAAGTACCACAGTGTGATTTTATTAGAGTCATCTACTGTATTATTGTCAGTATTAAAATATCTTTCATATTTTATGTCGGTTAAAAAATATTTATTTTTGTAATTTAGTGATAAATGACAGAGTATTAATAATTAGAATTATTCAAGTATTTAATGCAGGTATACTAGAATATTGACAATAGACAAACGCCATAGACTATAGACTAGACTACACATAGACTGTGGAACATTTATTTAAAATAAGAATTTGAATTACATTCAATACCTAGTGACTCAATAAGTCAATCAGCTTTGATATTTTGATGATAAATTTTGGATATTTGACTTTTTTTCTGAAATGTAATTTATTTTCAAAAGCTTTAAATTGTACATTTTTTTTTTAAATATAGCATTATTTTAGAAAAATTATGACGGTTTTTTTATCTCGATAACACTGAATTCATACTTTTATTAATTGAAATTTACTCACAAAATCTAAAATTGACTAACGTGAGACCTCAGCCGTTTTACGATCCTTTTGTATTTATTATATGATTTAGCATAAATTTCTCTATAATTAAATAATAATATCATACACGTTAAACATCTTATATGAACTATTTGCAAGAGGTATGATTAGTTTCAAGAATAATCGCATCGAAAACACTTTGACATTCCAGGTATAATTTATTAGACTCGGCTATATTAGAATTATTTGAGTTTATCAAACTTGAGGACATAAAGTCGTTATGTTCGCACGTCGTAGAGAACTACGGCAAGATATTAGAGGATGTGGAGTACGTACAAACGTTCAAGGCGTTGAGGACGCGCTACGACCAGCATCAGGACAAGCTCAAGGAGAGAGATAGAGGTGAGTGAGAGAGACTTGATTAAAAAAAAAATTAATTAAAAACGTGGTAGGGGTAAGTCTGATATTTGATTAAACCAATAAGTGATGTGGTTAACGCACTAACATTTAAGCTGGAGGTCGTGTATTATTTATTTCGTAATCCTACAGGTAAAATAAATAAATAAAAAAGCAATTATACTAAATATATAACCAAAAATAGAATACATAGTATATACAGAAGGTTCAATAACATAAACGATTTGACTTGAATTTGTCAAACTAGTTTTACTTTAGTTGAAAGCTTTGACCTTAATTGCACTGAGGCCTGCAACTTTTGAGATAATTGTGTTGCAACTTGTGAATGAATTAAGAATGTTTTCCTCGTGTGACTCAAGGTTTCAGATATATTGAAATACTGGTTTGTGTTCGGTCTTGGGTTCAGGTCATAGGGAAATGTAGATTATTTGGTGTTAATATATTTATTTATTTACAGCCTTACATACATAACCTACATTTTATTTATATATTATAACGTATTGGCTAAAGAAAATAAGCAATTATGACATTTTTTATTAGTTGTTTTTAATATCCTATGTATATATAATATCTGAATCTGTCTCACTTAGGGGTCTATAATAATACGACAGAAACAAAATACGTGTGTGTATGGGTATTACATATATATTGAAATTATAGCTGAACATAAATGTTTAATCTAGTTAATATTAGAACGACGATTAGAAAAAATCTGAAAATATCTTTTACGATTCTTTTTTAAAAAAAATTTCAAGTTCATAAATTCTGTCAAATATGGTTTGATTAACCGCCGCTAATTCATAAACATTGTGAAGCGTCTCCAATGCCTTTAAATCTTTAGTTTAGACATTTGGCTTTTCGAACAGAATAATTTCCTCGAACTATAGGTATTAACAAAACAATAACAGACGCACATTTGCTTTGAATTAAATAAGGGTCCGTCGAAATTTAAGAATGTATCATTAAAAAAATGTGTGTGTGTGTGTCAGCTACGACGCACGATTGGAGTTTACTCCTTACGAACGATAATTATGATATATATCGAATAGAAAAAAAAGGGTAAATGAACGCATCTGCTAAAATGATAAGAGAAACCAACATATATCTGTAATTATTCGGATTATTTATATTACTTCAATAAAGCGTATTACATAGAGTATTTACAAAATAATATAAATAATAATAACAATAAAGCGTATTACATAAAGTATGTTACAAAACAATATAAATAATAATAATAACAATAATAATTGTGTTCAATTTATACAAATCCAATTTTAGAGAGAGAATGAGTTCAATCCTACAGATATATATGTTTGTCTCTTTCTACGTAACGCCTCAACTTTTCGTGTTACACTTGATTTTACTCCTCATAAAATTTCCGTACCGGGCCTTATAACTCAAATCGTTTCTTAAGGAGTAAACTCCAATAACAAAAGTTATTTATGATATGCGTTCAACCCTCGCATATATAGGTATAGGTCAATCTGTCTTATAGAGGTTGACGCGTGACAAATGACTGTCACTTATACATGTTTTATATTTCTCACTCATAAAGGTTAGGAGGGCAAAATGATGGGACCTGGTAAACACTCTCATTAATAGAGTTTCCTCGCTTACCCAGTCCTCACGTATCCAGGTTAGGTTTGACTGTATTTAGAGTCTCTATTCGAAATAAAAGAACTTCACTATGATAACTTTTTACGTTAATAGTGTAGGAAACACGAACACTAGGCAATGTGTTGTATAACAATTTCGATAATCCACTAAAATTTCGGTGTAATGGTTGGAGATCCTTACAAATATTTTGTAATATCCCACTGAAACCTCACTTTCAGGGTTCAGGTTACCTTTGCCCAGATACACTTGGTCTCAGATATCTTCTGTTTTTTATGTAGGTCGGTGTAGGAGCAAATGTTAATTGCGCTCATAAAAAAAAATTAAAAATTCCATTGATACCACCGTGATTCGTTATATACAGTAGAATCTCGATAACTCGAATATCAAGGGAAGTGCAAAAAAATCGAGTTAACGAATTTTCGACTCAACAAGAACTTCGATGTATATGATTTAACTGTTAAAATTTCGACTTACGGCACGATTCGATTTGTAGAGTCGAATTTGAATAACAATTGACCTCAAGTTATGTAGTAGTTTTTTTTTTCATTTTAAAATGAATTACATATTAATTAAGTAGTTCACTTACACTAACAATTTTTATGAATGTAATACCTTACATAAATTTTCACGTGTACACGACCAAAACAATGGATTAGAAGCCCCAAAGCCTGAATGTTCGGCTTTTGGATTTTATTGCTATTATTTCGGGGAGTTCCAAGTAAGACGTCATTATATTTATTTATTTATTGTATAAGTGTTCTTAATATAAAGGAAGTTTATGTGGTGGAAACACAAACTGTTTATATATTTAACCAACTGCAACTTACGGAGTCTCCGTTTTGAAATTCGAGTTTTAGCCTATAAATATGTATTATCAATAATTCTTAGGGAAATAACATTTTGTTCGAGTAACAAAGTCTAAATAATTCGATATACCGCATTTTTTCGTTTTACTAAGGATTTTGCCTTTACGAGGTTCGATTTATCGAGATTCCATGGTACATTAATAATTATTTTGATTCCAGTGAGTGGTAGCGTTGGAGTATCAGAAGCGGTGGTTCCATCTCTCCTCCGATCTCGGTACCGACGCGAAGCGCGGCAGCCTGATGACGAAGAGGAGATGTGGTTCAATGATGAGGATGAGCTAGAAGATGAAGCGCCTCTCGATACAGCGCAGACGCATGCGCATCACGCGTTGGATGCCATCGGTGAGCATTGCTGTTAGTTTTTTTTGGTGTAAAATTACATTTTTCAAATTTCAAACGTGATTAATTAAGTTTTTATTATTTTTAAGATAAATTATACCAAATGTTTGTATAAAATAATAATAATAGTTGTAATAATAAAATATAACAACATACTATAAACTTGTACTAGTTCTACTCAGTTTTTAGAATTGTGTGTCTCGTGAACTCCCGTAGTTTGAGTCGAGTCCCATAGAAACACATTTTTTAATAAATATCACAGATCACCTTGGAAATATATTAATAGAATTTTAAATGTCCATTTTCAGGCAAGATCGTGGAGAAGAAAGTGTCCCCGACTGCAGAGGTCGCGAACGGCCCAAGTCGGGTGCTGAGTGCGTCCCCGAAGCCGCAAACCGACGTACAGGTATCGCCCACATTACTCAGTAAGGTAATTAGTGTCCTACCGATCACGGAGGGGGCTTTGCTTCGCACCTTACCAGCGACACGTTATTATTACTAAGATAACCTAAGAAAACGTCGTTAAAAAAATTGAATGTTTCGTCGAACGTGTTGCGTATACGGTATACGTCCACTACGTACGAATGAGGCGCAGAGCGACTCAGTTCTTGTTTTTTTTTTCAACTTCTTTGTACATCTTTCTAAATTAAATATTAATATAAAATTTATCATTAATTTAAGTGTTTGCCAGTAATTCACAGTATTCTTGCGGATAATATATGTTTTTTTTTTAATAGTAAGTACATACTATAATATTTTAGTTACAAAATCTGATTCATTAGTAAACGGTATAGTGTGTCGCTGGTAGATACAAAATAAAATACTGTTAATGTACATTAAAATTTTATGTAATATTTAGTTTATTTTTGCAATTGAATAAAAAAAGTGAGTGAGAACCAGACGTTTATATAATTTAAAAAAAAAGAAAAAAAAAAGGTAAAAACCTATAACAGTATTTTATTTATTACCCATTTTTAGTGATATTTGCCGCATGCCGTTATTATTTGCATTGCCTTCGCATCTCCAAGTCAAAGGTGCCGAGTCGCGTCATCAAAGCCGGCCTGTCGTAGATAACAGACCTATCACAGCCAGCTTTGATGAGCACGAATCCACCGCTGAACCCATCAAGCCATACGACTTCGTCTTCGTACATTTGCATATGGAAGAAATTTTATTACTAAGCTTATATGAGAAGAGAAAGGAAAATATTTCTTACAGATGTTAGTTACATTTTGGTTCAGCAATATTTTTTTGTACGGCATTACAATAATGATAATATTGATGTGTTGGTAATTTCACATCTAACAAATATCCATAGTATCGAAGAAAACACGTAGACAATATAGAAATCCAAAAGATTATAAACAAAATATATGAAACAGGAAACATGAATACATTATTATTATGACGACAATTAATATTTAACATTATGAAGAAAAAAAAAAGAATGTGTGCGTGTACTAGTGTACACACGTAAGAAGTGAAACGTCTTTATGACCTTATTTTTCGAAAAATGATCCAATATATGCAACTTTATATACATTGGTTAAATAAAGTTAAATTAGATAAAGTTTAACAAAAGGCTTTCATTATCATAGACATGAATACAAATAATACAATTATCTCATTTTACCTTATCACTACTAAGATTATTACAGAATTTCATTAATTGTAATACAATTATTACTATCGTTGTTATCGTTATTATATATTTTTGTTATTAATGAATCAACCGTGGTAGGGACACGAAAAAGATAGTTCGTAACGGAAATATGTGACGCGTAACTCAAAAATGAGACGGTAATTTTTTTCCAACGCCGATAAATAAGTTTCACTTCCAATCGCTTTCAATAGTCAAGGAATCTAAGGTTTTTTTATGTGTTTCTTTAATTGTCTATTAGTACAGAAGCCTGATCATTGCCTATTAGAAAAAAATACTCACAAACAGTTAAATAATAACACACCACGCTATCTTACTAAAACGCTGTAATACGCAGCCGCATACAGTGTACAGTAAGCTCACGTAGTTTTCACATGCACTACACACGTTAAATGCTCAAATACAAGCACGTATTAAACAGTGTGCAATATACATACACACTGACATCTGCTCTCTCGCTCTGGCTCACAAATTACAGGCGACTATGCTTAGAAGACGGGAGTGGGGACGCTACGAAGTATGGCACAAAGAGGAGAGACCGATAATATACAAATTGTATGTATATTTCTGTCTCATTCTTTCCCCTGGCTTCATCCTACACATTTTTGTATTTGTGTCTCTTACCTGTCGTTTTTTCGTTGCATCCGGTTTGAAATCACAACGATTCTAAAGAAGTTTCACTTCAAAACTAAATTGTTACTGCTAAACAAAGTCAAGGTCTTTTCCCGCTTCTTCCAACATTTCCTCTCATCCTCTTCGTTAAGGTGGAAAACATCAACCTCTTCATAATTAGTGTCATAGCTGAAACCCTAAACTTTGTCGAATTCCGCAAATAAATTGTGATCTATAATAAAACTTCATGACAGAAATATTCATACTCATTGCAGCTTCGCTTGAAGTTTTGTAATAGATGCATGTTTAAGTAGGTGCAGTTATATTTAGTAAGAGTTTGTGTATATTACGTGGTGTGGTAACTCCATGTTAGGGTGATTTCATATCTGGCCTTTTTAAAACTAAAAAACATATTAAAGATCTCACAGTATTGTCTCTTTCTCTTTATATGCCTCTTTTCATGACCTCATGGAGGTTTTCCTTAAACCTATAGATCATAAGTATATAGCACTATATTACATTAAATCTGTTCCAGGGTTTGGTCGATTACGACGGGGATTCCGATGAAGAGGAGGAAAGCGGGACGAGCGGTACGAGTGGAACGAGTGGGACAAACGAGGAGCGGGACGCGAAACGGCCGAGACTCGCGTAGTCTTCAGATTCCAGTTGTCCCCTAAAGTCTCGCCTGGAGAAAGTATGATGTTCCCGGATTCCCAATTTCAAGGAATATATTCCCCCGTCTCGCTCCCCTGTGCGTACGTAAGGCCCTTTTGTTAAAAGGGATGAAGCCAAGTTCACGGTCAATGGTCCGTTATTTCTTAAACGTCGATTTACTGATAAATAACGAATCGTTACATGTCGAAACGCCACTAACGGACCGTTTTCCGGTAAGCTGAACTTAGCTAGTGCATAAAAGTCAATCAAATTTAAGAGCCGCTTAGGTTGTTATGTTTGAGTGGCTCGAGTTGAAAAATGTAATTGAGCGCGACCTTTTATTTGCGCTTGATTATATTCGCTGATTCGTGTGATTGCGTAATGGTCAGTTGACATATATTTTCTAAATAGCCAAAAAATCAAATTTTTTGTTAGAACGTGTAATATTTGCCTTCCATATTTTAGCCTAATTTTAGTTTATTATCTATGGTATTTGTGCATATTTGGACTATAAATACATAATGTAAAAATAGAAAGGCACTGCTATATTTGTATTAATCTGAGGTGCGACCATAATGCAAATTAATGTAACATTAGTGTTTAATCTGTTGAAGTATACAAAATTATTTATATTATCTATAGTCCACATACCGCATGGCAACCCTGGACACTTTAAATATTTTTTTTTAATATTAGAGAAAACTGGCCATTACTAATCTCCCGTTTGCGAGCGATATAATTATTATAATATCACTGAAATTCAAGTAATGTACAGACGAGTTTTGTCCTCGCCAATTATTTAATGAATTAAAATTATCTATTACGCGGCCGACATTGAATGATTTTTAATCTGATTTTATTCCTGATGGTACAGCCATATTTTTTTTGATACAAATGTATATATAAAAGCGCATACGCACTCACGTTTCGGCCGCTAATATTTATTAAATTAATGGGGGGTTATTCTGTAATTTTGTTACGATTGATGTTTTAGGCCAAAAATTCACACGAACAATGATCGTATGAGTCGTATCTCGATACAAAATGACCCAGTATTTATGCTTTTTATTATAATATATAATGTAAATACGTATGGCACTCAAGTGTCGCATTATCATTAGTTGAACGTCGTAGTGTATAAACCGGAAGGTATCACAACGCAGAACAAAATATCGGTTATGGTATGTCAAAAACGGCCGATGCGTACGCATTTACGTACGTGTACGTCAAACACGACGTCCACGTACGTGTACGTCAAACGCGACGTCCACGTACGTATACGTCAAACGCGACGTCCACGTACGTATACGTCAAACGCGACGTCCACGCACGTATACGTCAAACGCGACGTCCACGCACGTGTACGTCAAACGCGACGTCCGCGCACGTGTACGTCGAACGCTTAATCAATAATTTTATACAAATTTTCTTAAAGAAAATAATTTTCGGAGCTCGCTCAGCCCGACGTATACGTGTGCGCACGCATGGGCTGTGCGTTTATGTCGCATTTCCATATTAAGGGAACGGATTGTTTGTCACAAACTCTCACTAACGATTCGGTGTTCGTGAATGATGGAAATGGAGCATAGATGCTTTTGAACAGTAGGTCACCATTCGGATTGATTGTAATCAAATAAAGTACAAAGAAAATGTGAATGGGATTTATTATATTACTTTTAGTAAAGGACACGACGAATGCGGAATGTGTGTGTGTGTGTTGAAAGGATACACTAAACGACCAAGAATAGATTATTTTTATTGGAATTGCATCTGTAGCTAAGAAAAAAAAAACTGTCGGCAAATTACTGCTAGTTACACAAGTTAAAACGCGTTCAGTCTTCTTCCTCTTGAACCTCCTCAAGCTGTCTTAAATCCTCTCTTATCGATACCTTCGTTAATGAACGATGCATGAGATTTTCATAGACAAGTGTTACTCCATCAGCTTGACAAATTATTAAGTACTGTAATGTCTCCGTTGGATGTTAGTAAGTGTTGGGTATAATAGTATGGAGAACTTGAGTCGTATTTGGAACTAAAGGGAACAAACCGTTGGTCACATATGACCGTCTTCTCCCGTTCCGTTCTCAATTCACAACCTCCACATGGCGATTTTGAAACTATATTGTAAAAGGCCATAGTCTATGGAATATAGATTCGGTAAAACTGTCAAATCTGACAACGCCCTAACGTACGTAACTAACGTGCTCGTCGTAAATCTTTTACATTCGCTCTTAATGCTTTGTCAAACTCCTCAATGCAACTACGAACCTGGTAGTACTGGTAGTACAGTACAAATTGGAATAAAAAAAAAAATTGCATACCATCAGTGGCTGATGCATCGTTTAAAGATAACCTTTAAGTTTCAACGTAAGGTCCTTTAAAAATTTCGAGTTTCATCTGTTTTGACCGAACGCTTGTGTAATTTAACACACTTGCGTAATGTTTGACAATATTCATAAATATGTATGAGTTTGCGATTTTGCATTTTAAATTTTGACACGATACTCCAATACGATTCACAAAAATGGGGGGGGGGGGGCAACCACGCCATCGCTTCGCCTTGCATTCTCGTGCCCGCGCATTGCCATCTGATGGTAAGGAGGTTACAATCGGTTAACTGGTTTTCAGTTCAAATAGTGAGAAGTGATATAAGCTTTTGGAATATGGATCGAGAATGAACGAATGACATATTATATAGAGAATTTTAAGATTTTATTTGATTGACTCGGTCCATTCTCAATCAAAAATTTTACCAGAGCCACGCAAAGGGCCGGTGTTGATTGCCTAAAGTTTGTTGGGATTTTCTAAAACTTTACCTCGCCACTCACAATAGACGAACGGGCGCATCGTTTGACATTAAGGAATTATTTAAAATAATTTATCAAATTGAAAACGTAAGCGCGGCTCTGTGAATATTTTTGTTTTAACCAATATAGATTTAATTTTTTGTACTGTATCGTTAATGAATAAAATGCAATTACAAAAACACGTAATTGTAATTTTTTTAGTCCTCCATCGACATTTCGAAAATGACGCTTGCGGTCTCCGACACCAATAAGACATGGTTTAGGCGTAGGAGACCCCGACTGTAATTTAACCTACATTGTCTTAAACGTGAAACTTTTCTCAAAGTTACCTTTGCAGCCATTAGTTTAATGTCTCAACAGTCCAAAACATATCAGTTTAAACTTATAAATTTGATCTCAAAAATCAATCATTTTTTAACTCGTGCACAGCGAAGGCGAGACAAAATTTTACGAGCGTGGAATGAATTGTCAGAAATTTGTAAATATTTTGTGTACTTTATTTGTCCCGTGAATAATGTCCAGTTTCCATATCACCTTACTGGTAACGCACGGTTATCGGTGATGTGTTTATCGAGCGGCATCATCCAACTGTCAATTAAATTTGATTTTTTTTTATATTCCTTGAAATGACTTCCGTTGGTTAAATTTCTAGATAAAAGTAGACTGTAACAATAACTATTTTTTATCTGTCTAGGTGGTTGACCATCGTAAACTAATTTATACACAGAATTAAATTTATAATAGATTTAACTATTGGCGAGTTGTGTAAAATAAATAAGCTTATAATAATGCTATCATTATGTCACTAGTTACGTAAGCAATATAAATATAAGAATTACGATACATATTGTGTTATTTATTTCGACAGTCTAAACTTAGTGAAACATTTTGTGAATAACGAGCAAAAAACAATACATCTATCGGTAAGAAATTGCAAGTTGCAAGAGTTCTAGAACAAGCTAACATAACTTTTATCAAACAAAAAACACAAGCCATAACTTCTATGGAAAACGGTAATTAAAATTAGAAAAAAAAATTTTTTTTTGGACTTGCTTATTGTTGCTATTAAGAGCCTGACATGGTAAAGTTTGGGCATTTTTTTCTTAAGAATAATTTGAGAATTCCAAAAAACACATTCTTGACTATTAATATACATAGTAGGATCTAACGTTTTTTATATCAAATAATGAAACCAACACTTAAAAGACCCGTATTTTTTACGTGTGAGTCATTCTTACAATTGATTAACGCAAGTGCTTCCTGCAAATGTTACCATTCGCTAAAGGTCATCGGCCTAACACAGGCTTTTAATACCAAAAATAATAATACATGACATTCAAAGAAGTTAAAAAGATTAATGGCTGCTTTCCACCACTTCGGTCTTAAGTTTAGTTGCGAGGGCCCTTCGTAACTGCATTGCGTCTGGAGACGGTGCTGGAGCTGACCCGGATAGAGCTGCTTGGGCCATTCGTGCTGATTTAGGCCTTTGAAACTTTGCTGTGCCTTCGCCTCCTTGAACAACGTATTTTTATCATTATATAAGTGTAGCAACCAGTTTTTTGTCTCCGTGCGTGGTAATCTCTGTTATATAAAAAAGTTATCGACATTTCAAGAATATATGAAGAGCTCTATTTCAAAACGTACTATCCTCATTTTTTGTTATTTTTGGACATTTAGATGAAAAATAATCTTTGATTTAAAATTTTACGACGATTTAAGGTATTTTATTCCAAAATGTACTAGACTTAGTACATTTTGTGCCAAGACTTAGTACTTTGTGGAAAAAATTTAAAAATTCAACCAGCAGTTTAATAATATAGAAGATGATTCTCATTATAGCACTTTTGAAATCAACTACTACTGTAGTTTATTAAAACAAATAAATTAGTGATGGTAATTTAGAAGGTAAATTGCAAATTAATATTTTGTGTTTTCCCAATATTTCTTAGAATGGACTAAGTACGTTTTGGAATAGAGCTCTTCATATAAACATTCAATACTTTTATAAAGAAATTATAAATTATAAGATAGTATAAGAATGCGATGCCAATATGATCGCTTCTTAGCGCTAACAACATCCTTCATATAACAGGATAAAACATTTACAGCTTTTGAATTTAGAATGGCAGTTTCCATAACGGCGTATAATTTTGAAAACCTGGACTGTGATTGATAGACGCTGACTTAATAATAGTTAGTAAAATTACCGCCAGAAAGCGCTTCAGTTTCAGCGCCAAGTTGTTTTTCACGGACTTGCTTCTTTAAAGCCAACAGCTTGTCCCGCTGCTGTTTTAAATACTCTTGTCGAGCCTTTACGTCTTCTTCCGATACCTATAAATACAAAGGAAGAAGCACAAAGAAAGAAAAGAAATTTCTAGATTAAATAAGCTTTATTGCGAGCTGATTTCAGGAAATACTTTTCAATAAACTAGTTTAAATTAAAGGATCCAACTATTTATCCACTTAAAAGAGCTCTCATTGCGTTTGTAGAAACATGTTTTTTTCATTTATGAAATATATGTTGTGTCTGAAGTCCCGTAATTATCCAATAGGTCTCCCGTCCGATTTTGTTTTTTAAGGCATAGGTTATCAGCGTTTTGTGTCTTTGGCACATACGTTAAGGAAACCACGAAGGCAGTTATAAACTTACCTCTGGCTTTTTCGGTACAATGTCAACCGGAATCTTAATGTTTGGTTTTTCTTTGGGGATTTCTACCACTTTGATCTCATCTCTTTTTTCAAAACTATGCAGTTTCGTCAGAAGAGTTTGCTTTTCAGCCTTAACATCTTCTGGTGGCACTGTAACCTCATCGGTTTCTGACTCGTCAAGTTTCAGCCTAAATAATAAATTATCTTTAAAGATTTTCACTGTTCTTGCACGTACTTGCGATCAACATGGGTTTAAACAGGGGTACAGCCGCGTGGCCGACTAGTGTTTAAAATTCCAACTAGTAAACAACTTTTCTTTTTATAAATTTTTATATGTTTTTAAATACTAAAATAATCTACTAATCATAATATATTAATTACTGAAAAACTCGAGTGAAAAAAATTGTTCATTTTATTTGGGGCCAGGGTTCTTCCACTCCTTTGCTGTCCCCAGGACTCCAGACCTTTCAATTCGGGTCTGTATATAGTGATCTGCATTACCTCACCCTATAGGTAATAATTGTTTTAGAAACTACTATTTAACTTGAAAGGTCGAAGCGTACACCTCTATGTTAACTACGTCAACAAGTGCAATTGTGGATCCAAGCGAGGGGCGAACTTGGGTGTTTCGTTTTTGTTTTATGGAACAGCAGCAGTAGATGAGCTATCTGATGTTAGTGATACCAATGGATACTCTCAATGTCAAAGGGCTTGCCAGTGCGCTGACAGCCTCTTAGGAATTGGTACACTTGTTTCTTTAAGGGTCCTAAGTCGAATTGGTTTAGAAATACTTCAGTAGGTAGCCGGTTCCACATTGTGGTGTGTGGTGGTGGCGCGGAAAATATTTCTTAAATAACGCTTAGTTGCGGAAGTTAGTTATGAAGACATTTATAAATGTATTATATGATTTCAAACAGCATGTCTTACTTCTTAATTTCAATCATGACGTCATCGTTATCCGGCCATTCGACGCTTTCGTCACTTTGTGAGGAGTCCAGCTCTTCGCCGTCACACGAGAATAAACTTGGCATAGTGCCGTATCGCTTTTCGATTAAATCCAAAGCCTGAGGGCATAACATTTAAGTTATTGTTAATTGTATTACAGAATTCTGGTCTAGTGCTTAATTGTGCGAAATTTGAGGTCGTGTGTTTGAATTCCGGCTGTGGACGTATTTCTTTTTATTAGCACCTCACGAACAGGATATTAAGGTAAATGCATCGAGAAGAAAATCAAAGAAATTGATGCAATCTAAGGCAAAGTCTAGAAAAAAATATTATTTGCCGAAATATAATTTTTGTAGGTAACAGTAACCTGCAATTGTAATTCCACATTCTTATGTGTCATCATTTTAACGAACATTTCGTAATCGTTAGCGGCCCATATCTGCTCAAATAGACGTTTGTGAAAGTACGTGGGAAGTCCCGCTAAATCACTTGCGGAGAGGTGACATGCCGCTTCAAATTGATCAGCCGAGATGCCGATATCATCCATAAACGATCCGAGCATCACGTCCACCTGATAAGAGATAACACGAGATTTTATGGGTATGCATATCATAAAGGAAAAATTTGAAGATAAACCTAGACATTATTGATTACGTAACAAAATCTATTATGATCTACTTAGCTCGGTTAGAAATTACAATGGCTTTGTATTTACAAGATATTTAAATATTTCAGAACTGGATAGTCATACCAGGTTCCTATATTCATCGTGTATCTTCTTATAATCTGGCCTGTCAACAACTTCTCCATCATCCGAAGGTTCGAAAGCTTAAACATAATACGGTCATTAGGGCTTTACCCCTGAAAAGGGCAAATGTTTAAACATATAAAGACTACACATACGCAAAGATTTTTCTTCTATAAATGTTTGTAAAGGAACATTCCACACGGGACCATGTAGAAAACCAACTAAAGAGTCAAAAACCCAGGCGTTATTATCCATATTCATAAGGACCAAACTTAAATAGATGTTGAGACTGATCTTATACCGAATATGAATTAACCTTGTCAATATTTAGATTTTTATTTGCATCTTAGTTACTATAGTAACGATGATATTTGTATGAATTTTGTAAATTTGGTCGACTGCAAGTATGGCAAAGCCAAACGATATATAAAAATAACTTTATGACATTATCACCGTTAAGAGAATAATACGAATTACTTTACTAATTCAATAAATTAATTGTTTTTTTTAATATAATGGCAAAAGTTTTAATTTTATGCAAGTTTCAAGTAAAATTTGGGAATTAAATGGGATTATAATTATTGTATCAGATAGTATTTAACTGACAGTTGACAATATCCTATGTCAATTATCAATGGTCGACTGGAAAATCATGTAAAAAGTTGGCGTTTGACTTTGTTGGAAAACTTGTATTGTTTACAAATAAGCTTGAAAAGAAATCGCATACAATACAATAACATTTTTGCATGTTACACCTATATCGAACTGCATACTTTATTATTGGTTTTGGTAGAAGTTTCTAAACATTCAGAACCTCGAACAATTCAGGTTTTCAAGCTCTTATGTTCAACTCTAAATTGTGAATTTGGAAAACAGAATAAGGATTTCTGGATTTTAATAACAAACTCAACTTACTAGTTTAGAAATGACAGTCAACAAACAAACTATCGATAATGAAAATGTCAACGGCTTCAACATTACACTAAAAGTGGAAAAACGTAATATTAATCCCACGTCTCAACGCTATGTAATATCATACAAAAATAAGGAACAAAAGTCATCATTATGGTCAAAGAAGTCCCTTATATGTGCAATAATCTTCAATATTTTAGCCATGAGCTATATTCGTATAAGTTTTACAGCAACTTCAATTATTATTATTGTGATGTCATTCCTTATATTTTTCTGGGTTACACACACTGTACAGACAGGTAACTTATCACCAATCATAAATACATTTATTTGTAATCAAGTGTATTTATTTCAGTCTACTTCAGTTTTTTTTAAATATAAGCAAAATACCCGAGAGTTCCAACCAAATTATCAGTATACTGGATATATCTTTATCTATGTCCAAATTCATAAAATTGTTACCTGATTATTTTGTTTTCAGAAACACTTTTAGTTATTCCAACTGTGGGTATACAGACATCAGTGAAGTATGTTATAGGTAGAGAAGATAATTATGTTTCTTGGAATAACATTGATGATGTCATTATTAATGAAGTAATTAAATTTGTAAGTACCATGTGTATAGAAAAAATCCCTTATATCTGAAGCCACCAAAATAAATCAGCTAGAGACACATCCATTGTTAAGTAAACTTGATCCTAATGTGCACAGATAAATCTAGGCTTATTATTTTGTCTTGACTTAATGTTTTTGTCTTTATAGAAAAGTAATATTTTCAAATATATCTATTTCAGAATAGAGTACTATACTTTCTCACAATTTTAGTAAAGAGTACTAACCAGGCGGATCAAATTAAATTAATACCACTATTTAAGGTATGTATTTTTAAAAAAAAATTATTATATTTAAAACCTATTAACTAAATAAATCATTTTCTCTGCAGTACACAAAACCTAGGCTTATGATGCTGGAAGTGATTTATTCTGAAATACAATCATTATTAATAGACTCAAGGAAAGAAACCAATGGGGATGGGCAAGGTTCTGGGGATAAATAGAGAAAAGTAAAATAATTGAACTTCGTAAAATAGAGTGTGGAATGTGTATGTATTAAAATGTTGTGAAATAGCTTAGATTAATTAAGTAGAGATGTATAAGTAAGGTTAGTATGAATGTGATTTACCTTTAAAAAATTGTTTAGTTACTGATTATATATGCAATATTTCTCTTACATCGATAGAAAAAATATTAATAAAGGGATGTTCTAAGTTTTGTTTATTCATTTGTAATGAAGAAACCAAAAACTAGTTGACTGATAAGTTTTCGATTCACAATTACAAATTGTATTTGTTATGAAGGTAAAGTTAAATATATATTAGATATTATTTTACAAATTGTTACTCCTGTTATAGCAAATATTTTGAACAAATAATAGGTTTAAATAATTATAAAATTAAGTCACTAAATTTATATTACTATATTTTATTGTATAGTATTTGGGTGTGTGAAATTAATATATATATATAGTGATATTTTAGTTGTATTTAATAAAATTGAATGATAAAGGTAGAGAAAAAGATGTGGTAATAAAGAAAACTTAGATTTGCAGGTAAAATGCTTTAAATATTTGTTAATTGTTTTTGTCGAGAAAAAATGGTGTATGTAATGAAAGTATAGCTGAAAAAACTTAATATTTTAATTTGTTATTATTAGTTTTAATTGTATTCATAATAGGTTGGATTCATTTCTTTGTGTTACAAAACATACATAAACATACCACAGCTTGGCTTGTAGTTTATTTAGCTAAAATAGTCTATGTATAAAATGTAGCTGTTGTAAAATTTAATACAGATGCAAGCATTTATTAATTATTATTGCCCAACAATATATATATTTTCTATGATACAGTTGTGTTTGATTTCCTCTCTACATATATTGCAATATATATTATTACTATATGTAATTTACTAAATGAAAATGTGGTACTATACTACTAGTATGATATTTTTTCAAACATACCTACAACGATTGCTGTAACTCACGCGTAAGACAATTCTATAATTTAACATAGATACAAATCTCGTATTTTTTTGTATATTTAAAATGCTTAATAGGTGTATTTATATGAGATTTCTTAACCGGATATAAACGCGAAAATATTACATTATTAACATATCTCGACAATTCAATATTATTAATAACCTCGTTGACCACGATTTCTGAAAAGGACTCGTAACGTCAACCTGTTTATGTATTTCTTAATGCTACAGCTAACAGCTACATATATATAAACAAACAATTACACTAAAATATAACCAATGATGGAATACAAGAATATTGACAAAAAGGTTCATACATTTACAAAAGGGAAAAACCAATAAAAATTATATATTACATCCTACTAAGCAATACCTAATTTGGCTGTGATGAGTGATGGTGTAAAAGTCAATGTATGTAAATGAAGGTGTGTTTGTGGGGCAAGCTCATGATGCAGGTGATTTTGGATATTCTTAATACTCATTTTAACCATATTCCGCAATAGCTTAAACAAGTCAAGGCTTAAATAGTGGATGTTGTATAACCGGGCTGCGAAATACAAAACTGAGTTTTTTGCATAATTAGTGTTGATGTAAGTTATATGTATCAAAGCACGACTACGAGTCGTGTAGACTTGTAAATAATATATATAATATAAAATATAAATTCGCCAAAACCAAAGACTTATGTGTATGTAGCGTAGTTAAATGTCTGATACTCGTAAATGACACAATATTTTATTCCACTTTACAATTGTTTAACAAACTGATACAAAACGCTTATGCAGTTGCGCACGGACTTTCTGCTAACAAAACAGCAATTCGGCGTTGGTATCCCAATTTGTTCTGAGCTTGTTTCGTTCCTGAATATTGCCAAAACAGGGAGCGCAGTTTGCGCTCCATTGCTTCCACGTAACGATATGTAGCTATTGAAAGGTATATATCGATTGTTATACTTGGTCCGATTATACGTACGTGGAGCTAAACTATGGAGGTATAACATTTAACAATTTTAGTTGCAATAAATATTCTTTATTACGGTCCCAGGCGAATTGACTCTCATCCCATGAGATTATAAAAACCATTTGAAATTCTTTATTAGTGACTATAGAGCCTACACAAATTTGAATTAAATGTAATTAATGTAAACGAACGATCCAAATTTAAATTTCGTACACGTCTTAATATTTACTATACTAGTCGAATCGTGTCAAAATTTCTGGAAATTTGTATAATATACGTTAAAGCAATAAGGATACTATCAGTTGCATGTTAAAACACGTTTTTTTTTTCTATATTAGGCTGGTGCAGAGTGCGCACCGTCTATCAGAATGGCCGTGTCGGTGCAATGGCAGCCGATACCAACGCCATATAATATAATTAACAATATAATTTTGTAGAATTACGTATTTTACCGTCGGATATATACATAAATTTCATACTCGTGAATGATGTTGTACATCATAAGCATCACTAATTGGCAGGCTTGGAGGATTATTATAAACTTCGAGAACATCCAAAAAAGTTTAGCTTAATTTTACATATTGGTTGAATCAAAAATTCTAATTAAACTAATCTCCATCAAAGAAACGGTTCTAAAGCTTAAATCTAAGCAAGACGTCTGAAAATCAACAGTTCTGGATATCTTTTGTTTTCGTAATCGAAATGAAGTACTAGCTAAGTAAAGGCAAAATAAAAGATCTTAAAAAAAGGATAATATAAAACCCCTATAACAGGAATGTTTCCCTGTGACCTTAGCGTATTCACTTTGCCTGCAAATAAAACTGACGACATGATTATTTAATAACACGACATCTTTCGGGGATGATGGATATTTCGTATAATAGAAGGGCCGATTTTATTAAGGAGGTTCCTGTTTGCATTGCAAAAAGCTGTACCTATGAAGGGCTGATTGATTGAATTGTCTTCACGCACACAATCTATATGGTAATATTGTAGCGCGTTTTTTGGGTCCCATCCTTATTATGGTAATCTAGGTCAATTGTAATATCCGGTGGGAAAGCTTAAGATAAAAGTGTTTTTTATATAAGATAGGATATGATCCGTGAAGTAGGTTAATTAGTACGAGTTGACGAAAAATTAAAGAGATTTTAATAAAGTTACATGTAGTATGTTACCCGTCCTAAGCGGTTTTGAGTACCTAAATAGAATTAAAAAATACACATTACGCAAAAATGTAGCAGATTTACATTGAAATATACTCTAGGTGTAACTAATCCTACGGGTTTATAACGTTTTATCCTCGTTCACCTTCATTTCAACAAAGTTTGTCGTGAATGTGCGAAAAGTGGAAATTAAAGTAAGTCCACGAAAATCATTACCTTGCCAACAACAGACTCCTGTTACAATCAGAAATAAAGACATGTTACAAAGTTTTTCGCTAAGCAAACTTTCTTCCCTTGGGTTATTACTTTGACAGTTTGCTTAAGGTTACCCCACGGAAAAATACCTGGATTACTGAGTGTTTTTCATGATCATAAAAGGTCCCTTCGGAAATAAAATAAAATGCAAGACAGGTGATATTAGAATTTATACTACACGCACGCCAATAATGTGAAGATTCTATGTAATAAAAATTTGTTATCACTGGAATTTTAAATTGCTATGTAATTCTTATAAAAAGATTAAAATTTTTTTAGGCTGCACATATGAGATGCCAAATGTTCTATTGCAATACAAAATTTCTCTAAAGGTTAAAGAAGACATGCCCTGTTAATAAATTAAAAATAATATTTCAAGCTGTAACTTGGTACGAACTTTAAATTTCATATTTTTTTAAATAAGCGGAATAAAAGTTATACTCGTCTGCAGTGCGGTTGGCCCGAGGGAAATCACTAGCTTTAGTAATTATATGTTTTGTCTCCTAGGCAATTCTTTTGATGCGTCATCACTATACTAAACAATAAAATGTTCCCACTTTGTAAATATTTTAATTCTTTTACTCATGAAAATATTTTCCTTTATTTCACTCACGAGTGAATTTTTTTAAAAATATTTCTCTTTTATATTCAGTGGATTTTTCTTTAGAATTTTATAATTTAGCTGTCGTTAAATATAAATTAAAACAGATATACAAAATTATTATTTATTAAGCTATAACGGCATTAAGAAGTACTATAAACTGTTAGAAGCCTGTCCGTATGAAGTACCTGAGAGGAAATTGGAATCTATTCCAATGTATTGTTATTTTTCTGGCATCAAAGTGGACCGACGGGATGGTGAAAACTTGAACTGCGCAGGTTGCGTTTTCGCTGTTTCAACTCCGTTAGCATATTTGAATTGCATATTGCCAGTGTTCATTCTATTCGAGGCAGATGATATTATCGATGCCATGACGTATGAAGGGTGAGGCAAATCCGGAATTTGTGGTTTAGGTTTTTTGATGTTAAAGTCACTCACGTTGGTTTCCAAAGTATCGTTGGACAAGACACTAGAATTTGTTGTGAAACTATTGAGGGTGTCATCCTGATAATATGAGAAACGTAGATGTGAATAGTCGTCAATGAACTCTCCAGACGGTAAAGTTTCATTTGTTTTAGTATTATTCGAATCCATGACTATGTTGACAATTGTATCGTTACAACACTGTGTTGATTACACTGACATTAAAGAACTAACGTTTTCCTACTAAGTTTTAAAGTACCCTCATAATGTTAAAAAAAAAATTGTGTCATCTCAATAATTCCCTACGACGGTCATTTTATTTATTTATGAGCAGGTCTGATACTTTCATTTTAAGACAATTTGTGGATAGTTTTTACATTACATTATAAGTATTACTAGCTTATACCGGATCATAATTCCCATTTATGCTTAATTTAGACACTAAAAATGAGGATCTTAATTATTGAGTTCTACCTGTCCTGAAATATTCCTTCCCAGTCCACTTTGAAGACCACATACGAAGATTTATAGAAACTTACCGGTGAACCGGGGAGTTAATTTTGGATGATAAACAGAGGCTTATTGGAGTATTGAAGAGTACTAAAAAGCTAGCTTAATATGAGTTAAGAAAGTGATTAATTCAGATTAAATACAGGTCGTTGACATTTTAAAAGATATCAATTTTAATGCCGAGACGATCACTCTCTGCATTTCATTCATATAAATAGCCAATATTACCTTCCATATAAGTGCAAATAGCCAAGATACTTGCCGAAGTTTCTCAAATACTTCATTAAAAAATGTAGAAAGATAATCAAGATAAATAGAAAGAAGCTGTTTACGTTTTGTACAAACCAATTTATCTAACTGAAACCCATCGAATCCGCTTAGGAGTTTAAGTAAAAGCCTTCTTTATTGTAAGCTGTTCATTACTTAGACAATTCATGTATAAATTCCTGAATCTCATAGATTGTTGAATTTGTAAATCTATGTTTGTCTAGGGTATTATAATAATGCCTGTTCAATCTGTTTTCTTACGGTAAACTCCCATCTAAGCCTGGATTGGTACGCGACATATATAAGTACAAGGAAATTTATTTTAAGATGAAAATCATGTTGTTATTCATTAATCTAGATAATAACTCCAAGAGTTATTATAATAATAATATTTTAAGGGACACTAATTTTGTTTTAAAATAAAAAATCGTGTAGTAAAACACACACACCTTTTTCAATTTCTCTCCTAAACATCTAAAAACCTTTTCAAGTTCAGGTTGTTAGTCACATTGATAGCAATATGATATTATATTTATTAATTACAATATATATCGAGTTCGTACTAATAATTGGACTAAACAATCTACGAATTGCACAAGTTTAGGATAGTATATGGCTTGAGGATTATCTAAAAGACTTTAAAGGGATTTTATTAAAATCCTTGAAATTTTTATTTTAATATATAATTTATTAAGTTAAGTCCACAATTAATATTTGTGTAAGATGACAATATAATTTTTAGTTGAACTTAAATTCAGTAGCTGTAAAATTGCTCATTACTGGACCATACCATGCATACAAATGTTTCCATCGTGTATTGACATCAAATCCTTTGCAAAAACCAAAAAACTTTTATTTTATGTTTATTTAAACTACTAATTCGAATAGAAAAATTATGTTTGTTTAGTCTAGGTCTAAGGCAAGCAGGTTTCCTCACGATATTTTCCTTCATCGTTCGAGTGAATGTTAAATACGCACATAGGCAGAAAGTACACAGCCGGTGATCGCAGGCTGAAGCAACTAGGTCACCACTAAACACTGTAAATAAAAATATAGACGCAATTTTGGGCATGGTCACTATATAATATATATATATCAAATCATTGTTAAAAATCTATAGTTAATATTTATAAACAACACAACAATTGTTGTTTAGATGATATCATAGTAAAACATTTATTAGATTTATACAAGACAAATACTTCGGCGTTTCGATTGTTTTAGAGCATTCTGAGTTCTCAGTTTGTTGCTGCATCACGTTATAAGATGAAATACACTGTACTGTTCATAGTTTCTTGTTATATCGGACTCACTCACGAATATATCGCACCCCAGGGACATACAAAGGTGAGTAGTTTGAATAATATAAAGTGTTACATAAATTGGGTTATAGTATGCAATATTCTGCAAATACTAGAAAAGTTATGGTCGCTTTATAGTGACGGTGATAAATTAAACGGAATTGCCACGTAAATTATGCCTTCTCATTTTGTTGAGATGATAAAATTGCGATGGCAGTCATGCGCTTAGATTTTAAAATGTTTTGAACTGAACATATTTTATATTTTCAGAATAGTACTTATATGCCGCAGACCACGCATAATTCTACTCAATATTCGCCAAATATTCTAAATACTACGAAACCAAAAAGTTTTCATAAAATCAATACATCTTCGAGTTTTCTTCAAAATGCATTCGAAAGAGATTTATTTGCTTCATCCCAACCAAAATCTAGTGAAATACAGGAAAGAGCATTCATTTATATGAAAAGTATCAAACCTATTCATAATAAACTATATTTGTCTCAAATTCGCAACGATCCTAAAGATGGCCGTCACAACATTCACGAAGATAAGTTGTATGGAGATTTACGGGACAAATTAGTAGCAGATCAAAAGAAAATAGAATGCGCTCAGCTTAAAGACGAAGATGATACCAATTCTTTGATTGGGTTTGACTGTGAACCCCACAGAATGGGAACAAAAGCCAGTTTAAAAAGTGATCTGAATAAAAGGGATTTCTTGGAACTCCTGAAAATGCCGCTGTTAAGACTAGTCTCAAAGAACACTGAAGAACAAAGGAAAAGTCACATATTAAACACTAAAATAAATAATAAAGACACAAAAGCCCACAAAGGTCTACCATTTGATCTACAAAATAAATTGAACGATGAGAGTAGACTTAGTGCTTCAGGTGAAGTAGAAAAGATTTTAGACCAATTTGTAAATGTATCCTTCGAGAAGACTAATCATAAACAGACAACTAATAAAGGAAACCCTGATTGTAATATACAAGAAACACATAGAAATATGTGTAAATGTAAAATGGGTTCATTTGATAATGAAAATACGTTTTACAGTAACGATGATATTATTTAATTAAAATGCAAATAATATTACAATTTCGTTGATTCGACCAAAATTGTTACCGTAGCTTTATATTAGATCTTTGATATTTATATATATTTAAGTTTTTAAAGACCTATAATATGTTCATCATTATGTTCTTTGTTCTTTCCTTTCTAACCGACACTCGTCCCTGAAGACAAAACACAGAAACTGGTGACATTGTAGCAACAACTTGCTTCACCAGAGCATTCAAAGTAAAAATTCTGAGAAATAAGCAATCTCGTGTCACCCTTATTTAACCTGGCACACTTACGTTTTGCTACGCAGCAAGGTTTTTTAGCATGATCGCAATACGAGAGCACAAAGTTATCACAAGTGCGATCTCTGCGCGCGCAGCCCAGTATACGTTTGTCGCCGGAAGAAATGAAATGCAAACACTGAAGAATGCCAACACATGTCCAGATAGTCAACTCTCCAAAGAAATAGAATGTCCAGAGACTATTTCGTTATATAAAATAGGGAATTTGCATTTACGTTCCCGTTAGATTTTTGAAAGCATATTAAATATGTATGTGTATCCTGTCTGTTGCTGATTTGTTAAAATCTGTATAGCTTTTATTTCGAAACTAACTAACTAACAATGTTTAATACAAATTTATAGTTATATAAATATGGAACATGCAATATGGAAGTGTCGATTTTATTTTGTTCAAAATTTATAGTAATATTCCGTTCACTTTTTACGGATATTTCATTCAGATATATAGTCTATAAGCTTTTACGATCAAAACTAATGTTTGACTTTTTGAAAACTATTTCAGATTATTTATTCGTCACTATAGATTATATAACCTACACAACACGTTATTTTTAATTTTTCATACCAATTGCATTAATAAATTTAAGTGTACCTACTCTGTGACAAAACGAATACTTATTATTTATTGGCATGCTAAGGTATCGTAGATTAGACTAATCTGTGATTGCATTAATTTCGAGTTGAAAATATTTTCAATTTTTGAACAGTTTCCCAAGTTCTACGGCATCGAAAAGCGTCGCTCAAAATCTCGGGATGTGCATATTTTATTTCTTCTGGAGTTTTGTTGAAGACTTCGCTAAGTTTCCTTCTGCGCGTGAAATCCTATTTAATTATGTAGATGCGGATGATCTTGCTCGTTTACTTATTTTATGAGGGTATAAACGACCCCCTCGAGTTTGACACTGCCTTATTTATAATGCAACTAAATCAGTACTTTAAGCGATTTTCTTTAAACCTATGCTTATGGGTATTAGTAATATATAAAGCAATTTTGCACAAGATATAATTTTTTGTTGTAAAACGTTGGGAATTAATATACGCCTGATGTTTTGTTATGAGCAATTTTGAGGACTTTGACGGCTTAAACTATACGGTTTGATATTATAGCTTATATTAGCTACTCACTTGCTTCGTGCTTATCCTAAGTTAAGCATAACATAAATACAATTATTGCATATTGTCTTCATAACATTCGATATAATTTTATCCTTAGATGTTTTTTAAAGCCAAACATAAAGGTGAATCTTCGGGAAACTATAATAATAGGATTTTCTTCATATTTTTTAAAATTAAACAGAACTAAAAAAGCACAGCATAGGAGAGATGCGACTAGAAGTAATTTCTTACAGAAAACAGAGTTAATACCATATCTATATCAATATTAATGTACATTCTCTATGATTTCATAAATCACAAAGATTATCTACTTTGATAAAATATGCTGATTATTTAAGAGTCTGGCATCTGCACAATTTATCTATCTTTGTATTGCTTTAGTCACATTTAGTCAAGTCATTATGAATCACGATAAAGGTAAAGGGTTAATAAACTGTCAATTTCAGGTATATCTAAGATGATTGGTAATTGGAAACCACATTGGAAAATTTATTATGAGAAAAATTAGATATTTCTTTGCAATTATTATTCTTTTATATATAATAAAGAAGTGTTAGCTTAGTGGTTAAGTGTGTGATATTAGCACTGAAATCATAAGTTCGAAAAGCAAAGTTTTTTAATGTGCGTCATTAAAATTTACTCCTGCAATGTTTTCATACATTAAATCTGACCTAATTTACTAAAAAGGGTATTGTACATATTTAACAAAAGACAATCTGTTCTTCATCAGTTCCACTATTCAGCACTAACATGCACTAACACTTATTCACTAATAGAAATGTTAACAAGTTGAATAGCTTCGAAATTCTCTTTCTCGTGGGGATAAATTAAATAGCGTATGGAGGCTTAAAAATCGACATGTGTCTGACAAAAGAGGCCAATTACCCAATTATGAAAATAATTAATTATGCAGTAATCTGATAATTATATCATTATTATTTAAGCATACACCGATGAGCAAGCTATGTTATTGAATATTGACGCTATCAAATTAATATTAATTATAATCAGTACATTTCAGGGGCACTATAAGGCAGTTAATCAGTTTATAAACCACAAAACATAGTGTGTTATTATGTAGGTAACAACGTGTTTAAGACATGTTTATATATTATAATACAAAAGCCATAATAAGAACGGGCGCCTGTCGGCGACGCTTAAGCTTAGAGCTTAAAACTTTGCATAAGACTTTCTTTGCCTTTCGACATTTTGCGTTTTAAATATTAAGTTTATATGTAAAGTATAAATAGTTGGAGTGAAAAGATAGTGAGTGAGTGAGTGTTATTGCTGAAGCTGACACCCGCCACTTGACCGGGATGTAATTGAAATAGATTAAAAAAAAATGCAATTTGTATTGGATTTTATAGGTAAACTGTTCGAGGTGATGCACGTGAATGTGCACGTGTTTGGCTTAAATAAAATAGTTTCCTCACGATTCATTCATTTATGTGGGAGTGCTTTGTCCGCATAGAAAAATGTGATTTCAACTTAGATTAGACGCGTTTTAAGCTCATAGAAATTTCAATAATAAATACTATTAATACAGTATACTTTAACGTTATATGAATAAGTGATATTTTCATAGTATTGTCTTTTGTTAACATAGCTTTTACACATTAAGAAAACACTTTTTAAACGGATTGAAACTATGTATTATTATAAACTTATAATTAGACCTTTTGTCTTCAGTCACCGTGACCACGCACGCTGTAAAGCACGCGAAACGTCGGAAAATTTTAATTTAAAATTATGTTAATAATTATACATAGCTTCAATCCGTTTAAAAAGAGTTTTCTTGATATTTTCATACATAAATCATGAAATCCAAATATATTTAAAAAATTGTTTATCATTGTACTTGAAAAACCTAATTCCCTTTTCAAGTGTGTATGAAAATAATTTTTCATCTCACACCTGATAAGGCGATGACGGAAAGGTTTTATCTTACTGTTATTGATACGGTCCAGTCCACCTGTCAGACCCTATTCACGGCCGAGACACGTGGACCAAAAGGAATTGCTGTTCCTAAGTAGTTCCGACGTCATTGCCATTGTATGAACAAATTTACTGTTGCCATGACGCCGACACCTTATATCTTTAGCAAGCGATACTTAAATATATATTAATAAGTGAGAACTTCGGATTATGTATATCTATAGTTATATATGAAAGGAAAGATTTATAAAGTGTACTTGTAATAAATACATTCAGAAACCTTTCCATCTACATATACATTATCCCTGAGTATCATAGGTTAAATTTAATTGTTGATTTTCGCCTTTAAACTAATCAACCGTTCCTATCTAAAATATATAGATCACTAGACGGAATCGCGATACTTACGATACGTACGAACATCGTTGTTCGATTGTAATACAAAAGTTTTATTTTATTGTCACAAATAGTACATCTTAGATAAGCGTAAATCCTGGAGTAGTCTGCCTATGTCATTTTACAGCCTACAAGCAAATGTAGGTTTATATAATGTTAGTTGTGCATTACATTAAGGAAGAAGGGAGTAATTCTGAGGTAGATTTCACATTTTCAGAAAACAACACAACTTTAAACAGTAATTAATATTTACAAATATACTATTTATTACAGTATGGGAACTGACATGAAGCAAACCTTTTGTCAGTTGACTCAACGGACAAATAAAAACCAAACCATTCGTTGATTATTTATAAACCTTGTGCCCAATTTGAGAGTAGGCACCCTGAGGCCTAGGCACTGGAACAGCCGGATTGTTTTCCTTTCCACGTAACAACTTTATCAGACGTGGTAAGCGCAAATTCTCAGTGCTCATTGAGTTCGTTGAAGCCCACAGAATCTATTATGAATAAAGTTGGATATTCGAGCGGCTAAAGTGGGCAAGCCGTACATCCTACAATACACGAAAATATAATACAATACATATTGCTTTATACTACGAAGAAGTTAAAATCGAACTCTCGTTGTGAAACACGAATGCAATGGTATGCAGTCTCATTGCACACATAGACCAAAACTTTGTTCAATGAATTTTTATATATTTAGCTAATCCAATCAGCACGTTAGAATTTAATTTTCATACGAACTACTCTCTACGACGACGACGGGTGCCATGAATGATAATAATATAATAAAAGAAATTAATTATTTTCCAATCAGTAGTATAGTGAGTACAGTATTTCATTTAACCTAATGTAAATTATAAAATCGATTGACACACAAAATTCTACATTTTCTAGTTTTGTCCTATTCCTCATGTTGTTAGTCTTACACTGTCTTTTGATTTTAAATATGCTTCGTTCAATCCCTTTCTGGCACGTTCTCAATGTGTATATATATTTTTTGCGATTGCCTATGTTGGCATCCGTAATTCAGGCCGCTATTACAGGACTACAGATATTCTAGAATAATAGCCAAGACAAGGCTAAAGAAAGAAGATCATAGATCCGATGGGCAGACAATCTTAAAAAAGTAGCAGGCTCAATATGGAGAAGGTCTATGTCGGAAGAGATTGAGTAGATGATTAATAACATCTATATCAAAATATGTAAATTCATAAGATTAGTTATAAGAACATGGTTGTTTGAATTAAAAGCTTCATTAATTGATTCAAAATTAGTATAATAATATTTTATTGAAAATATTTTATGTACAGACGTCAGCAGCATTTTTATATATAATGATAAGAAGCTACCATACTGAGCGATGAATTATTATCTTTATATAATCTCTTTGAAATTTTGCGTGTGATTGCTCATGTATATAAATGATAAACTACATGACTTGTATTTACGACTAACATCTGATTGACAGGTATTATCGAGATAGAATAAGATTAGCTTATTGGAATCCCGTGAACGTTGCTACCAGAAGACTTGTAGATTTTAAGATTTTGCAATTTGTCTTTTGTCCCACGCAAAAAAATTAAAAGTCGATAGTTATTATTATAGAACAAAAACGCTTTCAACAATAGCATAACATTATAGTATTGTTACAGTGGGTATCCCGCCGCAGTCTATAAAACCAGGGTTTAGCCGAACAATGGTTGACTTAAAAACTTTCAGCGGATTGGACGCAACCATCAGAAACATGCCCCATTTGTATCGACACTTAAATAATTTTATGTAATATATATAATTATAACTTTTATCGATAGTTAGTATAATTGTCGTGTAATAATTTATTTATTTATATACACTTCGTTACCTTATAGAAGAACATACATATTGAAAAAAAAGGTTCATAAGTAATTAAGTAACGGGCGGTCTAATCGCTAACGAGTGATTTCTTCCAGTCAACCCTAATATAGAACAATCAAATAAAAGAAACACCTACTGAGTGTAAAGTACAGAAGTGCATAATAATAACGAAAAAGAACATGTAACACTAATAACTAAAAAGAAAAATCTAAAGAAAAGAAAAGAAAAAACAAATACTAATAATAATATGTTTAAACAAAAGTGTACAAACTAATCCGAGGGTTAACTGAGTCACAATTAATATAAGTAGCGAATTATAATGATCTACTTACTATTCGGTGCATAATGTATATATTAATTACTAATAGAATATTATCAAAAACATATATTTAACAAAACAATCAAAATTCAAGAGTTACTTTAACTTTGCATCTACACGAGTTTTCATGTAATCTAAAGATTTCCACTTCAGATCCACGTGATAGCATTATCTCAATTTTACCTATAAATATTGCAAAAAATTTGATTCTGTACTTAGTTTTCAACATGAAGGCAGCCGTAGTTCTCTTGAGCCTTGTGTGCCTCGGGTGGGCAGCACCCCAGATGAGGAAGCCTTTCCACGAGCATTTCTCAGACTTTATGAATATTATTAATGATGATGCTGGCCATGAGATAGAACACTTAAGTGAACACTACGTGGAGTTTGAGGAATTCACAGCGAGTATCGATTATATGGCCGGAAAGGACTTTAACGGGATAGTCAATGAGATGGAAGAGCTCCCAGAATTCAAGGCAGTGAGTATTTTAATTGAAATTTGTTTAAAATGTCACCTTATCCATAAAGTCAGTCACACAAGCATCTCTTTCATCGTAGCCTAAACACAACTCGTACGACAGAGACGAAAGGCAAATTAAAGAGTGGATTGACAACGAGAAATTTTAATAAAACAAGATGGCGGTAATCACACAAAAACTTTTTTAAATTGTACCAAGTACATGTTCTTTAGGCTTTTTATGAATTGTTTCACATTAAAAATTGTTGAATTGCTACGGAAAATGTTTACCTAATTTAACATTGAAATATCAATGTTTCCTTATACTCGTATTTATGGCAGATTATCAGAAATGGGAAGCATAATGCTTAATTTTATTTTATAGGTTATTGAATTTTTGGAGGGCCACGAAATCGACATCACTTATTACATTGACTTATTGGATAGTTTCATTGGTAAGTACATTTTTAGAATATTGTTTGATAATACTATTTCTACATTGAATTTTTAAAACTTTCAATGTTTTATTATACATTACATACATTATTATACACATATCCCACTTCCATAGAAGTAATTACGAACCTAACTTGTTTAAAAGTAAGTTTCTTTTAATATTTTAGAGATTATTCTTAATTATTAAGATTTTAATATCAAATTCACAGACCGGCTCAGCGCAGGCCAAAAGAAGCGCCATGAGCTAAGCGGCAGAGACATGAGCGCTTACATCAAAGATACCATTGCCGTTTTACCCAAGGAGAAGTTGGATGCACTTTATGATGAGAAGATGGAAAACGACGAGGAGTTCAAGAGGGCCATGGACAGCCTCCAGAGCGACGAATGGAAGGAAATATGGGACGCTCTCTGGGAAAACGAGACCTTCAAGGCCGAAGCAGACGAACTCTCTAAAAATGGTATTGACCTCCAGATGCTTCTGAGCGAACTCGTCGCTATCTTCGGACAAAACTAAGTCATTTCTCTGTATATAAATAAATCATTATAAATAATATTTTTTTTATTGTCATATCAATAGTTTTTATTAAGTAATAATAAAAACTTTTAAAATTTCAAACATCAATCGATATAGATATACTTTTAACATTATTATAAATAGAATCGAAATATCCCTTTAAATGTATCATTTAAGTAGCTCTGTTACAGTACATTAAGCACATATGAGGAGGAGGTATGTTTAATGAAAAACAAAACGATATGTTGAACGACGAATTCGTTCGTTTCACTGACACTACTCAACAACAAGGCAAATCCCTTTCACGTGACATAATCCGTATTACTACTGATAATCCATTGTTTCCTGTGCAATTAAGTGTAAAAAAAAATAAACAAAAAATGACTAAAAATCAAAACATTACAAACGTTCAACTTGCATATGAATTCAGAAACGTCAGGCAAACTAAATAAAGCACGCTCGGTGGGATATTTCGCGAAGTAATGAAATATTTTATTGCACCGCATAACAAAAGCTGCAAGGAATTTCAACTAAGACCTTTACACAACAATGTACTCAGATTTTTACTAATCCACAGATATTCTCACGGTTTTATTTCTACACGTGTGACTTGTGTTAACATTGCATTATCACATCACTTGTACCTTGTACTATAAAGTAATCTAATTGGTCGAATACCTACAGAATATTTGTTGCAGGCCTAATTATATAGGTATTTTCGCATAAGCGAGCATTACATTCACTCAATCAATTACAGGAGGGATACCGCCTGAGTTGGCAATAATTTAATTTGATCGAACCTTATGATATACGTACGAATAGGCCTCTGGACTATACAGCGGGAAACAGTGTTATATGCCTAACTTGGTTGTGGATAAATAAATGCACATCTTATTTTAGGAATATTATTGAATTATCTTTAAATCACGTGAGTATTAAAACGAGTACATGTGAATTTATTACATTGTTTGGATAACGTATGTAACTTTTCGTAATTAATTTGTTACAAGATTGCAAAGGTAAGACATACTGAACAAGGTGTAAATATCTAGTTAAATAATGCAAATACCAATCAATACAGCAACATTTATATATAATCAAAATCATATCATATGGTTGTTAATTGTTTAACAAAAAGAAATCTGTCAAGTTGATGTAGCAGTCTCACGCCGACTAAGATTACTGATCAGGTAGGTCAAGAGATTCAAGACCATGTATAATTTCCAATATCATGCTTATTAAGTGCTATTGGAATTCACCACTGAGCCTAATGAAACAATTAGTAGAATAATATTCACGTAATCTTAATCAATTGGCTAACTATATCTTCATCATGTTCTATATGAATTACACATAACATTTATAGAAAATTCGCTATTAATAATTTTGAAACTTTTTCTTTTTTTCTACTACTCCTCAATGTTTATTAATTGAATCTACGCGTGTATATTTTATCATTATTATAGTGCCCGTGTGCGATAGAAAGAATTATTATCAAAATTATATCACACGACGAACGGAAAAGTGAATGTATTGAAACAAAAATAATTGATGCTGAGCAACTTGCCTACAACATAAATGGAGATAGACAGGCACGTGGCCTGTTATACAGATGAGAGATGGTCTAAAACAGTAACCGAATGGACTGATTCAAAAGAAAAAAGGAACAAGGGAAGACCAATAGAGCGATGGGCCGACGGGATCAATAGGGATGCTGGCGAAAATTGGATAACGTTGGCGAGGAATGAAATAGTGTGAAATTTTTTGGAGAAGGCCTTCTCACGGACAGGGGCCGCATCTTAGAGTAGTTTTTTCTATTTCTCTTTTTATGAAATGTAAGTCAATAATATGTGGATGTATAAAGGCTTTATTTTTATATTAGAGACCGCTTCATATATCTCGGATTCCAAATATCTAACGGCGACAGCTTTGTCTTCGAGGTATAAAAGGCGCATCGGCATGGCTAAAGATGTCATGACACGTTTAGCCAACAGCTGGAAGTAAAGAAGAATTGGTGCTCAAACCAAAAGATGACTGATATGGGCTCTAATGTAACCGTACCTATATGCTGTAGAAACATGGACTATCTTGGTTCGAGAAAGGATTGGATGCCTTTGAGAAGAGGTGCCGGCGGCGAATGCTCGGAATACCATGGACTGCGAAGCGCACCAATCCAACTCATGCGGACTCGCCTGTCTTCCATATAGTAGACACTCTGAATTGTATCTTATTTCGGCCATACAATGCGCAGAGGCGATGAGAACTTGGAGAAACTGATAGTGGTTGGTAACACAGAAGGCAAAAGATCACGGGGCCTTTCCCTACAGGCGCTGGACAGAAATCGGTGGGAACAGATAGTCCACTCCAGGTGCTTTGTACCTGACCACGACGCTCAGAGATAAGCTGCCGATTAAACGGAAGATATATTGGAGACAATTAATACCACATAGCAAATATTTTGGTAAATAATAAAATATAACACTTTTACGTCTAACAAAGTTATGAATTAAATACGTTATATATTTTTCTTGTGTTTTTATGATTTTTTAAGGTAATTCAATATTTCTTTTAAATTTGCGGCCATAATTAGCCAATTATGATTATTTTCTACACTAAAACTTATTAATTCAATAAATATTGCAGAAAAAATCGTGTTTTATCGAGCAGTGAAACGGTTGTTTAAATTATAAGTGCAATATCAGGTGCGATGGCCGAGAGCGAGGTAAGTAAATAGAGGCGGGCAATGTATCACAGTAACAGTTTTCCGATAAGAAGTGGGCTCTCGGCCTCTCCACCCGATATAGTTGAACTCTGTTTTATTGTGCTATTTTCATTCTATCGCAAGTGAACGCAGCTCAGGCGGAAACTCCGATAAAGTCGCGGCCCGCGTAATATACAGCCCGGCATAAAGTGGTATTTGGACTGACTGGAAAGAATTACGACGTGGCTATTTAATTAGAGGTTAATTTAGCTCAAGGTTCTCCACTTTTAAAATCAACTGAAAGAGCTTGACAATGGTCTGTTTGTGGATAATCTTTCAAACGCTCTAATTAGATTTTTTAATAAACAAGGTAATTATCTAAAAGTATAATGTAATTGCAATTGTTATTTTATTATATATTTTTTTAATTATTATAGTTAACTACTTAAAGATGTCATGTATACATGGAATATCGTGTATCGGTTACAGCTCTTTACAAACAATTTGTAAAATAAAAACTTGGCAATCAAAAAGAGTGGCGGAGAGTTTATTACCAGTTCTTCTCGTCCATTTTTCTAATGTAATATATAGAAGCATTTAATATATTTCTTTATTGATTAATTTAAGATCATAATAAATATAAAAAAATTATAAACTGATTTTAATTTCTGAAAACGTTCCTAAGGAAACTAAACGAAAATGGATTTCCTAAAAATAGCGAATACAATCTGAAACTACATCATCAAATTTGTTTTTTTGACCTCTAAGTATAAGTTCACATTCTCTGCGTCTATGTGTAATTGTCGTGATAAGAAATGAAATAAGAATCAAGAAATCTAACAATAGTAAAATATCTTTTTATCTTGGCTTCAAATAGTTTCGTTTCGTTGTATCAGCTACGGATGTACGTACTTAGTATTGTAAAGCGGTATTTCAGTTAAATTATTGTATACAAAATGTTCCCAACGTCGTATTTAATAAAGAAATATTAGCTTTTGCATTTGAAAAATTATTATACTAATTTTAATCACAAGACACAAATGGATGAATTATAAATAAAAATATAAAATTCGTAATGAAACGTATAAAAAGCAGTCCGTGTAAATAAATATATTTAAACATAATCGTCCCAATTCTAAATAGACATATTAATAGTACAATAGGTAATCGTTACAGCGACCTAATAAATTAAGCAAATCAATCGAATTTATAAACAGTTGCGTTTATCTACTAGGTACATACTTATGATTAACTAGCACTAGACAACCCTAAATGTATAAAGAACAAGTTGATACGCCATAATCCCCGCCAAAAGAGTCACAGGAGTATTGGTAAATTTTATTTGCATTGGGTCTCTTTCACCCGTTTGTGAGATCATACCATCTGGAAGTGAGGAGGGTTGATGTCAAGCCTAACAAGGGTCGATGTATAGACATGATTCCTTATTTCCAAGACAGTGCTCGGGTTACGGGACATGAATTCAGGAAAGCCTCGAACTCCTTAGGAATTTGATAATTCAAATTTCGAACGTTTAAGCACCTGTTTGTCAATCGTAGTGGATTATAAAATGCGATAGATATTTGATATAATATGCCTGGTTTTTGATTTAACAGTGTAGTAGAAGTGTTTTAGGATTTTATCGTTTAATTTATTATAATTCTGTAACTTATTATTTCCTGAATTTGTTAGATGAGTGTGGACTGTATACTCTTATAACAAAAGTTTTATTTATTTTATATTTTAATGTCTTTGGTTAACATAGATTTTACTCATTGAAAGAAAACAATTTTTTAACCGGATTAAAGCTATTTCTATTATTATAAACTTATAATTATTTACATAATTTTAAATTTTCCGACGTTTCGCGTGCTTTAAAGCGTGCGGTGTCACCGTGACCACGAATAATTATAAGTTTATAATAATACAAATAGCTTTAATCCGGTTAAAAAATTGTTTTTTTTTTTTCAATAAAAAGATAATAGTATATAATCCTTGTATTCACTTTATATAAAATGTACAATACCTGTTTAGGATATAATAATGTTTCCGATGCTACGTCATATAAAAATAAACGCCTGAGTGTGTAAGCCGTGATGTAAACAATGCAGGAAGCTGTCATAGTTGCGCTATAAAATTCAATTTTAAATGGCGTACAATGCATCTTACGAAGTGCATCGCTCAGAGCTTGTACTATATTTTACGGCAATTTATTTTAAAGCTCGCGACTGCGTCTTGTGGCATCGCATTAGGCAAATCCGCCTAATTCTGCGCGACATATCAGACGTTTTCCTAACAGATTCGATGCTTAACCCGGCTTCACCGTCGAAAGGATGAGACAGATGTTTTTTGAATGTTTGTTTATATAAATGTGGGTTCAATACTAAGCTTTTTTAAGGAATAATGATTTTCTATGCATAACAAAACATTTTTTCTTATAATAGTTTACCGTTTTCTTAAACTAATTTAATAATTATTTTTGTTCGAAATACCTACATAATTTCAATTTAATAATTTTTGATGAGGGTGATCCCAAATATTTTTTCTCGGCCGATCGACACATTTATTAGATTTACTCGGGTTACGTTAGACACATTTTTATTTTGATGTATAGTTTTTGTTAATTATAATTGATAATAGTTACGACCACTATTTAGAATTTTATAGTGAGTGTTTAGTGCGTTTTTGAGAACTATCGTGAGGCAAGGTACTAGCATCAGTCTAATGAAATACAGATGAAGAAATCTAACAATTGTAAAAGATCCTTTTAACTTGGCTTCAAATAGTTTTCAATATTGAGATATAAACCTAATTTTGTGACCTTAAAATATTTCAAACATTGCTATTCGTGAAAATTAACTGTGGAATTTATAACGAGTTCTCAAATAAAAATACTAATTATTCAAAGTAATACAGAAAATTGATACAAACATACGGAAGCTTCCTACGAGAAAAAATTCAAGATTTTTCAATCTAAAATTTTCTAGAAACTGTTTTATTACAATTCATTTGAAAATTCGATAATTATAATATATATTTATTGGCATTTAATTTATGGAATATAAATAGCAACGATGTAAATGTAGGTGACTTCAGTCTATGTCGAGAAATTGTACCAGTACCCACTTGTCAATCGTAATGGTTAAATTGAGTATGGAACAAATAAAAACTTTTATGAAGAATGTAAATTCTATGTTTATTTTTAAGAGGGTGAGGACGTTTACTCCCAGATTCAGATACAACGCTTACTAACACTGAGCAGATTTATTTTATTTATTTATTTATACTTTATACGGTTTAATATGGTTTAGAAATGTTCACAACTTAATGGCGGAGATCCTAAACGAATTACCTAAGAAGGATATGTTAATCTAATGGGTGATTCGTATTCTATGCGTACGGCGAGGATGACCAGTGCCTCGTTCTTTTAGAGTCCACCCGATTATTGGAGGATTGTTTGTGTGGTTTGCAGCATCTCTTCCGCAAATGCTGCATACTCGTAATAGACTTGATGGGTGCATGATACCTCTTATATTTCTTTCCTCCTTTAATCCTTTTCAAATCTTTGACGAACTTCAAATAAAGGGAATATATTTGTCTTCTATATATGTTTCCCCAAAAACGAATAATAATGATTTCAATCTCATACATTTTTGTTTAGCGAAACATCTACGTTTCAATTTAAATCTTTTTATTATTCATCTAAAATGCGGTATACTCAATAGCTCTATCAAACGATTGTGTACTGAGACTGTTTAAACAATTCGATTCCGGACATCGTACACAAAATGCCACTTTGTGGTCGCAGAGATCTTTATTCAAGGTGGGGGTAGCCTAAGTAAATTTACACACTGATCCGTTAGATGCAGTTCCTAAAGAGGCTTACTATAGACAATGTTCAATCACGCAAATTTAATCCTTGTGCTGGTGGAACTGAGTCTATTTTAATAAGTTGGAATTCACCAATCGCTAGACATATAAAATATTGCATGTTAAAGTTACCTTTGAAACTCAAAGCTATTTTTCAACAATATGATGTTAACTAGGAACAAATGAATAACAATATAGTCTTGGCGTTACAAGATCACCTTGATGGCTGGAAGTCTTCCATAATCCGATTCACAAGGCACTTTCTTTTGAGAACTAGGGAACTGTTGAATCGTCTCCCGGTGGGGACCTCCAACTATTCAAGGTTAGAGTCTACTCCTTCCTCAAAATGGGCGTCCCGTAGGCTCGTTTGACCCATATTATTCCAAAAAAATATATTATAATTATTGATTTGTTTGATAAATTTCTTTTATAGATATATAAAAATAACTCCTAAAACATAAACCTCCATAACATACTAAATTTAACAAAGGAGCATACTTACAATGTACTACATTAATAAAAAGCCCTTTCATGAGGATATATGCTGTAAAAACGTGAATGACATAAGTGCAGGAACATTCCACGGTTTATTGCGCTGGTAAGGACCGCAGTTTGTTTAGGCGTGGTATGGCAACCTCCTCCATTACACGACGTAAAGATGGATATAAACATTATGTCACTTTAACGATGACACGCTTCCGTTTATTTTTGTTGAAAACGTGATGCAGAACTAAAGAAACAAATGTATTTATATATGTCGGAGAAATGGCGCTGGTGTCAGTAGCCATTGTCATATACATGCCATAGACATTGTAAATTTACAACGTCCAAGTCTTTTTTTATGTAATATGAGGCAATCGGGCTGGAGGCTCACTTGATGTTAAGTGATACAGCTGTCCATGGATACTCATATAGCCAGGAGGCTCGAAAGTTCGTTGTTAGCCTTTAAACCTAATAAAAAAGGGATTGTCCCTTATATTAACTACTGCTCATCTCAGTTTTAAAATTCAAAATTTATATTTTGTCCGTCGTAAAACTGTGACCTAACTCAAATCGCTACAAGGCTTTAACTTCTTATATTCTACCAGAAAACCTCTTATGAAATTCATATTTTTTTCTTTACTCTTGTGAATAATGTCAAATCATATAAACAGTCCACTTAATAATCATACCTAGGCCAAGAACGATGTCGTCGCTTCACCCGTGCTAAGTCCTGTTAATCTCAAAATTCATACTACAAAATTAACAAATAAGTTTTTCTTTATGGCTCAACAAGTTATTAATAAAAAAGCAGTTCATTAAAACGTCGCGTCTTGCGTCTGATTTATGGAGCTTTAAGCTTTTATGGTTCTGCTAAGTAGCTCGCGACGTTCCTTCGAACTCATTTTGGATAATGCTGAAATGTTAACAAATTGCCACAGATTATTTAATAACAGAAGATTTTACTTTTACAGGTTAAGAAAAACACTTTTTGAACGGATTGCCCCGAAATTTAAACACAGATAAAACAACTTTCTATGCAGCTGTGATACTTTTGACATTTAACACCTTTTGTCTTCAGTCACCGTGACCACGCACGCCGAAAAGCACGCGAAACGTCGGAAAAAAATTAAAATTTAGAATTATGTAAATAATTATAAGTGTTTTTCTTAATGTGTAAAAGCTATTTTAACAAAAGACAATACTTTTACAGGTTTATGATAAAAATGCGACTTGATTTAAAATTAAGAATACCTAGATGTTTATAGATAGATATCGATGTGCCATCATGAACCGATCAGTTTAAGAATAATTCGCAATAAATGTAACATGGCTGTTTATTTATTTACAAAAATACAATATCCTTAAAGTTATAAGTCATAAATATTATGTTTGGTACATTGAGGGATAAGGGAAAGTAGGTAGATGCCATTTAGTACGTAAGACAGTATTTAGTTGTATGCCAAGCCCATACAGAATCAAATACTCATTTATTCATCTAGGTACAATTGGTACACTTATGCATGTCAATTTACGCCATCTCAATATCTTATAGCGGCATAAGAGCCCACACATTGTTATCATCTATATATTCTTGAACTGTATAAAATCCATTTTTTATTAGGGTTTGCTTGATGTAAGGTTTGAAGTTATGTAGCGGAAGTTTGGTTACATGATCTGGAATTTAGTTATATATATTAGTTTTATGAAGTCTGAAAGCTGGAAAAGTAAGTCTATTCTTACTTATTGTGTTTAAATTGTGACAGACACTGAGCTTTAAAAATGTATTTGTAACGTACATAACGTACTTAGCGATTAAAAAGATTGGCGGAAAGCTCTACGCCTTGACGTGCGAACTGGTTGTTATTGTAAATTTAAAATTACTCATAAGTGTACTTTTTCGACCTATATGAATGAATTTATTTTGAGTTTGACTTTATCATACACGTATTGATTGATTGATGATTACACTCTAACATACATCTAACCAATTGTACTTGTTCACGCTTAACATGCATATGTGTGTGTATTTATTCAACCAAATAGACCAAAAAATATTCACTGGCTGACTATTATAGACAAAAAACTTTAAAAAAATTATAAATTCGAACTCATTACGTCACGTACTAGCTTAAAGAATTGTTGGTCGGAACTCGTCCGGAATCACAAAGCTTTGAACTCGCTTCCTCCACTTTGAATGTCCTTACACCAGTCCCGATGTCCGACCTCCGAGAATAATTGAAACATCTTATGATTACTGTACCGGAAGACTACTGACCTCTATTTAAACGTCGTTGTGAACCGTAAAAGTTGGGGTAATTTATACGAAAATGCATGTTTTTACTTAAAAGCCAAACGCATTATTCAAAATTGATAATAGCTATATATAATTTGTTTATTTTAGTAAATTTATCGTATTAATTGAGCAAGCACTGTTAGCAGAGTACGTATTTAGATACTGGCTATATACTGGGAATTATATTGGGCTAAGCATCCGCCTCACTGAGGCCCTTAGGTCCCCTGAGGTCGTGCACCAATGCATTTCTTCTATGTGCGCACTGAGCACTTGCTTGTCCAATGAAGGAAAAGTCAAAAATCATTTATTATAGATAACGCAATGAAACTTATGAACGTCAAAAATGGAATCTATAATTAATCAATCAATCGAAATTCATTTATTCAGTTGAATCACATGATTCTAAACTCTGCCTGTTCGGAATTGCGACCAGTACACAAGGAGAAAGGTAAGAACCTCGGGCTAGTTTTTTCTTTTTGGATCGTCTTAAGTTATTTACAATGCTTATTTTAGTTACAGTTAAATAAAATAGCTGGAGCAAATTATTTTCAAAATATATTTTATAATAAGCTTTCCTAGAGAGTTTCTGTTTTATAATTTTCTTAAATTTATTATTTGACAAGTTTACCACATCACTTGGCAGTTTATTATAGAAGCGTAGAGTTTGATCTATTAACTGAACAGCTACTATCATAGATTAAATGCTTCTAATTTTACATTTACTACCAGTTCTCAAACATAGTGAAACACCGACATTAGAGTTTAGACGTTAAAATCGACGACGTGTGTCAGGCACAAAAGACCTCAAATATTGTAGCGCCACTGGTTTTATTATAAACTTTTTAAAATTGTTTGTGACTGTTTAATTAGTATTTTTTTATATATTTTAAAGCGTTATAAAACGGAAGTCTGAAATAGACTTGAATTAAAAACACTAAATGTATAAAATAGCAAAACAATGTATGTATTTATTTTACCTATGAAAGTACGTTTTTGTTTACCCGTAATGCTGGAAGCCATTGTTCGTTTTCCGATGTTGGTACGCACTGCGAGAAAAAACAACAGATCTGGTCTCCGATACTGTCTACCTCTGTTTAATTCTTTAATTAGTGCCGATAAGTATAATATTATTTTTATCAAGCATTGTTATTAAACTTGGCTTACTGTCTAACACACTATGAATTATAACAATTTTGCTTTTGCGTTTAGTTAAATTAAAATTGTATTATTAGAGACCTTTCCTAATTGCTCTCGATGAATAAATAAACGCGCCTCACCTGAGTAATAGCCCTTATAAATAAATCTTTCGTTTCATTAAGCACGGCACAGTACACTTGAAGTTTTGAAGTTATATAAACATTTGTACAACACGAAGATCTGAAAGAGTTTTAGAGACAGATTGAGATTTGCCGCTTAGTATGACTTTCTTATGTAAAACGTTTAGGATTATGAGATATAAAAGTTATATTGCGCGCAGTATCGTGTCTGAATCTGGTCCAAAAATTTCGGCTTAACCTACCAGCCATTTCTTAGGAATGATAACACCGGCAACGCATAGTGCTTGAGTGAAAACTTAAATATAATTTCTTTCCTCTCTAATTTAACTGAATATTCAGTTCAATAGAAAAAACCTTCTTGCGTGGTATAAAATGCAATTCTTGTGAATTCAGCCAGTGTGCAACTTTATATACTTGTACATATACATACTGAGTAATGACGAAAAATACGAATATTTTCGCAATATGTACAGTATATTGAATACTCTTCGGGTCTGTTTGAACCCTACAATTGGACTGGCATCTTGCATTAAAATAGTGCTCTAAATATCATAGATACAAATCCATTCTTAGACTGTAAGGTTATGACTATATTCAATATTTAACGTGTCTGGCAAATACGCACGACTGAACGTGTCCGCCATTATTCGCATATGTATAGTAGTACAGTTTTAGATATCTGTAGCCCCTGATATCTAAACATTATTACTTCTTTTTGGTAGCCACGCACCACCACTATATTGAACCAGCTCCCCACAGACGTTTCCGAACCAATTCGAATTAGGGTCCTTCAAGAAAATAGCACTTTCTCTCTAGCAACGTCCATGGGCGGCAGTATCACGTAACTTCAGATGAACCTCTTTCCCTGTTATCTATTAAAAATGTACATACTTTTTCATATTCACATTAAATTTGTGCTTATTTAGTTTTAATGAAATAGAAGACACCTCAAATTATCCCCTGTTCAATATTAATAACTCATAATAATTGTATTTAAGAAATAATAGAATTAAAGAAAAACAAGCACATTCGAAAATAGAAATTCTTATTTCCAGTTAATGAGTAATTCAAAGAATTTCAATCGCCTGTGCATAACACCCCGGTTATTGCAGAATAAGAGACTTTTCGATGAATTGTAGCTAATTCCATCTAAGCGCCTTATAGCCATGATAACGTTGTTTCATTATTTGGCGAACGTTTAAACTTTTTTAATGTATTTTTTTTTCATTTCAAATTATCAAATATTCTAACTTCACCTGAAATAATAATTAATATTATTCAACTATAAACCTCTTATGAATTTGAATGACATATTTTACAGTTAGTCTAGAGTTTTTATTTTAGTGTGAATTTTCATAGGTGCTTAGAATTTTAGGCAATAGTTGTTTATCAATCACTGTTAGCATGAGAGCTTTTGGCTCAGATTTATAATTAATATTAATTATTTATAATAACGATATGAATGAATTAAAGACATTTTTAAATTAAAACGCTATTTAAGACACTTCGTTCTCAGTGTTCCTGCAATTTTGTAGAACGCATCACCCTTTGAAATAGCGAAGAGCATTCACTGTTATCTTAATCTAGACGTGTAGAAGCAGACTTCACTGCACCATTGTGAACTTGCTGACGTGACTTCGCTGCATCTCGGTGTGTCAAAGCTTTGTATTCGAATGTAACTATTATCATTTGATAATATGAGCTTTCAATTATTTTAGCACAATAGAATAGTGATGTTCTTTTAATACTAATACGTACAAATATAATATAGTAGTAATAATAGTGGCAAAGAAAATATACCTAGTAGTTGTTTTTTGCTTTTAACTTCACTTCAACTTCTTTACATGGAAAAATTACTAAAAGTTTCAAGCATCTTTTGGATCTATATGTTTCTCATGTATTTATAAAATTCCTTTAAATTAACAATTAACTAATACGCCTGAAAATACGTGTTTTTTTAAATCAATATTTTATATTAAATAAATATCAGTTGAGGCCTCTGTCAAAAATGACAGTGCGTTATTGACGTCCGCAAATTCCGCTTACAGAGATATTCAGATAAGTATGAGAAAAGACATGTACAAACATTACTCGAAAATCGGATGACGCAGCCAAGCGTGTTGGGAACATTGTTTTTGCTCGAATGTATTCTCGTGCTCTTCATGAAGTTCACTTTTAATTTCAGAACGAGCATTTGAAAGCCTCGTACATACAATATTTTAAATTGCCAAATATTAAACATATTAATACATAAAAGATACGAGAAAAATTACGATTTCCTTGAGAGGGGCTCATCTCATTCGATTAGGATTAACAGTTACGCTATGCCATTTAGTATAGATAAATCATTAGGTAATGGATAATGTTGGATTTTTTCATTTATAAATAATCTAGATCTCTCAGTATTATGTAAAGTCTACTTGAATTGCCAAGTGCATGGGCACTAAACAAATATTAAGGGTGTCTTTAGTACATAATACTGGTGATCTCAGAGCTGCATTATTCTCGCTCAGGCCAACCTTTTAAAATTGTTTTTTATATTAATATTTTTAGTAAAATTATCCCACGTATATTATTTAAATAATAAATATATACAAAAATTATGTATCCAGTCCTTTATTCGCACACAATGCCACTTCGGAAATGACCCTGTAGTTGCTTTGAGCGCGCAGGTATTGTCCGTACCTTGATATTTTGTAGGGATTTTCACGACACCTCTAACAAAGCCCGTTTTGTTTTAAACTTTGCAATTCAGTTAGTTTTAGAGCGTTAACGTCCTCATATTATAATTTTGGAATATTACATTAATATTTTTTATTCCCTGCATGTTTTGTATACAGGAGAAAGTTTTAGGTATGTATTATAGTCAAATTTCAAGACATTAGACACATCAATACATTAAAATTTTCTGTAAGCAAGTAGTAAACAATCTTATATGTTTGAAACAGAACATATACCTAGTCCAGCCATAAGTTCTGTAACAAATTAAAATCTATTTTTTTTAAATGTAGTAATGTAATATTATTACAAAATGTATACCTACATATTATACCATTTATTAAAGTCTCACCATAAAAATATAAATAATCCTACTCGAAATGGCCACCTTTGGCTTTTGTACAGGCCTTTAATCTGTTTGGCCACGAATGTATGGATTTACGCACTGTTTCCAAGGGAAATTTCGCCACTATTTAGGCCAAGGATTTTTTAAGAAGTCGTGTCGTTTAGAGAAGGCCATGTCCTCTAAAACTGACCATAATTTGAAGTTTAAAGGCTTGAGGTCTGTGCTAGATGAATGCCAGTTATCAGCTCGTATTAAGTCCGAAACGTTGGTTTCGAGCCAAGGTGGACCGGCAGAATTCTGCTGGAAAGTCCAAGGTATATTTTTAAAAAGTGTATTGCTGAGAAGTTCTACAATATGCTGCAAGACTGTATACATATATATATATACATATGTATACAGTATGTAAATACTTTATACATACGCTTAGACTGATACACTTTGGCTAAAGTTTTCAACTCCCTTTTCTCAAAAAAAATAGTTTTGTGACTTCTAGATAAGACACGCCCCACTAATTGTAGTGTTCTTCAATAGGAAAATTTGTTTCATCGGTAAAGAGGATAATTCTGTGCTTTTCACCTGCGTATCGCGACAGAAGGCGTTTTGATAGATCCACTCTCTTTAATTGTAAAGATTGATTTAGGTCATGTACTGTATATCGATCTTAATTTTTCCCGATTAGTTATTTTTCTTCCTAATTGTTGGGTTTTCCTAAGGGTTACGACGAATTCTGGCTTTAACAGCATCACGTCCTTTGTAGATGCATCCTTGATCTTTTCTAGTCTTCGACAGACGGAGTGTTGTTGTATCTGTTGATAGTACGATATATGAACAAACGGCTGATACCAAGCTTTAAGTGTATGGTATATGACCAACAGCTCTATATCCACTATGTACAAGGCGATCACTGCAATCGTATTTTCTTTAACACCCCATTCCATATCGTTATTTCATAATTAATACGAAAAAAATATGTGAAATGGCGCAAAATCGAAAGAAGTTTTTAAGGTAATATACGTGTTCCAAAATCAAAATAATTAAAAAGTTTAAAAAGAACTTATGGCCAGACTAGTTATTTAGATTAAGAATATGACTTTAACTAAACTAAGACAGTTGAATTAACAACTTATTAGTACACACTTTTTTATTACGTATCCTACAAAATAAAATCTATTATTCTTTTGCGCATTATCAACCGAGCGGACTAAACACTTGTTACTCTGCTTCTCGTCAAGGTGATAATTTATTAGATAAATTTAAAAACTCCAACAATGTCCCCGAACACGTCCAAAGTATTTTAATTTGTTGAAACATTTTCTTTTGCCTCATAAAATTCTTCGTAACTAACAAAAGAATGAGTTATCATTTTTAAACAAAGTTGTAATATCCGTGAAAGTTTTGTAGACTTCCGGGGCAAAGGCTAGTTTTAGTTGTAATAAAATATTAAAGCGTAATTTAAAGCAAAAAATCCCGAATTTATATAATACAAAAATGAATTCGCATTTATATAAAGACCATATTGTAAAATAACTAATAAAATGCGCTGTAGAATACAATTCATCTAATCAATCATTGGAATCCCAACAAAAAATATAGCCCTTTTTTATTATTTTCGTACAAAATACTTAACACATAATTCACATGTAATACTTATGAGAAGTTTTTCGTTTTCAGTTACATACCAAGCTTAATTTCATATTTTTACACGTTAACACATATTTAATATTTTGAAATTTAGTAGTAGTCAAGAAAACGTATGTTTTAACCATGTTCCATAGCAGTTTTAAATCAAAATAACTATAATTACAGCTCTGAATGTGGATTTTGAACTGGCAAAACACTCGATAGATTCTCTTTTGTTTCCAAATTTTAAAAAACTAAAGAGAGAGTGGAAGGTGGTGCTAAGTTGGACCTAGAAAGTGCCAGTCTAAAACTGTCCTATACGTGATTTTCTGAGGATATTTTTATACACATTATCTATTTGAATGTAAGTTTAGATTACGTAACTATTATTTGTTTAAAAACATGTCAAAGTGATATAATTTTCGATTCTTTTTTATGAGATACGATTCGCCTAATTTAAATTAAAGCGTACTGCACCTTATACTGTTTGCGCCAAACTGAAGGGGATTTTATTTTCCCAAATGTAAATTCCTTTTTACAGTGACCTCTTGAAAAAACGACATGACTAATGAAAGCAGATTAACATGGACCCTCCGTGAGGCTTTATCAGGCTCCTTTGGATTCTCAAATGTTGAATTTTATTGCGAGGAAAAAGTGTCCAGACCGCTTTTCCTCTTATTGTTCGGAACAATTTTAAGCCAACGTATTGGGAATTTATACAATAATGAATTGTTGCATTTACAGTTAATTTCTATAAAGCTGTTTGGGCTCAGGTCCTTTATAGATGTTTGTATTGTATTTTGTATACTCTTTCACAGGTTAGTCTTTTATCATTGATTTTTGGTTTTAATGCACAGTAGCTTCCTCAGAAGGTTTAAGTTCACCTGACGAGCCAGATTTAATTCCATTTTGAGGTCCACGAAGTTTAGTAAAATGTTGAAATGTTATCCGACATCTTCCTTGGGGCTTACGGAGTATTATATACAATAAATATCTAAAAACCATTAACAATTATAATAATAAATTATGGTTTTGCAGTTATGTCAAGGTCCAGGTACGCAAACAAAAGAACACAGTCGCTGTTTTTATTAGGCAAGATTACAACACTTAATTTATTCACGAAATTTGTCTCATCCTGAAAAATTTTCCGTCGCATTCGCTAACAAAAGAATGAGTAATGGCTTTATAGAACAAAGTTACGAACGTGGAAACTTTGGAAGCTTTCAAGGGCGTGAATTATTATCTGAGAGTTTAACTTGTAGCGATTAGAAAGTGTTTTTCGAAAATCTTTTAAATAACGTTAAGAATATTTCGTTCACAACGGCCATACATTGAGCAGTAATATTTGCTTCCCTTTTAGAGATTTATTTAAAATAAGATTTGTATGTATTGTATGTATCAGAACTGGATATTCGATAACACCAGTGAAAGGTAAAGACTGGAGGAGATATAAGATAAGCCACCCAGGATGAGGTTCTGGCCTTAGACTGTAGATCCACCAAAATACGTAAATAATAATAAACATATTGAGTTTTTGTACTGTTATTTAGCTATTTTAGGGATATTTTTGAGTGCACTTTTTTGTAAATTTTTTAAAATTATTATAATGAGAGCTTTTGATAAACACCTTTGTTGAACAGACATTTCATAGTATATAACATATAAATATACAGACGATGAGAAACGTTATTTGCTCTTATTTGAGTTCTATTGATAAATTTATAAAGTTGAATTAAATTAGATATATTTTGATGTGGAAATTTAAAATAAAACAGTATAACACATCCTATGCATATAACACTATTCTTAATAGTATTATGTCCTTACATATGAAATTGGCGTTTTGTATGGGAGGAACAAAAAGTTGAATATTTTTAAATATAATATATTTACTTAATCAAAGTATGAACCATTGTTTTCTATGCACTTTTGCCATCTCGTAGGTAGTTCATTGATCCCTTAGTAAAAAAAACCAGTCGAACGGGAATCAATAAAATCTGTGAAGGCGATTTGGACTGCCCCATCAGAGTTAATTTTTTTGCCTTGCAAGAAATTGTCCAAATTTCGAAAAAAATGGTAATATGTTGGAGCAAGGTCCGGGGAGTACCGAGGATATCTTAGACATTCCAATTGTTCTGTTCCAATTCGTCTGTTGTGCTGTGTGTGGTCTAGCGTTGTCGTGAAGTAGCAGTGGCGTGGAGCGATTGACCAGCCCAGGTTGTTTAGCCGCTAGCTTTTCCATCATGGTTTGCAATTGCTGACAATAGACATCAGCCGTAATAGTCTGGCCATATTTGAGAAAATTGCAATGATCAATACCGGCACTAGTCCACCAAACGCTTACAGTAACTTTTTTGGGGTTAATTATCGCTTGGGGCAGGATTCGGCTGGCTGGCCAGGATCCAACCATTGCGCTGAGCGCTTCCGATTATCGTAAAGAATCCATTTTTCATCACAGATAATGATTCGGTTTAAAATACCTTCATTATTGTGCCGGTTCAGAAATGTAACGCAGCAGTCGACGCGCGTTTGCCGGTTTGCTTCAGTCAATTCGTGAGGTACCCACCTTTCAAGCTTTTTAATCTTCCCCATTTGCTTCAAGTGAATTAAAACAGTTTTATCACTAACACCGCAGCCTGCAGCTAACTCGGACGTGGTTTGCGATGGATCCGCTTCCACAATAGCCTTCAATACTTCATTATCAACTGTCTGGCTGATAGCTGATAGACAGCTTTTTCTGCAGGTCGAAATTTCCAGAACAAAAACGTTGTAACCAAAAACGAACTGTGTTTTCTTTTGCAACATGACCGCCATACACATCATTCACCCTTCGAGTCGTTTCCGCAGCACTAGTGCCACGGTGGAACTCGTACTCCTAAATAATGCGATACTTTAAGTTTTCCATTTTGTAAAATGAGTGACGCAAACAGAAAAAAACAGAAGAAACAAAAACAAATGAATGACGGTCATCGAAGCACAAATACATGAGTAAATAGCTGTACAAATTTGAATTTGAAATTCCTAACTAAAGAGGAGGTATTTGAGGTCAAAGTGGCCAGTACGACAAAACGCCAATTTCATATGTAAGGACCTAATATTTGTCTTGTAATGTATTCTATATTTTTTAAAATCTACCAAGTACAACAATTATAATAAAGGATCAGTCAAACAATGGAATCAGACAAGTAAATAATTGAATTGAGAATCGAATTATTATCTCAGTTAAGCGACTTAGCTCAATAAAATTACTTCACTGAGACTTTACGAATCTGTGTTGACGTTTGCAACAGTTACCAACTTTTATTAAACAAATTATATATTATATTCACTTACAATATAAATCTAATTATTTGTTTATGTTAAATATTACATGAGCGCAATTGTGAATGTATTACTCTTGCTAAAAAATAGCAGCAAATAGTTTCTCATTTATTGTAATCAGATTTAAATATTGAGATTCGTCAGTTCCAAGTTCACAATATAAAAGTTGTGTTTGCCGATTAATGTCGTCATCTGTAGTGGGGGCAGATGGGGGGGGGGGGCTAGGCCATTCCAGGCAATTATTGGAAAGTCGATTAATCGAAATCGGTTTTACAGAGCCGCCCAGCAAGGCATGGTTCGTTCTTGAACTTTCTTATCGTATGTAATTAAATAATAAATGAAAACTTAATAGTAGAATAAAAATCAAAGTACACGATTGACTTCTTCATAATACAGATTAACAACAAAAAAAAAAGATATTAAAAAGATTTCGTTTTGAATATTAAATGTAATTAGATCCAGAATTTCAGTTGAAATTAAATTATAATCTGTGAAAGTACAATGTCAATTAGTTTATGAGAAGGGTATATTAAGACAAAACACTCAGATTTACCTGTCTATACAGAACATCAGTAAGTAGATTTCTAAAATAGTTTTTACAATGGTAACACAGTTTCTTATAAGGCATTAGATAGTTTATAATACAATAATAAATTACAGAAAAATATTCCATAAAATAGCAAACAGTCATAACGAAAATAGTTGGCAGAAAGTTAATTTGAATACAATAAACCGTCACACCGTTCATAATGAATTAAAGGAAAAAATAAAGCTTTTAAAAGTAAGACGATTCTTCATGACACACCAGTGCCGTGAACAATAAAAATGCAGTCGCTATACGACCTTATGTCTTTCGTCTTAATTAGCATCATCTTTATCATTGTTTTTAGAAGAGACAAGAAGGACATATCATCGTTGTTTTTGGGTGGACAAAAAACCATTTTCGTTCGATTATAAGTGTTGATTGCGCAGATAGAGTAAACAATTTATAGATGCAGACATTACAAGATATGAACGCGTTATTTGCACAGACAACATTTTTATTATTAAAAAAACATTTCCTTAAATATCGACGTCAGAATATATTGTATGGTTAGTGTAGATGGCACGGAAATAGTCAGTATAAGTCGGTAGGCAGTAAATTACGGCCCCAGCGGTTGCAACTTTATCTCATTTCAAAGCCTCCCCTTCCACCCGTTACCACTAGGTTACCAGGTTAACTTGATTATTCCTGCTAAATTTATGTTAAATATGATGAATTGTTGCAAAATTCGTATTGATAGCCTAGTGGTAATATTATAAAACTTGTGTTATGACTGTTCATTACACAGATGAGTGTTTGGTCTATTTTTGTTAATCTGTTTGGGAATAAGAATAGCTTAGTTGATTGGTTGAGTTTAAGGCATAAAATATTTTACCAGCCTTAACATAAAATTAATAACTGAAGTAGAAATATGTGAAGAAAAACACTTTTTGAATGGATTGAAGCTATGTATTGTTATGAAAAACTTATAATTAATACATTTCCGACGTTTCGCGTGCTTTTCAGCGTGCGTGGTTTTTAATATTAAACATAGCTTCAATCCGTTCAAAAAGTGTTTTTCTTAATGTATAAAAGCTATGTTAACAAAAAACAATAGAAATATGTGAGCAGTGGTGGCCTAGAGTGCGACTCTCATCCCTGATGTCGTAGATTCGATCCCCGACTGTGCACCTACTTTCATTCTATATATCTAACAATCACTCGAACGGTGAAGAAAAAATCATTGTGAGGAAACCGTCTTGCCTTAGACCCATAAATTTAAAATTAGATTAATAAATGATCATGAAACAGATACAGAACTCTGAGGCACAGACCTAAAAAGATTGTAGCGCCATTGATTTATTTAGAAATGTGTCAATACGTTTGGTATGAATGAAGACGTGATTAATGCTTTTATAATGCAATAATTAAGTTATGTAAACTTAACCTTTTGATTCGTTTCCAGTGTCGATATCGAAATCCTGTAATAAATTCGCGTATCTGGTAAATACATTTTAATATCTATTGTAGAGGATATTTTATTATTGTAAAATATACTGATAGAATCCTTATCAATTTAGTTCTATTAGATTTTCCATACAGAACTATATGAACGTAACAAACAATAGCTCAACAATTCTATTTATAGTTGTTGAATGATATGACGCCGTTCTACACTTTATAATACTCTGTGTTAGTATTCGTAAGTTAGTAGTTATACATACTACACTACCGTAGCCACTCTTCTTCATCTTCCAGACAAGAGAATGAAATGTATTTTAAGTCTTTTAATAAACAAACATAAATTTTATATTACACCGACTTTTACCTATACGTAAACACTTTACTGTTACTATGTTCAATAAAATTGTAACCAAGATCTATCCGTTCCGTGTTGTTTGCATTTTCATTGAAAAGCCTGAAATCAGGCCATGTAACAAATATGTTTGTGTAAATGTATAAGCACAGAGAACTATATAAGTAAAAGCATAGTGGAACAAACAACTAAATAACTTGATAATCGTTCCACGAACTGTTTCGAGCACATAGAACAAGGCTTTGAAGCAGGCTTTATAGATTAAGCGAAGCATGAAATATTGACAGACTTCTCGGAATATTTCACTTCTATAAGTTTTTTTTAATAAGATAGTTGGTGAATAAAGAAGGTTCATAGTTCTACATTTTTATCAAAAGCAAAAGTTTATTTTTACTGTTTTATCACACTCCTGTCTTTGCCCTCGAACGAACGTTACATTCATACACTTCGCTGATACAAATAATTATTGTTAAAATATTACTTTCTAAATAAAATGTACTAATGGACTTAGTAGCGTCAGTGAAAACTTGTAAGCCTATTTGAATGTATTAAACTAATATCCTAATATAGATTTTATCGATTTTTTTTGCGCTTCGCCTAAGTTCTTATGTATTTTCATACATGTATAACCCCTCTATAACATATTTTTATAAGTAACTGATTGTCCTCCTTGTAACATGTGTGTTTGAGAGCAAAAATAAAATAAAAATAATGTAAATCGAAATATTGGACCTTCTTTGGCATACTTGACAGACAATAGATATAGCAATGAAACAAAAGCTACAATTATATTGTTCTATCATTATAGGAAAGACATACGCTGGTGACCATCTTTTGTAATTAGTTTTTAATGGTTTAATTATGATTTACAATTTGTTTATTGTAGAGTGAGATTTTTCGTTTCAAGTCAAATCATCTAGATTTCTAATCTACCAGTTCTAAAAATTTAATAAAAATACTATGTCGACGTTGCTAAGACATGCAGGTTATAATATAAATTATATATCATTTATATTATAACCTAATATAATATATCATTTCATGATAGACTTACGTTAAAAAACTCAGATTAAATTACGCTTTATAAATTGGGATGAAATTCTTCTCATTCTGGAACGATATTTAAGTGAATATTTAGTTTAGAAGTTTTAAAGATAAAAAGTTATGCAAGGTAATATGTTCGGCACTTGTATAAAAAATATTTAATAAATTAATGAAAATTAGATAAAGGATAAGGGACCTATATGCTTTTCGTCGGATGCTGCAGATTCAATTACTGTATCTGTCACCGAAGTTATCCTTAGGGCATGGAAGTCTTTATTCCATTTCCTCAGTGCTAATCGGTAATTCTCATTTCTGGTTAAACGTTCTTGCAAGTTGGCCTCGCGTCGAAGTCAAGATGAGCCCACTGTTATATAAAAAAACATAACTAACAACACTTATTTTGTGTGGCACAGAGTCAAACACATAATAAGGGTTTTATTGTATCAGTATATATATAGATTAGATTAATTCATAGACTGAAGTACCTGAGGTTTGTTAGTACGTTTCTATTGAAAGGTTTGTAGAAATCCTCAGGCAGCCTTAAGCGATCGCGTCAATAGAGACTAAATAACAAAATATATAAAAATTAAAACAAAGTTCGAAACCTATATAATACAAAATGTTAAACAAGTCGAAATAGTAAGTGACGATAAGAATAAATACAAAAAGAATTTTGTTTGTTTTTAATACCTTTTTAAACATCACGACTTCGTTCGTCAAAGTTGGAATTTCTTAACGTAATTATCAGGAAAAATACTAAATATAAATTCAATTCCATTATTTTTCGATATAGGATTTGTTTCGGAACACGCGCAAAGCCAAGACTAGGAGTTGGTGGAATATTTTATATATCGAGTTCACGGAACATTATTTTATTAACAAAACGTCTATTAAATAAAATTGGCTTTGTGATCAACATATAGCATATTTTTAACGTGTTATTTATTAAATGTATGAGCTTAAAGTATGTCTACAGATTTTTTTATGGTTCACGCCGGACAGTAAATAAATATGTGTATTAGTAATCAAAGCAATCAAATAAATCATAGCAATTAAACTACATAGTACTACTAATAATAAAAAATCAAACCAATTTAAAAAGGTCCCTCCCATTGGTAGTGTACCTTTAACTCGTTGTATTGCGGTACTTATTCGTTGCGATCTTTGAATTAGAAAATGCTTCATAAAATATGCGATATTCCAAGGATCTACTATAATGCTTAACAAATAATATAAAGAAGGTTGATTTAAAATTAATGCTTTGACAATTGAACCCATCAACATCATATTTATTATTAAGATTGGTTAACAAATTTTCATGGCTAAAAGCTTTTCAGAGACTGGAATGGATTTAACAAAAAATCTCTTGGACTTTATTAGCATAGACATTACATTTATTACTAACAAAACACACACACAGAAACACACAAAATAGTAATTAAAAAGCAACAAAAGATTATGGATATAAAAGCAAAATGGTCCATTATAAGTGTGTAATGTGTGTGTGTTGTGGCTGTAATTGGCCCTGGCTTAGCATTATGGAACAGTCTGTTCCACAGCACTGGTCATTCTGCCAGAGACCATAACAATTAGTTTGCGCCTCAGACGAAAAGAAAGAAAAATTATGTAATAATAATAGTAAAAAAAATTCAGGAAAAAAGTCTTCGAAGATTTGTGTGTAAAAGAATATAGTAAATAAAAAAAATATTAATATACGAATGTTAACTACTTACTTTGTAATTAATGATCTACTATCTACATATAAGAGCAGTGTTGGACTTTCTCCTTGGAACTTGGATGTTGGATTCAGTGTGCGACTATCATCACTCAAGTCGTAGCTTCGATCCCCGGATGTGCACCAATGGACTTTCTTGATTGATACTTTTTCTTTTTTTAAATATAAATATAAAAAGAAATGCTATGTAAGTTTTCAATTTTCGTATCATGGTAACGTAAATATATGCATGCTGCAATGCTTCAGTCGAAAGACGTAGATTATGGAAAATTGAGGCAATGAAATTATCTTTTATCCAGATATGTATCCAGCTCTTGAACTATCACAGTGATAGGTTTGAGGACAACTCAGTGATCGTTGAGGCGTTTCAAAGTAATATGGGTAAGCCAAATGAACATTTCCCGCACAAGTGTACAGTCTGTACTGTAATGGATCTCCCCCTTAATAATTTTTTACTAAATCAACTTATTTATCATCTAAGAATGTAAAAAAATATTTGTTCAAATACCTATATTAAATGAAGATTACGTCCGTGTATGTCTAAACACGATAAACTCAAAAACGACCGCCACGATATTTGTAGTGTTTTCAGTAAATGATACTATGAATCTTAAAGAAAGTGGATTATTGGAATATATAATATACACTATTATAATTGCCAATCATTGCGACCGAACAGCGTAGCAACATATAAACATTACAAGCTTGTAATGTTGGTGAGCGGGAAAAAAGCAATTAAGTTTATTAGCTATTACCTAACTTTAGAAAAGATATAAATAGCCCAAGTTGTAAAGGATGAACTATTTAAAAAGACCTTTAGTTGAGTTAGATTCCCAGTATTATATATAGTTGGTATTTTCTTATTTTAAAAGCTCCTTTTTGATTTGATATAAGATGAACGACGAAGTTTATAATCCTACATTTTGTGACATTTATGCTATGAATCCTTTTCAGTTTCTTGTATCCTACTGAATAAAGTTTTAACATTGCTATTTTAAGAAAACTTTATTTAAATATTATAAGTGACAACATAAACAAGAACTTCAACGAAAAGATAGCAAACGATTTGAAAAATTACGTAGGCACTTAAACCAATATATAGATACAGATCTTATTCAAAACAATCAACTTAGTAAATGAAAGTGTTATGTATACAAAATTTATCGATACCTGGCGGAAATAGGCGATTCATAGTAGATGCATCTTCAATAGCATTTACTATGGAGAGTGTTTAGAGGAGTTGGTCGGATTAATACCTGCAGCTGAGTTTCGTCATCGGACGTCGAGGCAGAATACAAAATTCCATCCGTATCACCTCGACGTCCGCCGTTCCACGACTGAGCGTTTTTCAAGGCAATTTTTGGCGCGCTCTACCGCTATGTGGAACCAACTGCCCACTGAAGTGTTTCCGAACCAATTCGACTTAGGGTCCTTCAAGAAAAGAGCGTACCAATTCTTAAAAGGCGCCAACACACTCGCGAGCCCTCTGGTAATGAGAGTGTCCATGGGCGGGCGGTATCACTTAACTTCAGGTGAGCCTCCTGCCCGTTTGCCCCCGTTTGCGTTTTGCGTTATAAATCTGGCCAGTCGATTACAGCTATTGTCAGCAACTGCAAACCATGATGGAAAAGGTAGCAGCTAAACAATGCTGGTCAATCGAACTAGATTGCTGCCTTACGACAACGCTAGACCACCAAACGGTGCACAATATCAAATTAGAGGAGCTTCAATTGGAATGTCCAAAACACCCACAAACAGATCAAACAACTACCTTTAAGATTGCAAAAGTGCATAAATAATACTTTGATTAATTAAATATATTCTATTGAAAAGAAATATACTTTTTGTTCCTTCCATACGAAATGCTGATTTCATTTTTCTTAATATTCATATACAAGGTTTATCTAAGTGAATATAAGTTTTATTTTAATATATATCAAACGGTATTTTATAACTAATTATCCTAGAAATTTTATAGAAACTGGGCCGAACGAAAGTTGCTACTACAACAATTCTCGAAATTACAATTTATTTTGGAAAACATTTTGACAAGGTTTAACGAGAGCCTCGGCACGGTCAATGCGCTAATTCAGTTCGCAGCAATTAATATGTAGCTGGCACTGAGTGAGCTTACTTCAAGCACAGTTAACATGTAAACAGTATTCACATATTCGTGATATACATAATATACTAGACTATTATTACTACAAGATATATAGCAAATTTTATGTTATACAGCCAGTTCCTAATTGACTAAATATTAAAATTAATTACCGAAGATGCCTAAAACAGTAAAGGATTATGACGTAAAAGTAATAAGTTTTTAATATTTCGCAGTAAAGATTTTGGTTTAAAAACATTAAACAGTAAACTGTACAGTTGTTATAACAATATGCATTTTATTTGTTAACAAATAACACATACGCGTGCGTAATAGGACATTATTATAACTTGATCACTGAATACAATAGATGTACTGTTCTGATTATATACCTGTACCTGAAGCGAAGGCAACCAAGCTTGATTCGCGCACTAGGTAGGAGGCGACATACATTGACTGGGTAGAGCCAGTCAACCGCGAGCTTCGCACTTTAGCAAACGTGCTGTGCGCAACTAAATATGATCGAACTTTTTCACGTGAATAGTGTTTTTATGTTTATATGGACAATTAAAGAGGTCAGTACAAAAGACGTACACACAATGTAAATATACATATATAGTTTGATCGTAATTATAATCAAACATATATTTATAACAAAATAACCTAATAAGTTACTAAGTCTAACATATTATTATAAATGACATAAAAGCTTACATAAGCACGTTACTAACATATGAAATACTTATAACAAGAAAACTTTATTCTTATATTATTATAAGAATAAAGTTTTAATATGCTTCAATGATGAAGCTAATGAAATATATACGTTGTAACGTCAATATATATACATAAATAGTTTGTTTCGCTTTAATATTATTCGAATAAAAACGTATCGTGAACTATAAAAAAAAAATAGTAAAGCCGTTTCAGAAAAGCAGTAGTGAATGAATAATCCTCGCGTAATGACGATACGATAATAAATGTTTTGTATGAAATAATGTTATTCATTTGTAATCGCCGTACTAAATATTATGTATGAAATTAATAAAAACATGAAGCTCTGGCAGGTATATTAAATTACTACTGAGTTACTGTTACAGTTTTACATAATATCGACAAATAAATTGAAATGTTGGATTGGTTAATATGACTTATTAAGTGTAATATTCAATTTATATTTTCAACGTAATTAAACAATCGGTTGTTTTGAGTTAAACAAATATGTGTTCGTTAGATATTGAACAAAAACTGTTGGTAAACACAATGGCTCGCAGCTAACCAAGTTTCGATTCCCGCCGACAAATATATTTTAGGGTTGCAATGGCGTTCTAAAGAATATAAATAATTCCAAATCTGTTTCCACCTCGTACACCAACACATTAAGAAATTTAATAAAAAAGATTAATTGATTTTGATCGTGGTTTTACGGGGTATTTTATTATGTTTTTGAGTCGTAGAGTGCGATCGTATAGTATACATTGTAACTGCTACTCTGTAGCCATATTCGTAGCAGTATCGTAGACATCAGAATTGAAAGAATATTTTTTATACAATAAATGATTTTTTTTATATTCTTATGTACATTAACTTAAGTTCGATCGCGCAACCAACACTCTCTAACACTTTACAAATATTAACCAAGTAATCACAGCAAACATGACAGTCACAGAAAGTTTAATGTAATCTTTGTAATCTTCTAATGCCTTTTAAATTACCGTAATTTATTCTATTGACGTTATGTTTTCTTTCGTAACATGTTTTCTTTGTAACGTCATAAACTGATTTTATCTATTTATTACAGGTCTATGCTTACACTGTTTATAAAAAGTATATTTTAGTTTTAATGTATCTCTTCATTTGTCTCTTTTCGTTTAATTGTGCTTTCACTGTCTTAAAAGTGAGACATGGCCGACTAGATTAGGTTACATTTTTTTATGTACATTAAATTTCATGTTCAATCGAAATACTGTGCTGAATGATTAGCGTAATTTTAGTTACATTATTATTTTTGCAATAAAATATAATGGATTAGTTTAATGGAGAGAAGAAACATCAGAAAAAGTTTATTTCAGACTAGTGTTAGTTATGTACATTAAAGAGAATCTTATTTAAATGCTATTGCGTCTGTTATTATGTATAGTCTGTTATTTTTGTTATACGGCTTTTGCTGTGACAGTAATTTTGTTATGTTTTTTACTTATTTTATTCATATCTTACGATGAAGGTATCTTTATGATAAAGGAAGTATTTATACAATAAGTTACCTGCTACCAGAGCTTCTCGGTGGAGGTTCTTCCGTCTTATCTTCTTCATCTCCTCGTTCTTGATCCTCAGTGTTTCTCACTGAATCCAAGATGTCTTTGTCTGTAAGTGACCAGGCAGTTGTCTTCTTTGATGTAGGATTTGCCGTATTTCCTGCCATGTTAAACTGTTGAATCCACTCGGCTAATGGAAAGTCGTCGTCGCTATCGAACTCAAGTTCTGTTTCCACCTCATCACTCGTAGAATTGGTACAAAGTCCAGTATGTCGAAAAGAGTGCTGTGTAGTTACGGGTGTTACTTCTTCGCAGGCTTTAGATAGAAAAAATATTAACATAAGTTTTACAGATTCGACCACTTCATCAATAATTTCCCTTGACGCTTTTAATCACAATCTGGTCCATTCACTGTTTGCCATTTCTATGTTTTGAAGGTTTGATAGTAACGGGTGGGCACGGCAGTTATCAACAAGAAGTAAAAAACACAGTTCTTTTTCAAAAAGTTTACTGGTCATTCAAGCTGATTTATTAGCTATACGTCAGTGGCAATTTTTTGATGTGCTTAAAACAGCGCGGTTTTTTCGATTTGCCTATTACAATTAGCTTTCTTTTTTCTGTGCCATCCATATTAGCATCCACGTGTACCATAATCCATCGTTCCTTAAAATGCTTCCCTTCCACAAACTTTTCCCTTTAAATTTCAGAGTTTACCTGGAGTCAACTTATAGAAAATTCCTAATTCATCAGCATTAAAAATATCAATTGGGGCGTATTTTTCTTTAATTTTCGGACGATTTTCCCTCGCCATCGGCTTGGAGATTTTTTTCTTTCTTTTTTCCATATTTTCTTAGAAAGTTCATATGCATGATGCCGAGAGAGGGTAATACTTTGTAGAGTGTATCTTTGTATGGAAGACAAGCCAAGCCCAATAAAGCCAATTGATTTCGACGCTTCAGGAAGTTAGTTGTTAAAAGGAGGTACAAGGAGTTTACACTGTATATTTAAACACAAGTATTTTAATAATTCAAATGAATAATACCGGAAATGATACCTGTTACAATACAATGTCTTAATATAATAAAAGTAAAATATGATACAAAAGTAATAATTACTAGAACAAAACATGCAGCCGGGTTAACAACAGTTACAATAGGAAGTAAGGCATTCAAAGACAGCAAAACCGCAGTAATTGTACCAGCGCGTACAATATTCTACTTTATTACTCGACTACAAGGCGAAGCTAAAAAAGAATATATTTAAGTGCTTATGTATTCTGTAATATGAGTTTGAAAGTATCTTTGAGTGCATAATCGTTATGACTTAAAAGCTCAGACCGTATTTACGGGAAAATAAATTGAGATGACATATATAAAAATCTGATTTTTAATACCTGTCAATATTATTTTTCTTATTTCATAATTGTAAATGATAAAACTTTGAGTGTTTTCTCTATATATACCTGATACAAATCAAATCATGACGATATGAGTTATCATAAAAATTATATCGATATCACATTGATGACTGGAGGTCTTCTACAGTCCACTTCAAGACACTTTTTTTTGCAAACTAGCGAACCCACTGTTTGCAACAATCGACTCCCGGTAGGGCTATTCAATAAATGAAGTTCTAATATACTAAGCAAATAAATTTTACTGGAAATATAAATTATGTAATAACCGTTCTAGTAGGTTCTTTAAAGAAACTGTACACCAAATTATATTTTGTAATACAAAGGATGTGTACTGACGTTCTAGCTTTCGAAGTTCATTTTCTGTATACGATTTTTGAGAATATTTCACAGCGTCATCACGCGTATCTTAAAAGCTATACGAGGACCTGATGTCTTCTAAATAACATTAGCACTTCAGCACTCGGCACGGGTCGTTGCCTTACTTTGATGAAGGATTTGCTTCTTGAAAGCTTTTGTTAAATTTTTTGCAGAATTCCCCTTAAATAAATATAAGCACTCTAGACAAGCGAAGAATATGGCTTCAATAGTATCCTCGGGCTCATATTTCGCGTAAAATACTTAATTCTGAAATAAGATATTTAGATTTTGTCGTATAAAATTACATGTAAATATTGAAAAAAAAAAACGAAGGATACAATTTAATTTGTAAAATATATGTATGTATTAAGTAGATTTATATTTAATTCAAAGCTTTTGTTTGTAAGCGTTTTAAGCACAAGTAAAAAATTACGATAGTCTTTTCGTCTTTTGGCCAGCAAAAATGTATTAAATTTAACAAAAACTGTTTTCACAAGTCTTATATGATTATATCACTCCGTACACTTGACATTTGAGGGACGCCTTCGGTGCCCTAAAAATGTTTGTCCAGTCAATATTGAAGTATGAAATATTTTATTGAAACAACGAGGCATTGTTAATTTTATATTATTAGCTGTCAAAATGTACTGCGCGTATAAATGTGTCTATGTATTTTGTTCCAGGTGTCCATTTGTCGTCGAGTGTTCACCGTTGCTAAAAGAGTCTTGAATAATTCATTGGGATATTAAGCCGGGACCCTAGTGAAGCCGTGCGTTACATTACGCTATATAACTTGTATTGTGTGAACAGGACTAAACACCAAATTAACTTCGTTTTAACTTAATTCGATGACTCAAGAATAAATGCGCATTACAAATGCTGAATTACAAGGTCGTTGTGGTCTCAATAAACGGTCGTAGTGATTAAACTTTGTTGAAAGACTTCGACAGTGCTGGCTCATCGTTCAATTGAAAGACCATTGACAATAGATAATGAAGGTCACGACAAATCGTGCGCTCAATGGACAATCCGTTTTTGGAGTAAATTTTTTTTTACGAAAACGATATCCCTTTACGTGAATTAGTTTCAACGATAATTGCTTCTTTGAAGTGGGTACGGTATTAGCTTGGGTATTGGAAAAAGAGACTCATGAATATGGTCTTAAGGCACGTTTTAGTGGTTTTGATGTCGGCAAGTTTCGTCCTGGGGACTGGAGAGTGGACTGAAGATGCTGAAGATTTAGGTAAGTGAGAACTTCTACTTGACTCGAGTAAACAGGGTTAATGACTACTTGGAATGCTATTAGGGGAAGGTCAGTATTCGTATTCCCACTTAGACTGAAGGGGGATAGTGTTTCAGAGGAAATATTATACATGTCAATAGTACCTTAGATACAGACGTTCAATTATTTAATGGTAATATAACATTTATTTGTTCTAATTTCATTATATTTAAGCGAATAATCAATATTTTAAGGCATTCATTGTGTAATTATTTTTACTTTACTTATATATCATTGTGGGTATACGTATTATTTATGTACTGTTTGTATATAATAATTACGTATAAAATTACTTCAGTGACAATTAATTTCTTTATATTTTTTTTGCACCGTTCAACACTACGTTGCAAGCAAATAAAATTACGTCTTTATAAAAACATAAATCATACTTTAGTAATTCAAATAGAATAAAAAATGTATTTGAATCTGTATTTTTGCACAGTTGTTACAATGAAACGTCAGACTTATTATTCACAAGACGTGCTGTTTGCAGGTGGAGTTGATTCGACTTTATATTCTTACTTCATTGTATTTTATCGCTACGTGCTGTTGGGTATCTCCAAATCATGTTTAATATTCGAGGAAAAGTACAATAATTCATATTTTGAATAGTATGCGTAGTAATTTTGATCTCGTAACATTGTTAATTGAGATCTCATCTGATATTTATCAAACTGATGCATATAAGTTTGTCGCCAACGCCAATTATGCATTTTGATATTGTAGCTTTTAGCTTTAAAGTATCTGACTCACTATAATTAATTTTTAGACTTAGATGAGCAAGTCCTCACGACGAGGATTGCTTCTGATTATATTTTTACTCTGCACGTTGAAAAGGAAATGCTTCAGGGTTTCAAAAACATGTATGTTGACTCCCATGCCTTTACTGGACTAACATTTATTGCACACTTTCATCGCTTTTATCCTTAAATATTACATAAGATATTAAGCAACGGGGATAACTATCGTATAGATGTATGACTATTATTAAATTATATATATGACACTCGTGATTTAACAAAAATAATTATATACATTAAAACCTTTTTTAATATCATATTAAGGTTGATTGAAGAAGAGTTTTCTATAAAGCGCAAATACGGCCCCACATGGAATACTGTTCTCACCTCTGGGCGGGGGCTCCCCAGTACCAGCTCCTTCCACTTGACCGTATCCAAGGAAGAGCGGTTCGAATGGTCGATGACCAATCCCTCTCCGAGCGGCTCGATCCTTTGGCGTTGCATAGAGATGTGGGGTCACTCTGCATCTTCTACCGCATTTACCATGGAGAGTGTTCAGAGGAGTTGTTCGGATTAATACCTGCAGCTGAGTTTCATCATCGGACGTCGAGGCAGAATACAAAATTCCACCCGTATCACCTCGACGTCCGCCGTTCCACGACTGAGCGTTTTTCAAGGCAATTTTTGCCGCGCACCACCGCTATGTGGAACCAGCTGCCCACTGAAGTATTTCCGAACCAATTCGACTTAGGGTCCTTCAAGAAAAGAGCGTACAAATTCTTAAAAAGGTCGGCAACGCACTCGCGAGCCCTCTGGCATTGAGAGTGTCCATGGGCGGCGGTATCACTTAACATCAGGTGAGCCTCCTGCCCGTTTGCCCCCTATTTTATAAAAAAAAAAGTTTTTATAAGTTCAGTTTAGAAACGAATGTTTCATCTATATATATCTTTTCGTTCTTGAGTCACAATTTTAATTTCAACTTCCGATTTCAAACAAGAAAACTTTCGTTATTGTCGTTTTAAATAGAATATCTGTGATCGTTGCACTTTCCGCCATTTTCATATCCTTTCGCAGAAACTAAGACGGCTTATATATGAATCGGGTTGGCGGATCGCCAGTTTCTTTGTCTTGTCACGGCTTTTAAGCTTCCGTCTTGCTATTGAATTAATAATCGAATTTTATTAAAATTAATTGCTTTAGAACCTTTAATTAACACTTAATCGTATGATAAATATCACGAAAAAATGCGCTACGAATGGTAACACCGAGTCGAGGCCTAGTCACACGTCAAGGCGTCAGGTTAGGAAGAATCATCTACGTCTTGTTAACAAAAAAACCTATAAAGAAATCTGAGGCCAGAACCACGAACTGTTATCTTTCTAGTCACAGAGTTTTTTTAAAAATAAAGGCAATGTATACTTAGCTAAATACAAAACTGTTTTTAGACTAAAGTAAAAAAACCTATTTCTGCATTTATAATATGAATTTGTAGCACTTTAAGGCGCGGCGAAATTGTACAGGGCGTGGAATAAAAGGGTGTAGATAGGAAATTGAACACCTTTTAAGTTGCGTTACTTAGCAATATTTTACGTGATTCTTAAAAATCCGATATTTAAAGAAAATTGCCTGTAATTTAGCTGATATTTAAGAAGTTTTGTAATCTTTGACAGCGTTTGCTTAAGAAAATTAAATTATAAGTGTGTTTTAAGTGCAGACGTTTATTGTTCTAATAAAAAATGATGCTCTTGTTTTTGTTTTGTTTTTTATAAACTATAAGGATTTCTGAGAATATTCTTTTTAATTGTGTTGAATTTGACACTGAAACAATAATTGTTTCCGATTGGAAGGCTTAGGCAGCATCATTATAACCACGATATATGGAAAACAACTTTAAAGTTAATATCTAGATAGACACGATTACATAGAGTAAAACATTTTTCTAATCAATGAGGAGTGTTCCGAAAAACTGTTCGAATACTTGCAACTAAATCTTATTACCTCAATGCCCGGTGTTTCGTGTTTCACAATAGAGCGTTTTTTTAAGGCTCTATTACGCGCACAACTGTCCGGAACAAATAGGCGAGGTACTTTGGATTAATAATTATCTATTCATTAACGCTTCGTTGCAGGAGTATTGACACAATTAAATTAAAAGGAAACTTATGGCCTTACTGTGAGAAAAAATATATATAAGGTAAGGCCGGAAACGCACTTGCGAGCCTTCTGGCAATGTGGTATCACTTAACATCAGGTAAGCCTACTGCCCGTTTGCCTCCTATTACATTAAAAAAACCTAAAAGAAGTGCAAAAACACATAATATGATACTGCTATTGTGAGCATAGTCGTCAGTTATAATCACAAATATTAGATACGTCGCTCCATCAACATATTACGTATTTAAAGAAGTGTAAAAATGTATGAAAATAGCACATAGAAAATGCAATTCAATCGTAATACACTAGTAATACATATTTGCAATTTCACTAAGTGCATTTTTGCGACACTCCAATTTATTTACATATGCAAATGTAATTACATTTTGAAATCTCTTTACGTATGAAATTTGAATTGTAAATAATGAAGCTCTTGGTATTCATTTGTACTGTCTCGGAATTTGCAATGTATAACATTCGATGCAGAAAATAGAGAAGATACATAGAAGTGGATATTTTTAAAGATAATATTAGGCTTTTGTAGTGATTATCACTGTACCATTACAGGTGATTTTACATGAAAATATGATTTTCATTTTTTTATGTAATAGGAGACAAACGGGAAACAGGCTCACCTGATGTTTAGTGATACATGGACACTCACATTGCCAGAAGGCCCGCAAGTGCGTTGCCGGCCTTTCAAGAATTGGTACGTTCTTTTCTTGAAGGACCCTAAGTCGTATTGGTTCGCAAATACTTTAGTGGGCAGCTGGTTGCACATTGTGGTGGTGCGCGGCAAAAACTGCCTTAGAAAACGCTCTTAAATACTTACGTGTAACATAATTTAATTCTATAAATTAACATGAATGCTTATTACATGGAAAGCTATACTAATTTAAATACTAAAGAGAGTGTTTGCATCTGGGTATACTCCTGGGGTGTATCTCCGCCTTTTTAGGAAGCTAAAACGCCTTAGGAAGCAAACGTATCGAATAATATTTAAGCTTTTTGACTGTACATCGAAATACAATCTATCCGGAACATCAAACCTAGAAATAATTAATTTTGATTAACAATCATTTTAGCGTCAATAAAAATAGCAAACGAGTGTCGAAGATAATAAAGTTTAATATTTACATAGTTAAATTAAAAGTTCGGGGGTTTGATAGTCGACTTTAGTTGTTGAAACTAGTACAGTTGTGTAGTTGTTATATGATTTTTCAACTAATGTGAAAAATATAACATTTTACGTAAAAACCGAAATGTATTAAGTTAAAAGAATACAATAATGAAACTAAATAGTATTCAGAGATTTCTATGAGTAACTAGATTTTGGTTTATACTTAATATTATAACATACATAACATATAACATGACAATTTTTACATTTGTTTATTTTAGGTGGTTATAATACAAATATTTTGCCGCTCAATATCGTCTGTAGTTATCTTGTATCATGTCGTTTTTTTTATGTTTTAATGTACAGCCAGAACCTATTTCTAAGTATTTGAATATTCGTATTTCGCATAGAGAAATAGTACTATTCGGCGTATTTAGACACGTTTTTAATAATAATGATATTCAATGTCGGAGAAACATCATCATTCCATTGATATTGACATCGTTATCAGCGGGCTTAGTGGGCGTCATGTGCAAGCACAAAAGATAAAAAATATTAATCGCACAATATTTTATTTATAGTGATTCCTTTTAACACTACAAATAACACTTTAGCTTAAATTATAACGAGCGGGGGGTTCTAGGCACCGATCACTATCTATACTCCCCTAACTCGGTTTAACGTCTCATCACCTCAATGCTCCACTGAATACTCAATCAGAACTATCCTGCATTCCCTATGCGCACTGTCAAAAGTCAAGATGGCGCCTCGACCTCACTCGAGGTATTTGATCTGCTTTATTCGTTAAGTAATGAATTAAAAGTATGAAACAATTAAGTAATAACAAAACAAATCGAATCAAATTAAATTATGATATGAGAAATCTCAATGATTAACCAAAGGAGGTATAAAAATTAACGGCCAATCAGAATATTTCCTGATAATACTAACATTTCCTAATACATAGGTTGCGGAAAAAGTCTTTACGCTATGTATGAACTTGTAATAAAATCTCTTTGGCTATTTGTACCTGGCTGGTTTTAGTATCAGTAAAAGTTTATATTTTAAAGAAGATAATTCAAAATTCAAATTAGGAAAATGTGCGATTTTTATTTCTTTTTCGTACTGTCAAGATGAGTGAATCTAATTTAGAAATTCGATACATTTGAAAATTTTACAAAAAAAGATTATAACCTTTTTTGCAACGCAAGCCGCGAACAAAATTTGCGAAGTTTGTGGACCTAGTGCAGTCAAAGTCAAAGTCAATAATCATTTATTCATATAGGTAACACAATGTACACTTATGAACGACAACAAAAAAAGAAATATACATTAAATGCTTCTAATTTTAATAATAAATTTACATTTACTACCAGTTCTCAAGTCAAGGGCGTAGAACGGAAGAAAAGATCTGGCAATAAACTCTCCGGCACTCTTTTTAATGGCCAAGTTTTTTTTGTATTACACAACGTTTGTGAAGAGCTGCAACCACACACAATGTCTGTGAGAGTAGCACAAATTTAGTTTTTTAGTTTAAGCGTTTTCAATCAATTTTTGATGTCAAAGAAGCACGTCGCTCTGGCCGCCCTATTACGGACAAAATGGATGCCATTTTTGAAAAAGTGGAGGAAGATCGGCATATCGGTAGTTACGATTATTACGATGTTCGGATATTAATCCGAAGCTGAGCTGAGTTTCATCATATCATCATACCGTATCACCTCTACCTCCACCGTTTCACGACTGACCGATTTTCAAGGCAATTTTTGCCGTGCACCACCGGTATGTGGAACCAGCAGCCCACTAAAGTATTTCCGAACCAATTCGACTTAGGGTCCTTGAAGAAAAGAGGCCAATCCAATTCTTAAAAGGCTGCCAATGCACTCGCGAGACCTCTGGCATTGAGAGTGTCCACGGGCGGCAGTGTCACTTAATACCAGGTGAGCCTCCTGCCCGTTTGCCCCTTGTTCTATAGTTCTTCTATCGTTCTTAGTATCTTTAGTTTTGAAGAAACAGATTTGTGGCGATGAAAATGGATCACGTACGACAGGAACGTGCGAAAAAGGTCGTAGTCAAAGGTTGGTCAGGCTTCAGAGACTGACGAAACCCGTGTTAACTCGTAACAAGGTGATGCTGTGTGTGTGGTGGGATTGGAAGGGCATTATTCATTATGTGCTGTTACCACCAAGCAGGACTACCGATTCTAAACTCTACTACTAACAACTAATGAAATTAAAACAGAAAAGTTGAGAGATAGCGGCTGAATTAATCAACATAAGGGATATGGTTTTTCATAATGATACTGCTTTAGCCACTCAGCAAAACTTAAGAGAGCTTCGCTGGGAGGTGTTAACGCGTCCTCCGTATAGTCCTGACCTTGCAACTTCAGTTTTTCACCTGTTTCGGTCTATTCAACATTCTTTAGGTAGTGTCACGTTTACACCACGAGAGGACTGCCAAAACCAATTGTCGCGGTATTTTGAACAGAAGCCCAAAAATTTCTATAGCAATGGGATCATGTCCCTATCTGCAAGATTGCAAAAAGTTATCGAACTTTAGCCAAATGAATATAAAGTATATTAAAAAATGTTGTGAATTTTCTTAAAAAATTCGAAGAAACTTTTTCCCCAACCTAGTCTTGCCATAAGTGGGTACTGTTACATAAAAACTTTTCTTTTACTCAAGTTTTTAATTATTTTGAATTTGGAACAAGACATTTTTAAAATATATTATTTTAAAAACTTATTTAAAATATATTATTTTAAAAACTTCTTTAAAATATATTATTTTAAAAACTTCTTTAAAATATATTATTTTAAAAACTTCTTTCAATTTTGCACTATTTCACATATTTTTTCGTGTTAATTATCAAATTACAATATGGAATGCGGTTGTTGTGAGATTATATTGACCTGACAAAGTGGGTATGGAACCGTTACTCATATTCCAGACACTTCAAAAGCTTGGTATTAGCCGTAAGTTCGTATAATATACTATCAATAGACACAACAACACTACTTCTGTGGAAGACCAGAAAAGATCGGGGCAGGCATGTGCTGTTAGAATTACAAAGACTGTTAATGGTGTTAAAGCCTGAATTCGTCGAAACGCCATTAGGAAACAAAAAATCTTGTCGCGATAAATGAAAATTCCCGCTAGGACTCTGTCGCGTATTATAAAACAAAGCCTAAAGTTCAGTGCTTATCGTCGATATACAGAATATAAACCTAAATCAATCTTTACAAATAATGAGAGTGGATCCATCAAAATGCATTCTGTCGCGATACGCAGGTGAAACGCAAATAAATGGCCTCTTTACCGAAAAAACAAAGAAGAACGAAGAACTCTATAATAAGCAAAATTATAAAGTGTACGCTCACAGTCCTAAAAAAGCGGCTCAAGTACAACGTGGTCATCATCCTGAGTTAGTGATGGTTTGGTGGGGCGTGTCTTATCAAGGAGTTATAAAACTACATTGAAAAAGGAGTGAAAACTTCAGCCAACCCCTTAATACAGTCCAGCTGGGCTCGGCATCTGGCCACGAACTTCCCAAGCCTGGCTTGAAACCAATATTCCGGACTTTATAAGAGCTGAAGACTGACCCTCATCTAGGCTTGACCCCAAGCCTTTAGGCTTCATATTATGGTCAGTTATAGAGGATATGACCTTCTCTAAACGACACGACGAGCAAACAGTGGTAAAATATCCTTGAAAACGGTGCGAAAATCCATACATTCGTGGCCAAACAAATTGAAGGCCTGCAATGCCAATGGTGGCCATTTAGAATAGAATATTTTTTTAATGTTTGCTGAGACTTTAATAAATATGTAGATATACATTTTAATAATATTACATACACTACTTCAACATCGCTGGACAAAAACTGATGGAAGCAGATAGTCCGCTCTAGATGTTTCGTTGCTGACCACGACGCTCAGACATGGGCTGCCGATTGAAGAGAAGAGAGAGGAATACTTTTAATAATATTACATTACTTCATAAATAAAAATACATTTTCATTTGTAACAGAACTTATGGCTGGACTAGGTATATATTTCAATATTATCCAATAAACAAATATGATTATTAGTTTTGATTTATACTTGTGGTTTGGCAATAATTTATTTTATTATATTACTGTAATGTATTATTTAAATGTAAACACGTTGTCGTTTAAACGGATAAACTATTAAATGAGAAATGTTTTACGTTAATCATACCATGCCTTGATGGCTTAATGGTCGTAACAAACGCAAATGGAGTGCGATTTCTGACCCTCTTCGTCCATCTTATACCGTGGATACAACCGGCATCCACAAGATAATTGTAAGAAATATGAAAAAGACACGCCTTGACTCTGCTTATGCATTCACAGATCAGTTATGAATTGTTTATAGTTAACCCCCCAAAGCTGAAATTTGCGTCTTAATAAGCGAAAACGAATACCGAAGACATGTTAGAGGCTTATTTTCCATTTTTAGCCGAAATCTCCAACAAATCTGGAATTCATACAATGAATTTCAATTTATTTCCTTTTTTGCCACCTGATGTCGCAAAGTTTTTTAATAACGTATCGTTTCAACCCCTACTTTTAGTTTGAGATCACGTCTCAAAGTTTTCGATTGGCTGCTGCTTTCCTGAATAATGTTCCCAGTATGCACGATGTCACTATAACATTTCCATTGGCAACTACGTTTTTAAACTAAACATTTCAGGGAAATAGTAAAATTTTATTCATATAAGTAAGACAATGTAGGTAAATTGTAACAATTAAATTAATGAAATGATTCGAACGAACGAAGTAAATGAATTTTTTTAAACCCAAGGGCGTAGAACGGATGAGAAGATCTGCCAGTGAACTCGCCACTCTTTTTAATTACCAATTTTTTGTTTTAGAAGATGCGTAGGAGACCATGGCGACGTGCCATTTTAAAGCCATTACTCATTAGTTTATATCAGCATATAACAGGGTGATAACTAAGAACCTCGTAAGTCCTATAAAGCTAACACATAAGTTGTGAATAAATAAATATATGTATACAGAATGTCTCCAAGAGATCTAAAGTAAAGAACAGAGCGGTATGATAAATTATTAGACCTTGAAAAGGAATAAACATTTGCTCGTCTAGTTCTCTATAATTTTTTTGACCTTGCGATCCGAGGGAGAGCCTTTTTCCTTACGTTCCTTCCTAGGGCTGTGAGTCATACGCTGAAGCCTCTGGCCACGCCAAATGAGGTTGTGTACTTTTCAATGCTATCGGGCAACTTCACTAATTAAGTATTTTCCTTTGAGAGGATGCTTGAAATCAACAATCATCCGTAAAATATCTACAAGAATGTGTCTGTTTTTTGTAGTTAAGAATAGAATGTAACAATATTTAAATATAAATAATGCAGCTGAAGCAATCGTTTTCTCAAACGATAGTTTATGAGCCGCGATTTACTTTGACAATTTTATAGTATAATTTTCTAGTATTAAATTGCAGTATTCTCCATCTCGAACCATTAACCTGAAACTGAACAGCTATAAATGTGAAGAATACGTGACTATATGACAATGTATTTTATTGTAACAGTCGTGAAAATGTCAAAAGGAAATTGTGTCTTTTGAGGAGATAGCTGCAACTTTATTTCAAGAAACTAAGTTTAACACTTGTAACAATTTCACTCGTTTTGGCTAGTATTAAAACAAACACCTTATAGAGTGAGTGAGAGAATTATACGCTGTCTGCCTTTAGTAGGAACATATTAATTGGCCATTGTCTATTATAATTAATTATTGATTTAAAAATCATGAGTCCGTTTGTGGTAATTATCTGTAAATACATAAGATCGCTTAAATATGTGGCAGCGTCCATGCGTTGGGTTGTCTCTCTCCCTTAAATATGGCGAGGGGGTCGATGGCTGGCCATGCGTCATACTCGTGAACGGCTGCTACTTGTGGTGACTACTTGAATTCGTGTATGCGGTGATTAGTATTTGTGTGTTGTTCCCATGAGATTGGAAGTACGTACTCCTATTTCACCATGCCTCCTGCTGATGTCATATGGAACATGGTTTAATGATTGTAGCTCCTTACACACGTTGTGTAAAACAAAAACATGGCAATTAAAAAGAGTGGCGGAGAGTTTATTGCTGGTTCTTTTCTTATCCGTTCTACGCCCTTGATTTGAGTACTGGCAGTAAATGTATAATTAGAAGCATTTTATATACATTTAGTTACATATATTCTGTTTTTGACGTTCATAACTGTACATTATGTTACCTATACGAAAAAATGATTTTGATTTATAATAGATATAAAACATAATCTTTTATATATAATAAAATACTTTTACAACGTTGTAATAAAAACCTAAAACATTTTAATGATGCCAAAACTAACAGACACTTGAGATGAATAATGACAGGGCGCGACGATGTTATTTTAAATATTCTCACGGATTCTTAGAAATATCTGTTATTTTGATTTAATATTATTTAGTTTTTTTTTTAAATATCAAAATTGCTGCATTTACTTTTATAACTTTTTATAATCGTCACTTTAATATTTACACAACTCGTCATTTCGAATACTATGCAGCAGTCATTTATTTGAATGTCCAGACGATAATCTATAGACAATAGAAGACTATAGAAATACATATTATAAAATTGACAGTCGTGACTTGTGACCGTATGCACTTCTACTCAGCCAATGGCTGATATATGAAGTGTGATTGGACTAGATTAGAGATTGGAGTAGATGAAAAAATATACATTTTTTTACTGATATAACTTTTTGTTGTACAGTTTGATTAAAACATTTCCTAACTTTACAAACAGCCTTGGCATGCGAAATAACAATTGTTTTATGGGGAGCACGGTTTCTGTGGAGTTTTAGTACTTAGACCTATCATTGTTAAGGGTTGTATTGTTTAGGGAAGCTTTAGACTCGAATTGAGAGGCGATAGGGTTTCTCACTGAAAAGCTTTTTAGAAAAAAACATTGCTTTGTTAGCGTACTTGTGTTTTGATTTGTTATTTAGATTGCAGAGACAGGTATGTATTAATTAATAGTTTAGTGTAGGCGTAATAATATAACAGGCGCCTCCATCAATTAATTTCAGTCCTGAACAGATTTCTGTTTTTAGTATTAATAGTTAAATTGAGTTCAAATTAAAGATGATTTAGTATCAAAAAAAAATCAATGACGCTACAACCTTTTTAGGTCTGGTCCTCGGATTTCTGTATCTGTTTAGTGATCTTTTGTAAATTGAATAAGCAAATAGGTGATCAGCCTTCTGTGCCTGACGCACGCCGTTGACTTTTTGGGTCTAAGGCAAGCCGGTTTCCTCACGACGTTTTCGTTCACCGTTCGAGCTAATGTTAAACGCGCACTTATAAAGAAAATCCATTGGTGCACAACCGGGGACCGAACATACGACCTCAGGGATGAGAGTCGCACGCTGAAGCCACTAGGTCTAAACTGCTCATTTTAAACACAGATTTACTATCAAACTAAAAAAATCTCTTTCCAAATTCCTTTGCATGTGAAGTGAAATAACATAAATAAAATTAATTATATTCTTGTTTTCGTTGTATATATGTTAATAATATACAATGCAATAGCAACGATATTAACAACAAACAGTGGCAATGGTTTGGTATTGCCTCAAATTTTCTAATAAGAATTGAATATTTCTTACGAACTGTTACTAGTTGAACGAATATTTTTATAATTAACTTATAGCTAGGCACAAGTTACCCGACGAAAAAATTACCGCGATTATGTTTACTATATAGTAGTCTTGTGAATTAACAGGGAAATTAGCAATGTAGTGGAATGTGTAACGTAAGTGATTAAGCTGGCGCGTAAATTCGTTAGGTCAATTTCGCTAGGTATACTGGTGTCGTTTATAAAGTTAATATCGAGTCGAGTGTTGCGTCCGTCGCCGCATATTTGTTTGCCGAAAATACGTGAGTTTAACCGGCGTAAATTAATTACATGTTTGCCCCGCTGTAATTACGCAGTTCACGTGCTACTGCTGCAACTCAATATGGTTTTTACGTAATGCGAACATTACATAAACGATGAATTACGAATGTACCCTTATAACGTAATTATGGGCACGGGTGGGCTTGATGACTTAATATTTTTTTATGGAATAATTAAGTTATTATCGTATAATCTATATTATGTCGTTGTAGAATCCCTTATCCATTTTTTTTTTGCAAAAAAAGAAGTTCAGTGTTCTGTGCCTTTTTTATATCTGAGGTGAAAAATGGAATGTTGAATTACTGACCACTTGTAATTTTCCATCTTCGGCCTAGAACGTATTTCTACATTTTAAACCTACAGTCTCCTTTTTTTATACTATTGAAACTCGACCATGCCTTCCATGTACGATTTAAGCACTGACCGTACCCTATAACCCTACCACAGACCGAGAACAAAATTTAAATTAAATTAAAACTTGCTCTCGAACCGGGAATCGAAGCCAGTACCCCATAGCAGTCACAAAGACCACTAGGCGATAAGGACCTTCGGTGGTGTACTTAACCATAACACAGTAACGTATTCTTGCATGTTACGGGCTGTGACAGATATCTTTTATTTGAAAAACGGGCCCAAAAAAAGGGATACAATAATCAGTAAGCCTCAGGGACTTAAAGCTTTAATCTTTCTAATTTTAAATTTCTATCTCTATTTTATTTTTAACGTACGTAACGTAATCTGTAAGATTTGCTCTACCGTAGGATTAATAATATTCACGTGGATTCTAAAAATAATAATTCGAATCTCGGAAAACCACTCCTTCCAGCCCTACCCTGTCTGCTCTATGTAATGTCCAATTTCAATGACAATCTAGAGAGATGACATTTTAAAACTGCCGCAGTGAAACGTCACCGCATTTTGGTTCATGTCACCTCTGAAGCCTCACTCCACTCTATCCCCGCACGGAGTGACAGCTGACAGTATTTTTAGTCCCCTTGAATTGCGTGTATTTGTTCATTGTGGTAACTGTCAATTTGGCGGTTTGTTAGTGTCCTCGCAGTGAAAATCGTATGTGAAATAGAAAAGTTTGCGAGAACGGCATTTGAATGCGACGTAATATGATATTTGTTCAAATGACCAACAATTCTTATTTTATACTTAAATTTAACCTATAGGATTTAAAATGTAGGATTTGTTCTATAAATTTAATATTCCATCCAAAAAATTCAATCACATGGAAACTGTCACGCCGAAAGTTAAAAGCAAATTAGTTCAATTGAAACTTGTAACGATGTCTCACTACTGGACGTCGAGCCTGGAATTGTAAGTGAAATGGAGCGACCACCGTAATTGTCTGTTTGCGAGTCCATTTTACGGTAGATACGCAAAATTATACACCCCGGGCTGTGGTTGAAAACAGCTTTGTTGGTTGGTTGTATTGTCTGATATAGCGAACCATGTTCCGAATCCATTCTTGCGTTTGTCTGTTTGGTTTATTGTGTTGTCTTTTTGAGGCGTTCGGATAAAGGTAGAATTTTTTTTATCATTCAGTTGATTTGGTTTCCGTTTTCTCTCGAAGCATAGTCAATCTTTACAAAAATTATGTCGTTGAATGTTGTTCGGTTTCACGTTTTATAACTGGCTTGAATTGAAATTTTTTGTGTCATATGTACAACAAGGAAGGCGATTTGTATGTAATTTGAAGCATTCCATTCAAATCTTGCATTGATTCATCTCCTTTGTTATTAAAAAATAGTGTGACAATCTTTAGCTCGTACAGTGGTATAAAATAACAATTTATCATTTTTAAATGTACAGTGATAATGCGGTGAAATTAATAAAAGTGATTAAGGCCAAAGTATAAAGATTAATTAAATTTTTTGACAGTACATATCTTATCTAAGTAGCGTGACTTGGATTAATGAAGACAGGGAAAGTGTTATGGCGGTCGATAAGTCGAGGGTGCTACACACATAAGCACTATTCAAAAATAATATTCAATCCACTAAAAAAAAAACCTCGAATTTACAGTTGATTTTAATTGTTTCGCTCACGTTGTTAAATCGTTCATAAAGATAGGCGTAAAAAGAGTGTAATACCAAATATATATTTTTGTTTCAATATAGTAACATTGCTTCTAAAAATAGTTATTCACTTGTAATTCCGCTGGACTTGTAATGATGGTTCTAAAATATATTTTTTTTATCTTTTTTATTTTAATAATAAGATAATAATTTTGTAATACGTCCACTCTTTATGGGGCAGGATTTAGGTCTGACCAGTCTTCTGTTACTGATAAAAATCGTCGGTGTTAAGAACTGAGATGGAAGTTCACGGAGTTGCAATTATAGAGAAATATATAGTATATAGGAAACTGTCTACATAGTTATATATTCTATGCAATATACAATAACATATTCAACAGTGAGATATTCTACGAAAACATAATCATATTGTCATAGTTCAAAAGACATTCAAAACGTTTCACGGTCGTTGAAATGATTCTTGAACACACAGAAAAATATACGCGTCGAATTGTGAACCTCCTTCACGTATTTTTAAGTCGATTAAAAAAAATTTACGACAAAAGTGCAATTTTATCTTCAAAACGTATTTCAAACGTTAAATTAAATAAAATCCATTCTAAATAGCGCATAAATATAAAACTCGTGTAAGATTGAAAGGGGTTGAAAGCTTGTCGTCTTTAGAATTCCTTACATTCTTTTTGGAGTGGAATAAGTAAAAATAACACATTTAAACCTTAGTGTCTAGACAAAGTCGTAAAAGCGAACGTTTTACGAGAGTTAAATCGTGTCGACACGGTATTTAGAAATCGAAATTGAGTTAACCTTTGAATATTATCTATAATCGTAAAAATCTAATACAGTATGTAAAACCACATGATGAAGTCGGTACGTTGTACATTTTAATGTGCAGTGATTTTGAGTTTCTATCAGTTGGAATATGCTCCGTCGACGACGGCCTCGTTGATCCGATCAGCCAGATAGCTGAAGATCTATTCGCATAATTTCTCGTGTGAGCCGGCTCCATGTCTAATTCAACCGCTGTAGCAGTGTATTCTGGGTATCTTTTGGCCCCAGAAGATCTCCAACGTGCAACTCTTGGAGCGTTGCTGAGAAATCCCAATTGGTCAGCAAATACAATACGAAGAGATTCCGATCATATCCCCAAGCAGGCGTTTGATTTTAACCCACATGGAAAGCGGAAATGTGACCGTCAGAATTAAACCAACGTTCAGTTGCAGATGTGGCAAAGAGAGCCGGAAAGACTTGGAGTGAGGTGGAGGAAGCCCAAAGCTCAAGCTCGAACACGACGTAGGTTCACTTTGAACGCCCTCTGTCCCACCCAGGGCCATAGGACCTTAACTAACCAAAAAGAATATTACTAAACCAAAAGACGTTATACATAAACTAGTAAACTTACATTCGTCCCAGGAAAAACTTTATTTGAATTATTCAATTATTTAGATGTACAAGTGATATGTTGCGGTGTTTTAACATATATTCTGACATTATTCATGAATTTTTATTTATTTATCCATAAAATGCTTATATTACCTACCTTTGCAAACTAAGACAAAACATTACTGCCGAACAATTATACTTGTAATGGATTCCTTCGATATTCAAAGCGTGGATTGTCGTACAAACAATAAGTATTCATTAATTGTCCTCTTTTCTTCAACACTCAGTGTTTGAAAGTATATGAAAGTTTATAAAAACAAATAAGGTCTCGTATTAAGTTGTTTTATAAAATCTAAAGAATATGTCAAGCGTGTGTGCGTTCGTGAGCAATGAATGAATAAAAGTAGCTTTCCTTTGTGGCTGTTCAATTCGTGTATTTATTTACTTGTTGGTTAACTTCAAATAAAGCAATCTTGGAGAATAATAAAACTCTCAAGAGGTTTTATAACGACTACTTATTTGTTTTGTAGTATAATTTTGTATTAAAAGTAATACTACAGATATAAAATAAATATGTGGAAATAAATAAATATTTAACATCAGGGGTTTTACAAAATAGTTTACTTATATAATAAAACAAAAAATATCACCAGTTTCAGTATCTCGTTTACTATATACATAACGATCGGGTCTATAAACTACTATAAAAAAATAATATTAAAATTATCTTACATCAACTATAACTTCCATTTATGGTCCTCTGAATGTATGAAACATTTGGAGACTCCTTCTCACACCAATGGTCTTCAATATAAAGTTAAGAATATTCTGCATATATATATAGTTGGTACAAGAGATAAAGATGAGAACAGTACTATGGACTACTGTACCAGTACAGTACAAACAGTACCAGTACAGTACAAACAGTACCAGTACAATACAAACAGTACCAGTACAGTACAAATAGTACCAGTAACAGTACAGTACAAAGTCAGCCCCAGGGCTGACTTTGCGCTTTATACAATTGCAAGCGATACACTGAGCACACCATACACACTAATTTAGCCTTTCCCTCCAAATGACCGCGAAACTGAACATCGTTTGACATTCCGATTTCCGATGTTGTGAAATTGGACGTATCAGAACGATCGCCTTTTAAGGATTTTATACATTTAAAGCGGTCTTCAAACACTTCGGGACAGTGCTGAGTGCAGGTACCGAAAATAGTGCGTTAGGACCGGAGCCAGCAATGCAGCACGGAATTTTACGGACAACACGTTGATAGAATATGATTTCTGGCATCGAAGTAAACAGAGAAATGATCGGTAGTGAGCTCCCTTCGTAATTCAAAGTCGAGTGGGATCCAAAGACACAGCCTTAAAAATTGGCTTTCTCTTCCGCGTATGGGCCGGTATGGTTTCGTATTGGCTAGCGAGTCATTATACCCGTGCATAGATGGAACGGAGGGCTGACAGAAATTGCTTTGGATAGGCGAGGGACCAAAAAGCTCGGCTCCCCGAAGGAGGCGGTATAATACCAAGTATTGCAACGACCAAGCAAGTCAGTGAGAGTGAGTTATTTTTTTATTAAATAAATATTTCACATATATTTTTTTAAATAATTTGTTGGAAAAAATTTTTTTTCGCAATTAATTTAAGTAATACCGAATGTTTTAATTTTATTGAAAGCCAGCTCGCATAGTCAGTGAGCTCATTAGCTTCTTCTTGAACGCTAATTAAGCACTCATTGAACAATTCCACTGTCGACACCGAGCTCTATCTTAATTATGCACTTTAAAAAAGAATTAAATTCGATTCAAGAGTGATTTTATGAAAAAATAAGAAATCTTTAACATTTTTATATACTGACGGTGTGAGATCTAACATCTATACCTCTTTCATAAGTTAATCAAATAAGGAACTTCTTTCAAGCAACTAAGGTACATTGTGTACTAGATATTGTTTGCAATTTCCAAAAAATCCAATTTTCTTTACACATACCATACACTGTTTAAACAACTTATACAGATGTACAATATTTTGATACCATTATTTGTATAACTATACAAATAATTGTCAACTAACAAAACCCCAAATAAATTGTTCAACTCACGAATTATCTTAGAGGTGAAATTAAAATTCTTGAATAAAATTTATGGTTATAAACTTTTAAAGTTGCGTGATACAAACATGATGTTGGATAAATGACAATTCAACACAATAAGTTATCAAATCGAGTTTAGGTACTTATTAATCGAGTCGCATTTTTTCGTACCTCCTAATCGTAATCGTAATCTCCTATAAACTGAAATGTATTGGAATTGCAAGAACGTAAGTACGATAATTATGCTTGTGGGTTCTATGGAAGTCCTGATATTTAATTGTCAATTTTGCTTCGTTAGATGTTTCTATGTTAGTAAATTATAACTGAGAATTATTTTAAATAACTCCTAAATTACAATAATAGTTCTTTTATTGTACATTTATTTAATAGAAATTATTCTTCTGGTATATTTAAAACGTAAAGTTTTCTGATGCAATGATACAATTCTTTAATCAATGTTCATAGATATAAAAGTGCTTATTAATGATCGGCTTACTTCTATAATACCAGTTTTATTAAGGCAAATATAGTATTATATTATGAGGTACTTAAAAGCGTTAATTAGGCACTAAATGTAACGAAATTTTCGTATGGTTTCATGAGACACCTCGAATGTTTTTATACGTATTAAAATTGATTGATGAATTTGATTGAAAAAACAATTATTATTGTTTACTTAGAGCTAATTTATGACAATTTCGTGAAGCATTATAAAATAATTAATATCAATACAAATAAAAAGTGGGAAATATATGTAGTTTTATAGATTACAAAATACTGTAAGAATAATAATAATAGAAGCCTTTTATTTCAGGTACTTTACATTTAAACTCTATATTTCATTATCACATTAATTCCTAGACCCGTGTGCTGGTTTCCAGCCTCCTCCAAATCCCGCCATGTCTCTCTGTAGGTACTCTCTCTGCCATGTAGCACCTGCTTTTCCAATGATTAATCTGGTCTACCCATCTTCTATATTATCTTCATCATTTCACCAGTTTAATACTCCATGCATCAGTTGATCCACTTTTCAGTTCCTCATTCGCTTCTTATTTTCATTGTGACATGACTCACTGCTATTATATCTTATTAGCATTATCTCTAAATAATATAGACATTAATCTACTTGTTAAAATTTAAATTAATGTATGCAATGCAATGATAGGCCTCAGGTTACTAATATGCTTGAACAAACCATGAACTAATGCCGGCCCTAAATTAATTAAATTCCCATATTGCGGGTTTTAGTCATTAAAGTGAAATCATGATTTTGAAGTTGTGTATCCGTATACTAGTAGGTACACAAAGTTTTCAATTTCTCATTTCCATTTTAAAGTCAAACAATGCCAAAGGCTAGGATGATATACCAACAGATAATCTGAAAATGCTAAAAACAATAGTAGTTCTAGTTATGAACCCTATCACAACCTCCCACTCGTATTTCCTGGAGCATTCAAGATATCAGTCAGCCATGCAATTTACAAAGCAGGAAATAGATACTGTGTCGGTAATAACCATATCTGTATTACCATGTGTGAAATAGTAGAAAAAAATATCAACAAAAGATTAATGTCATACGTTGAAAAAGAAAAATTTCAGTTAAACAATCATTTTGGCTATACAGCAGATGCGGTACTGGAACTTACAGAATATGTTGTCACCTACATTGACTAGCATGTGTCAAAGTTATTTTGGACCTTGCAAATACCTTGCAAATACGGTTTCTGCCCCTATTTTGCTAAATAAGATTGAACAATTTGGTATCAGAGGGACGACACTAAAATGTTTATACTCTGTTTAAAAAGTAAAAAACGAAGGGTAAATCACTACAGTAATGATGCTGTGTGTTGTGAGTATGGAGTGCCGCAGTGATAAACACATAGACTATGTCACTATTAAAACTTATTCAATTTATATACTATACAAAATTCTAATGTTCTGAATAAAATTCTGAATATTATATCCCCTTAATATTTATTAATGTAAAATAAAAATATAATGAAATAAAAAATTCAATTTAAATAGAAAATATTAACACTAAATATTACGTATAATTAACTAAGTAACAAAACTTCAATAATATCTCAATTCTAACTGTATTCAAGTTACTCATCCACAAGACTTAAAAACTTGTCGAAGTTTACATTTACGGTTAAATTAATCTAACCTGAATACACAGCTTATGACAAACAACTTAACTAATTAGTTAATGACACTGGAAGTAACTAGCACATTACAACAACTCTAATGATCATAGAAGTATATTATGTGTAAGGTTAACCAAAAGGAATATTGTATCTCAACGATTCGTTGCCTATTGTATGTTTACAATCTTTAGAATGTAAGTAAAAAATGCATTAGATTTTGCGTCAAATAAAGTAAATTTTATTTTATTATTTATCCCTTTGTACATAAGAGGATAAAACAAACAGTTTTTAGGTAATTTCTATTTAGTTACCGATAAGTAAATTTTACATGAAACATAACATTAATGTTTATACCAGGCACTCAAAACGTTATGTGTATAATGTAATGAGTGAGTTTGGTAAAGAGGTTTTTTGATGTTTAGTACTCGCGTAAGCAAAAGCCATCTAAAGAATAAATATTTTCTCCAGTGGGGTTGATAGAAAAGTCATTAATAATAGTAATAATGCATGTATATTTAATCTTTTAGATAGTGGTGATCTGTTATGTAATATACATAGAGATTAATAAAATATAAACATAGATAATGTTTGGTGTAGGGGCTTGAATTTTTAAAAATAATAAATGTTTTCTTGAAATAGTCATACTTTACTACACAATAACTACTTTTTTTTATTGTTTGCTAATCAATTTTCAGATCTTTTTTGCTTTGAGTGTCGGCGCAGGAGTTACACTCCCGAAACCTCTTCGCGTTCTCTTTATGTATTACAACGGCCTCATAGAACGCTTTGAAAGTGTTTCATGGTCCGTCGCTGTCAGTGTCCACCGTAGCTTTCACTATGACGGGAAGCGACAGATTCACTCCGAAGGTGGCAGTTTAGGAGCTACGTTCAAAGCTCCACACGAGACAAACCTTTAAAGTGTGCTGCACTGTGTCGCCTGCGAAACCACATCATGACTGTTGAAAGGGATTTTTTACATAATTAGATAATTAAGTTATACAATTAAAAACGATGTTGTTATGTGTGAGTGATTAGGTTGAAAGTTCTATACTTTCAACCTAAACAAACAAACATCCTTTTAAGAATAAATAAATATTTATAAATATATTCTTTTGGAATTTTAATATTATTAATTATTTTTGAAACACAAACTTTATTAACGAACATAGTTCTGAATTATTTGTTTTAGAAAGTTCTTCTAAAATACTTTAATCAACAATTTCAAGTCAGATCATACTTTAAAAGATTAGAGAACTGATATAATATTCAAGAGGGTCTCATAATATTGTACACTCCGCTATTCTTGGTTTTATAGTACGAAAGCGATTAGCGTGCAAACTTTGAAACAATAAAACACTTGGATACTGTTGAACAGATAGGCGGGACCTTCCTTTATCAAGAAGAAGAAGAAGTAGAAGTTGGTAGGAAGTTTGAAGATCCTGAACTCACCCTGAGTCAACCATATAAAAAAATACATGTATTTATTGATATTCTCATTGAAAAAGTTTTCCCCTATTAAATTTTCATAAAAAGGTATCAAAAACAAAATTGTTACATTGTACAGTCGATTTTTTTTTTAAATATTGATGTTGAATTGAGTTTTGTTTCCGGTTGTAGAAAAAAAATTGAAATCAGTTGAAATCAAACGCACGATCTCAGCATTAATAGTCAAGGCTGTGTTTATAAATCTGTTTTAATAAAAAAAATTAATAAGGCGTCTCTATGTATGGTAACCAAATGTAGGCTTTAACACAAAACACGACTATCAAACAAGAAGCCTGCCAACGCACAATGGAAAGGAGTATGCTTAACATTAATAAAGAATAGTTTTTCCAACCTTCTAATACGAATATGAACTGTATTTATGTGTGTACTTAAGTCCATCTGAATGAAGCTATGTTATTATTATTATTAAGGCATTTATTAACATAACTGTTGTCAAATTTATAGTTCATTATAGTTCTTATTATCACCAAATATAATTAACGTATATGAAGTAATCCTACATACAATATAACAAAAAACAATAACCATAAATTATAATAACTACTATAAAATATATTATTAAACGGTGTCCGTTTAGCCAAGGTTCCGAAGAAACTGGCAGCGTACCGCCTTTAAATAGCTAGACTAATTCTTTGTCCTAGGTAGCCCAGCTCTTCGGTCTCCTGTATTTGTATGCTTCAGTTTTTTCAGCAGCTTCACACCAGCGCCAGCCACCACCACCAGTGTCTGTTACCTATTATGTTATATGTCGTAAACCATAAACCAATCCCAACGATCGCATAAGAAACAAATTTAATTGTCGAAATTTACGTAGCGTCTAATTTTACGCTCCATAATTTCTAACATCACGGGGCTCAATAAAAAAGGGGCCATTTCTTGTGGGCCAAGTGTAAGGGAAGGAAGACATCAGTGTGACGTTAGTTTGATATATGAGCGGGATCTTTTGTGCAGGACTCGTTAATATCAACGCACAATGCTACGCCGACAGCTCCACGCTCGACTTGAGATTTGCGTGTGACAATGACGCACTTTGCACGCTTTAAAGTCAGTAAAAATCTTCTCACTACCATTTATTATGTTTACATGAAGTCACAAAGCAAATTTTAGCATCAATTTTATTCCGACAACTGTCGTCGATTTTTGGATAAGACATACCACAAGCGTTTATAGCGTGAATAAATATACAATAGAATTACTACTCAAGAGTCTAGACTTGAATGTCTGACCTCAGAGCTATAATGCTTGGTCACTAGACTAACATAGGATATTGTGATTGAATAAGGAACCCGAGATAATTGGACAAAATATGAAGAAGAATCTTATAGGTTGATAAATTCTAAAATGTCCCTATTATCTTATGTAATTTAATATCATGACAAAAGCAGCGAGTAGCGAATGTAACATTAGAATCTATACAGGTTGGCGTATTAATAATAGGATTTTAAATTAAAAGGCTCGGAGCGTCTCGTGGTTACGTAGCACACAAACGCTTAGAAAATAATTGTATGCACATAATTATTTGTGCAACGCCTGCTTTGTACGGTCGGACACTCGGGAACAAAGCGAGGCGAGACTTTGGCAAAGCTCTTACGGGATAAATGAACGCTAGAAGTGCCAGGATATGTTGTGGATAATCGTTTTACATGTGATATACTGGCTTCTCTAACGCTCATTTATAATGTCACCAGTATTTGGTTAAACTAATTGTCTTGTTCACTTTACTCTTGATGTTTCGCTTCGAAGTGATTCGTGGGTGATCGTGTTTCACCAGTTTGCTTCATTTAAATTATCTATTAATACATAATTACTAAAATTATTTAAAAGATGTGTATGTTTCGTCAACTTTAGGGTGGAGTAATAAATACATACACAACAAAAAAAAAATAAGTATCAATCTTAACCCACGCAATCTTGTAGTTATTGTGCGATAACTCATATAGTAGATTTTTCTTTTTTTTATCATCCCATATTAGGGTTGCCTGGAAGAAATCGCTTGTTAGCGATAAGGCCGCCTGTTGCCTAATAACTTATGTAACCTACTTACTTTTTGTTTGTATAATTATGTATATTATGATAACAAAGTATAAATAAATAGTATGCTTTTAACAATCTTTAGAAATCTCTAGGTATAAAGAAACTGTTCCACAACAGTTGAAGCTGCCCACTGAAGTATTTCTGGACCAATTCGACTTAGGATCTTTCATGAAAAGAGCGTACCAATTCTTAAAAGGCTGGCAAGGCAATTGCGAGCCTTCTACCCATGAGAGTGTCCATGGGTGATATCACTTAACATCAGATGAGCCTCTTGCCCGTTTGTCTCATATAACATTAAAAAAATAAGCTATGCATTATGTAAGTAAATTATTATTTATAACCTGAAAATGTTTTCCTGAATGAAACCTGAAATTATTTCCGTAGTAAAAAAGAATTTATTTTCATATATTCAACATTCCTACCGCATGTCTTAGATTGTCCTTTTATGAACTCCATTTCATACCGCTTAAGCAATTTGGAACCGGAAAATCTGCGAAAAGACCGCGAAACCTTAACTCATACCTTATATTAACAGAAATAAATAAGCATTAACGACTATTGTTTCCATAAATTCAGCATCTTTGTGGATCGCGAAACCGCAGGTGTTTCATTATTCTGCTTTAATGGCGTCAACGAGGTCATAACTCACACGACTACAAATAACGTTACACGATAGGATTTAGTGGCTTACAAGTAATATTAGTGTAAACATCGAAATTTGAAGCAACTTTCTATTGATGTAAGTGTAAGTGTGTGAGTGTATTGATGTAACTTCGATAGTTTAAAGACTAAACCTAATTGTTTTATTTGGATTATGGAATGGGTCCTGGGTGGTTTATTACATTGGGGAGAGCCTGTGCTTCGACTCTTGTTTAAATGCGTTAAGGCTAACATTTAGTTAGGTACAGTTTTTTTAACTTAATAATCTATTATATTGGTATTTTAGGTGGGCAGACATGTTCGTAGGTCTTTGCGATACAACGATTATAGCGGTCATACAATTTTTTGATACCATTTTTATACTCGACTTCTGTTTTGACGATTACCTCCGTTACGTGTACATTATGCAGAACTTAATATTAAAAGTCGAACATTTTATTTCTCATTGTACCATTATGTAAATCGTGGTTAACGTATTCGTATTTTAAAGAATTTTCCGATAAGTGAAAAGCGATGTAAGGAAAATTTCTAACGTATGTTAATTTTTCTTTTATATTGTACAGCCACAATCAGTATTTTTTGTTGTTGTATTGTATGAATTTCTACCGTAAATGTCTATTGTTAAACCCGTTAATATAGCTCCCTGTCAATTCATGGACAATTTTATTAACACTTAAATCATACGTTACTGTATGAGTGTAAGAAAAAGAACACTACACACCACTTTACGAAAATGTGTCTGGAGATAATGTGGCGGAAAAACTTTCAACAAAATAACGGAATTTAAGATGTTTAACTTGGCTATCTAAAACAAAGACCAAATAATAGTTACGAAGACCACAGACCTTTTTATTAGTCATTTTAATTTCTTAATCTCTAAGATCTTGTAACCTTATATTAATCACATATGTTTATAAGATAATTCGCCAGAGGACTGGTAGGTCGCATATATAGGATCAGATTACAGGTTAAATCTGTACTGGTATTTTTAGGAAATGCCTCACGTCCCAATAAGATCTGCATCTGTGGGCATTTGTGTCTAATAAGTTTGCAGCTGTCTATGTCATTGTTTATAATTTTTTGTTTTGGCGGTAAGAGCTTGTACCGTTTGTCCCACCCTGATATCGCTTTCTGTCTAACTTCTTTATTTTTATTCCATTTTCATCTCCAAAATTCCGCCGTCTCCTTTGCTACGTCGTCCGCTCTCGCATTTTCCGGTTTAACCGATGTGGTTTAACCAATTCAATTAAGTTCTATGTGATACCTTTCTCTCGGTTTGTTCTGACTTTATGACGGATTGAAACTACCTACAGATTTAGATTTAGAGAATGTTCTTTCACGCCGTCCAAGGATTAGCGTGAACCAATGTAAATTGCGGCATCATCCTATCGACTGCACTGCTGTGGGATGGCTATCAATTAGACCTGGTATACTGTACAATATCGTGATAACTAGATTTTTCGGTTTTCCATTTTACTTCCATTTTGACCAAGCCCTGGCCACTCGTAGGTTACTTTTCCTACAAACAGTATCAATTTGTAAGTTTTCGTCGCTTCTCGTCGGTTCAAGTTTATTAACGAAATTCTTAAATGTTGAAACCGTCTGGTAGAACCTACATATTTGCTGGCCTTATAACCACTGTTTTGTTCACTAATCAATACTCACATAGCAACTAAGAGAAAATTGTCAAAGACGACTCGGAGTATTTTTATTAAATCTATTCCTTGTACTATGTTCTATGGAGAGAAAAATTGGAAATAAAGTTTTATGAACTAAGATTTTTATTCTGATACGGCAAACAGTCTCTATGGAATACTAAAATGTTCCACATGTTGATATGTAGTCTAAAGGATTACTACCTAAAAAAACTTATAAGTACAAAACGAAGTTCGCGAAGGCTGGTCTGAAATAAATAAGTTATTATTATAAGACGAAATCAATATTTATTAATATCCCAGTAATTTTTTAAATTTCTATTTAATTTTTAAATTAAAAATTTAATTTATAAATACATTTAAGCCGCTTGCTAGAACGCGAGTGGATTATATTAGGTCCTTACATATGAAATTGGCGTTTTGTATGGGAGGAACAAAAAGTCAAATATTTTTAAATATAATATATTTAATTAATCAAAGTATGAAGCATTGTTTTCTATGCACTTTTGCCATCTCATAGGTAGTTCATTGATACCTTTACTAAAAAAAACAGTCGGATCAATAAAATCTGTGAAGGCGATTTGGAGTCAGAGTTAAATTTTTTCCCTTGCAAAAAGTTGTCCAAATTTCGAAAAATATGGTAATCTGTTCGGAAGCTCTTCTAATTTGGTAGCCGTCTGTTGTGCAGTGTGTGGTCTAGCGTTATCGTGAAGTAGCAGTGGCGTGGAGCGATTGACCAGCCTAGGTTGTTTAGCCGCTAGCTTTTCCATCATGGTTTGCAATTGCTGACAATAGACATCAGCCGTAATAGTCTGGCCAGATTTGAGAAAGCTGCAATGAACAATACCGGCACTAGTCCACCAAACGCTTACAAGTAACCATTGCGCTGAGCGCTTCCTATTATCGTAAAGAATTCATTTTTCATCACAGGTAATGATTCGGTTTAAATTACCTTCATTATTGTGCCGGTTCAGTAATGTAACGCAGCAGTCGACGCGCGTTTTGCTTCAGTCAACTCGTGAGGTACCCACCTTTCAAGCTTTTTAATCTTCCCAATTTGCTTCAAGTGAATTAAAATTTTTTTATCACTAACACCGCAGCCTGCAGCAAACTCGGACGTGGTTTGCGATGGATTCGCTTCCACAATAGCCTTCAATACTTCATTATCAACTTGGGTCTCAGGCCGTCCACAGTGCTTGTGCTGCAGGTTGAAATTTCCAGAACGAAAACGTTGGAACCAAAAACGAACTGTGTTTTCTTTTGCAACATGACCGCCATACACATCATTCACCCTTCGAGTCGTTTCCGTAGCACTAGTGCCACGGCGGAACTCGTACTAGTAAATAATGCGATACTTTAAGTTTTTCATTTTGTAAAATGAGTGACGCAAACAGAAAAAAATCGGAAGAAAAAAACAAATGAATGACGGTCATCGAAGCACAAATACATGAGCTGTACAAATTTGAATTTGAAATTCCTAACAAAAGAGGAGGTATTTGAGGTCAAAGTGGCCAGTACGACAAAACGCCAATTTCATATGTAAGGACCTAATATTTTAATTCAGTTGTAAACAATGCTTTTAGCCTAAAACTGGGTTGTCTAAACTAAAACAGCATTTAAATTATAATTTTCAATGCAGTAAGGCTGTGCAAGTTACAGGCAAAAACTGCACCCTAGATGGAACCTGGTCGAAAATGTAAATCAATATATCTTGTTTTTATAGAACAGGGAGCAAACAGGAGGACCAGATGTTAAGTGATGTCATCACTTATGAACACTCTCAATGCCAGAGAGCGAGCGAGGGCGTTGCCGGCCTTCGACAAATTCCACTACTGAAGTAGTCCCGAAACAATTCAACTGGGTGACTTATTAAAATGCCTTAACGCGACAGGCGTCGAGGTGATACGGGTAGAATTTCCTATTCTGCCTTGACGTCCGATGATGAAACTAAGTTGCTACGAACAACTCTTCTGAACACTCTCCGTGGTAAATAAGGTAGATGATGCAAAGTGACCTCACATCTCAATTGGTCGTCGACGATTTGAACACCTGTCCTTAGTCACGGTCATGTGAAAAGAGGTGGTACTGGGGAGCTCCCACCCAGAGGTAACAACAGTACGCTATGTGGAGCCGGTTTTGCACTTTATACAGTTGCAAGCGATTGCCCGAAGTGATGTACCTATGATATGAGTCTTACATTGATAAGATAAAAAATCATGATATATTTTTAGCATATGTATTGTTCAACTTAGAACTGTAGTAATATATTTAACCTTAATAAGGATTAGAGCACAATTAGATATGGAACAGCAATTACAAACACGGGCTCTTGAATTGATATCACCCACTTGGGTACAATTAAAAATATATTGTCTCTAAGAACTAAAATGCAACAAACTTGTATTTGTACCGAAGAGCTCTTTTCTCTTGCGTCTCTCTCCTCTCAACTGTCGATGCGTCGTTTATTTAACTAAAATGAATCTGTAAAAAAATTTAAAAACTTAAATCCAACATTATTGGTTATCATAAAAATGTTTTTTGTACAAAACGTATCAACTCTATATTGAATGGCACGAAAGCGTTGATTCATTGTTAAAATATAATATATCGGAAATAAAGCTTTTAGCAACGCCGTTATACAATAGCCATACCCGGCGGAAATAATAGGCACTGCAGGTTTTTTACTGCGTAAAATTTGAATTTTCCGGAAGTAAGCAATTAGATTGGATTTTTATTAGTGTCTCGATACTAAACTCGTTTTTTTATTAACTGGAATGTTATTAAATTCGACCATATAAATTATAAATTGCTATTTGAGAATATTATTAATTGAATTTGAAAAAAAATTCGAACCTCACCAACATTTAACCGAATAAAATTATGCCTTAAGTGCGGTAATAAAATGGGAATTGCGTAACGTCGCAGAATATTTATCTACCAAGCGAAGACAATTAAAAATAAAAGAGGCAAAAACTGACAGAGAAAAAGTAAAGGGCTCTGAAAAAGTTCCATTAATGCGGGGTTACAAATGAGGTTTGAACCCGCGCTGGTTATCTTCACGAGAACAGACCGATGTTTGTTCTAATAAAATTCAATGTCACTAATATTATAATTGGTTCGTTAAAGTAATGCATGAAAATTATCCAGAAAATGTTGTCAAACTTCCTTCGACTGAAATGACTGCTTTTTTTATTACAGATTACAATGTTAAAATGTATCACAATTTAGGTGAACATTACGGTTACAAAAAAATACAATAAAAATAACTTAAATTTATGTTAAGCAGAAAAAAACCCACAAAACAGCGGATTAGGTTCGAAATAGGCATTTAATGCTTTCTTTAAACACGATCAGACCACCGAATATATCCGGATAAGTACCTACTGTTGAATTCCAAACAGAACTCCTTGGTTTTAGCAGACGTAATTGATAAACATTATATATATGTATATACATACGATGTTTAATTTCATCATTGGACGTCAAGGCAGAATACGATATTCCATCCGAGTCACTTATTAACAAGAAATTGGATTAGTATAATATTATGAGGTATAAACCTCATAATATATATATAAATGTCGCAGATTCAACGCGATTAATAATTGCAAAATTGGTGTTACTACCGTCGTCCGACATTATAACACAATCAGTGCGCACGTCCGGCGCAGGCGACGTTGGAAACTCAAGTGATTAAAGAATTCACTTACTTATAAGATCTGAATTTGAATTCTTCAACCATTGAGTAACTAAAACTGTATTAGCTTTTGAAATATTAAATTAATCCAACATATCACGAATTCACCACCGTAAAATATTTTATTATAAGATAATATACGTTTATTAGTTATCATAACAATCAAATATACTATATATACAGTATAATAATATACAGTATTTATAATTTTCTTAACCAACATAGTAATAATAAAAATAATTAAATTAATTATAGCAATATTAATTTTAAAAAATTGATCCCTGTGACAGTGTACCTTTAACGCTGGCAGAATCTTTACTGTATCGCGATACTTATTGCGCGAGGAAAGCACCAGCTCTGGGGTCACCAGTACTATTTACCAGGCGCCAACTTAAATCTTTAATTAGCTCCAATGCACTTGAACCCCAGGTCTTAAGAGTCTCTACTCCAAAGGGACCAAAATCGAAGTTGAAGGAAATACTTTGGTCTTATTAAAATAAAAGTATTTATTTATTTACAGTATAGACGCCAAACAATAATTATAATATATGTATACTAACTTAAACTACTAACAAAATTTCTTACATTTAATATGCTTACATATGTGTAGTAGTATGTTGTTACAGCGATTAAGAATACACGAAACATCGCCGATTATTTTCAAAGATAGCACCATGTTATTTACGGTTCGGAGGGGGCGATGATTTGGGCAACAATGATAATGTTAACAAACGTAAATAAGTTGTTTTCGTTTCCTTTAGCTTAGGGGAATCAAAGAATATTAAAATGTTTTAAACGCTGTTAATTTATATAACTTATGCTACGTTTGATTGCTGATTTGCTATTAATAGTCGACTCTGAGTATGATCTTAGTATTTGTGTTCATATTTGGCACTAATGCCATGGTCAAAAGACGATTTTCAGGATTTGCAATAAGATTTTGCCTAGAATTGCTTAGTATTTACAGGGAAACTTTATTTGTGTTTGATGAAGATGACATTCCTCGAGTAATATTTTTATTTTAAAGAGGCTTTATTATAATATTGAAATTCCAATAGCATAACGTCGCCTGCGTTATGTGACAAAACCAATATTTTATTTAATAGGCGTGGGTACAATTAGCAAAGTGTTTTACTTCAATGAATGTTGAATGATTGAATGATACAGCGTTTTTGTTCGAACCAAATAGAACAAAAACGTTTTGTGAATTTAGAAGTTGGTTGTTTGAGAAATTTATAGATTAATAATTTTATAATACTTTTAAAATGTTATGAATTATACAAAAAATGTGATACTCACATTATTATATACACTTGCTTTCATAATCGTGTTTGCGTCTAATGGTTGAAATATGGTTCGATTCTCAGCGAAGCAATAATTGATTTCAATCAGAACAAGGAGATACCAACTTGCCTAAACTTCAAAAACTTCATGATGCACATACAGAAATATACTTTATATTTATATATTTTAAAATCTAAAACATATTTAATTCATTTATATTTCGTTACCATAGTAACAAATATAATTTACGTTATAACAACTGTTTCATCTGTGTTTTATATTAACTAACTAACAAAAATTAAAGCCAAATGTATTCAGCACAGTGTTTATTTAGTAAATCTCACCGTAGCAACCCGTGTGTTGAACTGTAATATTCTGTTAACGTGTAATTAGATTCTATTTCCACTTCCATATGGTCAGTCCTGTCGGTAACTGCTCTCGTGCACGTAAAGGTCGCATTTGCTGTTTAGTGGGAATGTGCTCTTCATAAATTACGCTACAACTTTTACTCGTTAGAGTTCTTTTATGTTTCAAGAAAGTTCTTTAAATACAAATATGAAAACTGAGTATATATACAGATATAATTGCAATTTTGGAATCCAATAAGTCTTTACTCAATTAAAAAAAGTCACCCTAACTCGTGTGTCTGTAGAATCTATACTACGGAATGGATTTTAATACAGTTTTCACTAATAGATACCTAGAAGTTGTAATCTAGCTGTATTTATAAAATAAAATAAAACAATGGGCTTAGATCTCTGTATCTGTTTCATAATCATTTGTTAATCTAATAGGCAAGTAGGTGATCAGGCGTCTGTGACGCACGCCGTCGACTTTTTGGATCTACGGCAAGTTGGTTTCCTCACGATGTTTTCCTTCACCGTTTGAGCAAGTGTTAAACGAGCACATAGAACGAAAATCCATTGGTGCTCAGCCGGGGATCGAACTTACGACCTCAGGGATGAAAGTCGCACGTTGAAGCCACTAGGCCAACACTGACCGCAGTTGTATTTATGCTTGATGTAAATTATAACGATAGTGGTTAAAGAGATCGCAAATTAGCTAAAATAGTCGATATATACGTGGGCGAAAACAGCTTTGGGGGGCTAGTCTAAATCTTATAAAGATAAACTGTTTGTTTGTTCAGTTAAAAAGCTTAATTAAAATAGAGATTAACGTGAAAAGATCAAAGAAAATTGTGTTTGTCCAATTATCGAAAAAGTTTTAGTTTATAGAACGTCGCATTACGACCGAGTTACCGCGCATAATATAATACCTTTAGTCAAATTTAAATACAATAGTAATAATATATGTACTGTAAACATGTATTATTGTGTTGATAAAATATTATATATACAAAGTCTATATCCTCCTCTTCTATAATACTTAACTAAATCAGCAAGATTGATCTGAATGTAATATTTTAGTTTTCTGTTAACTTATTTTTATGACGCCGTGTAATATAATAGAATGATTGATAGATTTATTCAATATAAAACTAATTGAAAGAGCATAGTTTGAAGAAAATGTTGGTATAAATTTGTTCAAAGAGTTTAATTTCGAAAAATACTTGATTCATCTACGTTGATTGACCTACGTTTAAGAAGTCGTATAAATACAAGATAATTTTTACATCAAATGAAGAAGTTATAAATAAATAAATAAACTTATAAATGAATGTGCATCTCGATTAAAATAGTTGCAGAATTTTTTCTTTACAGCATTTTATTTTAGTTTAGTAGATTGTTTTGTTCTAGAACATGGTCTTCACATAGTAAAAAGTACAAAATATTGTAAAAACTTTTTTAAAAGAGTAAATATAATGGACAACTAGAGTCATTTTTAAAAATATTTTTAACTTCTAATTTTGACTTTCCTTTTAGATAGGCCTAATAGAAATAAATGATTTGAGTTTGACTTAGATTTTTCTATAGTATTTGTGATTATCGTCTACGCCAGTAATAAAAGTTTCAAGCCGCTTGGGGCCAGATTCGGAATCGATCTTAGCACGACCCTGTCTTTCGCACGTCAAAATCCAATACGTTTTTGACTAAGTATACTAAGCGCTATATCTTATTTCTGAATCTTACTCTAAGTCATGAGCTTTCTGTGCCTTGGAAATAATATGTAACGAGTGTCGTATGGATTAATATTGCGAGAAAACTGTGTTTAATTAAAAGCATTGCAAGATTAAATTAGCTTAAAAAATCTATTAGTGTCATTAAAGCATAAAAGTTCATCTAAGGGATGCGATAAAGACGCAAACGTGGGGTTGAGTGTGGGAAGAGCTCATTAAACAAGCTGGGGTTCCTTGTGGAGGCCTTATTAAAACTGAGAGAGTTCGTAAGTACTGCCTACATTCCACAAAGGGACGCTTACGACGAACTCTGGTCATTTAATGTGTTTCTTAATCTTCAATATAAATGAAATTGACGGTTAGTTGTTATAATGCCTTTACTGGATTAATAAAGGATAATATTGCGACAATAGATGGCGTTAATACAAATAATTAAACTTAATTTAGACTTCTTACTATAGTTACCTTGATGTGGCAATCTCTTGCGGACTACGCTGTAAGGCGTGAAAAACGTCGAGTGTACAGTGATACTTTTTTCTTACCAAATATTAAATATTGTAAAAGTCATTTCATTGTTTGAAGCACAGACACCGCTCCAAAATAAATTACTAAAAGAGAGAAACAATTTAATATTGTTTAAGCCATTTAAATAATAATTTCTTTACGTTTTATGAGAGACTATAAATTACATTTATAATAGGATTTTAAAGAGCTAAACAATTGCGTATTAATTTATGAAATTCTGTCTTTATTAAGTGAAATTTTCTTTATGACTTCCGAGTCGAATATTTTAACTGGCTTAATTCGATAAGATTTAGGAAAATGAATCTTTATTACCATATAATTAAAATACGATTTTCATTATTGTTGTTTCATCCATTTTGTTAGTATATACACGAAGTAGATAAACAATATTCTACAGGTTGACTTCACTAATCAATTGAGAATGGAATGTTGACGATATTATAGTGCCCCAGTCTGGGGAAAAACAAAGTGACTAATATACTCCAGATTATTGACAATCCAATGAGACGGATGTTCTACCAGCAGGAGTATCGAAGGCGATTAAACAGAGTGGCGGAAAGTTTCTTGCCATTTCTTCTTGCCTGCTCTACGCCCTTGACTTGCGAACTAGTAGTAAATGTAACTGTAATGTAGTTGTTTACCTATATGAATAAAAATATTTTGAGTTTGAGTTTGAAGGTGGAGTGTCTTCAATCCAGTTTCTCAGAGATATATCAAAGAGTTGATTTTATTGTCCACTCGATGACAGGACTTTATTGTATTACATTTAGCAAATCCTTTGTCTCCATTCGAATGTATGCATGGCGTAATGGAAGGCGTAGTAGGGCGTACTCTTCGCAATAAATAAATCTGCAGTTATGCATTTGTAGTCATAGACAGTGTGCTGTATACTTTAAAGATATTTCTTTTAAAAAGAAATCAGCCCTGATTGAAATTTATTGACAAACCAATATTTTGAAATTGTGAGCTATATTCCCATTTTCCGCACAGGCCCAAACCAAAATGCTTTATGATCCGAACAACATAGAGTTACGTGTGAACGCTTGTGGCATGTGAAGTATTACGAATGATTTAGAGTTTTCATTTCACTATTGTTTATTTTACACTGCATTTCGGTGGCCTATGCAGTAATATACTCTGTAATGCAGCTAGGAACCGCAAATGTTTGGTCTAAAACCACAAATATAATTATATTTTTGAATGTATACTATGAAAACAACTGATGTAACCAAATATTAGTATGACTCTTATTGCTGCGCATTTACGAGTGTTTTTTTTGTTGGTAGAGAATCTTCTATAACTATATTATTTAATAAACGGTGCCTAGGCATAAAATTTAATGGCCGACTAGGTAATAACTGTTATAAGGTAGTATACTATAAACTTTATGTGTGAACCTTTTTAATATTCAAGTCATATTTAAAATCAATGATTTTGAGTAAGCACGGTTGCCAACTACAGCAGTATTTCCAATGTATAATATAAGGTAATTAGAATAAAAAAAATCTATAATTTAACAAATATATACACCATTACGGAACAAACAATCCATTGTTACAGCTGGATTCGAACACACAACCCAAGGTTGAGATTACGCTTCTTGACCAACACTGCATGAATGTATTAGAAAAAACGACAAGAAATACATAAAAGTTCAAATATATATAGTTTGAAAAGTCATAAAACGAAAACAAAGTAGTACAATTCCTAACAAAATTAGATTAAACATCTGATAACTGCATGTGGGGGCGTAATTAATAAAATTATATTGTTATCTTTTGTAATTAAATTAATTAAAAGGTAAAAGGGTCGCAAGTTTGAAACTAGCCGCCCACTAATACGTTTTTACAATCGACCAATGGTAATAAAACAGGGATGGGGTCTCAGATTAAAGTCGTTTATCATTCGCTTTGATGGCCCTTTTTGCTGTAATCATTCATTTTTCTTCCGGGCTATGGGTTGCGTTCTCTGCATTTACATGCTTTGTTGTTTGGTTAACTCTTTCCTTTTGTAATGCCATAAATTTGTACAAATTTGATCAATATAAAGTTTGTGAGTAAATATTCTTTAACAGTATATGTTTTAAAGGTTTAAAACCTTTAAAGTATCACTTGAAACAAACAATGTGAACGTCAAGCATTTTAGTATATCACTCAACGACGCTCGCTAATAACGTGTTTGGGAATAATATAGGTACGAAGTCGATTCTATATCATATGGACTCTTTAAGGTTTTTTAAATAAAATAATAATAAAAGCCTTTTATTCGCTGACCTTCCTTTTTAACTTATATGATATTCTTGTAGTAGTATTCTTAAATCTAATTTACATAGAAAAATAATAAATTTATTGGCAACCATTTTGGTCAGGTTGTCAGTTGATACAGGCCTCCCCCCCAATTGTTTCCACGTCTCTCTATCCTTTGCGGATCTTCTCCATCCTTTTGGTAGATCGTTTTCTTTTCTCGTTCCACGTATTCTACTCTGTAACGTCATTAGTCCATTTTTCTTTGTTAGTCCTCATTATATGTCCAGTCCAGTTGAATTTGAATTTTCTTATTTTTTGCAAGACAATCCCGAAGCATAAATATTAAGCATTTTTTATTTAAACAAAATAGTGTCCATGTGAAAAAGAAGTGTTTATTGAAAAAAAAAGATTTATAAATGTTATGTCGAATTCAAAATAAGTTATTAGTTCTAAATATATACCATAAGAACATTACTTTAGTACAGTATCCGACCATAAAGCTTTTTTATTTTAATTATAACAATTATCACACAGTGCTGAAAGTTAGAGTGTTCGCAATAAAAACGACGATAAATTCTCGTCACAGCGAAGTAACTGCGGTTATAATAAAAAAATCCCTTTAGACAATTTTCCATTATCCGAGGTCCATTGTTGGGGTCCACTGGCTAGCGTTTTATGGCACAGAGCTGCGTCGCCGTAACTTCTTATTAAACCGCTTGGGACGCACCAACTCTAATTGATTTAGATACGAGGAGATCACTTTTTCTACTCTTTCAATTATTTTGAATTAACTTTAAAAGCTCTGTAGTTTGTACCATAAACATGGAGGAGAATTGTAGCCAAATATATTATAAATGAATAATCTTCCCTTGGTGTTTGGTTTGAGTAAGAAAGGCTTGAATAAGATTAAACATTAAACTTTAAAGTTACCGACAACACAAAAGTCTCTAAAAAGAAAAAATAGCTGAGAATTTTCTCAATAGTATCAGCTTTCTTATAAAATTATTGCATTACATACCTTTGGAAGCTATGATAGCGTAGACACATATTTTTGAACTTGGAGGTCCGACAATAGGTAAATGAAAAATATATTATATTATCAGTGGCGCTACAACCTCTTTTTAGGTCTGGGACTCAGATAACTGAAACTGTTTCATGATCATTTCATGATCGATCTAATAGGCAAGTACGTGATCAGCCTGTCACACACCGTCGACTTTCCGTCCGCCGTTCGAGCGAGTGTTAGAGACTTTCTTTGTAAGGGATGAGAGTCGCACGATGAAGCCACTAGACCAACACTGCATCGCGCCTACATGTAAAATCAATGATATTTTTTTCTTGTTTTAATTTTCTTATAAAAAAGTATACAAATAATTGTACAAAAGCACGTGCGGAAGAAAATTATTTTGAATAGAGCAGATTAGGGAAAATTTCGGACATATACAAACCACATACTGCTCTATATTTCAATGCATAAATGTGCTGTCTTGTATCTCGTTTTTAACGGTTGTACATCACGCTTTAATAACAAGGACAAGAAATAAAGAAGGCACAAACAAGTGTTATTAAAATTAAACAAAACGATCTCAGCGATTTCATGACAAATATGGAAAACTTTAAGTAATAAGATAAATAAAAGCTTAATAGTATATATTTATTTATTCATATATACGTAAGCTCGAATGAAAAAGAGAGATTTTAATTTGTCAAGTTATTTTAATTTATTTGTTTCTTAAGTAATCATTAAAATTTTCCGTGTACTTTAGATATAATTAGCTGTCGACTTAACCATAGAGTTTGTCTTTGTTATAAAACCTGTAATTGTTAGCCGTGTCTGTTATCCGCGTTCTACTAACGAACTGTGTAAATAGTGTAATTTTCAATATAACCAATATTTAACAATTTATATTCCCAGTTAGAATATAATTACATTTGAAAATATTTCAAAATTAATTATCCGCCTGAATATAGACAAAGAGCGTCATTATTTCATGCAAATTCTGTTGTAAACATGTTATAAATAAACTTATTGGAAATAATTTCTGAAACAACTAAATCAATTTTCTAAAACTACATTTTCAAATAATTTATTTCACAAAATATTATTACGTCTGCAACATATAGTGACAGGCTTTCACTAACCCCTTATCAAGCGCTTTAAACATCGTCTGCGCACGGCTGAATATTTATTTTATTAGGTATAAAAATACAATAGTTAGACAGTTGGTTGGTTGAACTTTTTTGTAGAGTGTTTACTATAAAACTGTAGTATCACTTTGCTCTATTGTCATGTATGTTAATTCAAAAGTCAAAATCATTCAAAGACAGCTAAAAAGACAGATATAGTTCTGTCCTAGATTGTTGGCTTTACGTCTAAGCCAGTTTCCTTGAAGCCCTTCAAAGAACGTGCTAAGCCGCATTACTTCACTAAGATGTTTGTTCGCGTCTACAAGTGGCCGCTTATACGTAACTGGGTCGTCGCCCTAGACTTATCTAATATTCTTATAGTGTCCCACTCAGAGTCATTCATTAAATTATCTCTTATAATTTGATACTCTATAATGCATATAATGTTTATAATCAAGTTAGATGTATTATGTTTAGTATTTTTATTCTGTATTAAAATAATATGTATAAATAATTTGTTTTTAAAAAGAAAATTCTAGATATTCACGTTATGATTTGATAATGATGTAAAAATTTAAAAACGTCTATAGAATATACACATAACAGGAACCCTTAGTATGTATTTACACCTGCGATCTTTTTAAATATACATAACAAAGTAGTCACGCAATAGTGAATAGAATATCATAAACTGTCAGCGTTCCCTTTAATGTCAGGTCCTCTCGACCCTCGCCGTCACAGGTGGCTGGTGATATTTTGAATTTGTAATTGCTCGTGATGTGTGACAGCGACTATGCTTCCTTTGTAGGGACCAAATTTGTGGGGAATATTTAGTTAATAGATTTCATTTTATTTTAATATGAGAGATTGGGTTCGAAATTTGAAGTGGGAGCGGTCTTATAATCTGTAATTTATGAAAAAAAAAGTGTTTGTCATATATTATATAGTACCCCTATATTCAAGACTGAATATAGAGCAGTGTTGGCCTATTGGCTTCAGCGTGCGACTCTCATTCCTTAGATCGTAGGTTCGATCCACGGCTGTGCACCAATAGACTTTCTTTCTATGACATTTGGCTTAGACCCAATATGTCGGCGTTCGTCAATTAACAAATGATTATGAAACATATACAGAAATCTGGGGCCCAGATTTATAAAGGTTGTCGCGTCATTGATATTTTTTATATTCAACCTTGCCTTAACCAACATTGACACCCGAAAGTTCTAGGTTCGATTACTATTGAAACAAAATCTTCATGACGCCTATGAGAGAGTTAAAATACATCTTAAACGTACTATCCTTCTTGAAGAACACGTGACAAAATATTTTTTCATAAATTAAGGCGATTTACTGCTCTTGGACCTAGGTAGTCGAGATTAATTAGGTGGTATGTGATATGAAATATATACTAAGCACCAGCTCAAGGTACAGTAAATGAAAAAAAAGGAAGACCACTTAGAAGGTGGCTAGACCGAATTAAAGCAACAGCAGTACCTGGCAGACAGTGCTGACAGGAATGGCGGGATTTGGAGGATGCCTTTGTCAAAAACACAGATACTTAAAAGAATATTAAAATAGAAGTAAAAGGTTATTATTATTATGTATTATTAACTAAATTTTTACTTTCTATTTTTAATGTATCATCTTTTTAGTTTTGTTTGTTATTTTTTTGTTCCTGTTTAGTTTTGTCTTAATAAATGTGTATAACATGTATTTTTGCACTACTTGCCTATCTTATATAATTTAATACATTTTTTCTTTACTCACAGTTGTTAAATGGAAGAGATTGCTCGAAAGCGATAAGGCCGCCAGTTGCCCTCCCTTTATAATTAAATAATTATGTTAAATTTTTTATATTGTAGTGTAACGAAGTGTAAATAAATAAATAACATTACATCGTGTAATCATAGTTGTCATTTAAAAAAGAAACTAAGACGAAGGACTTCATTGTAAAACACAATTAACTAGAAATTTATTATGTATGGAAAACTAAGGAGTGCTGTGTTGGGTAATTTTGTCTTGAATCCATTTCGTATTTAAATTAAAAGGGGCAAAAAGGGAGTTTGTAACTGTAAAATAAAATGACACAAAAAGCGGAGTTGCAGTCTCGTTGCAAATACTGAGAATAAAGTTATATTTAAATCTCAAGAAACTGTAAAAGTGCAGAGAGAAATGTATAAGAAATTACGAGTTTGGTTTTCCTTCTCAAACATTAATTATTTATACAACGAGCGAACGAACAAATTTTATAGATTGCCATTTTATTATATAAGCTGTAAAGTTTCTTTATATTCACAACTTTTCACAAGGCAACACTTGCCAGCCATCTGGCAATGTGAGTGTCCAAGGGCTTAACATCAGGTGAAGATTATATATAAAAAAAACAACTTAAGGTACAGTTTAATGTTGGTAATTAGATAACGTCTTCCTCTTCTACTGCGAAGTGGAGAAGTATACACTGGTGTATAATTAGTAGTCTGGTTAATTTTCTAAAATAACATCGTTAAGGTTTAGGCAATCAATTCCTTAGGAGTGCTAGTGTAACCATTAATACGAAATATACATAAACCATAATTTAAAACATTGGCGTAACATATAATTTACAATCGCGATCGTAGAACGTTAGTCTTTGGGGTTTTTTATCTTCCGAGATAAGAAAGAGGTTGCGTAACGCGTGTTGAAAACTGGAGATACACTCTGGGTTTTTAAGATATATTAGTCTGTCAACGTTTTAAGAGAAAAATATAAATTAAATATTATTTGAATCTAGGAACGTAAAAAAATCTTTAAGGAGTATATACTATACGCTTTTTAACGTGAATTTTTCATAATTTTAAAATTAAAAAATCATTGATGGCCGGCCATAAAACAATCTTTATTGGTTATTTTGTTGAAAATGATAAAAAATACTCAGATAAATTAAATCAGATACGCATCGATGATTTTAATATTGTTTTTGGCCTGTACTATGCTCAGTTTTCTGAAGAATTTTATCACGAAGTCAATCACGTTTAAACCACAAATAATGTAACGATTTTTTTCATATATATACAGGGACGACCCCAATCCTTTCAATAGTTAGTTAGGTATGATGGCCTAGAAACGGAACTGAATGGCCAGGAAGATGGCAATTCAAAGGGGCAGATATTTCAATACATCTTTCAACGACAAATAGTCTTGATTAGGTGGTTTGTTGTTTTTATTTACTGAAATACGTTGACACACTCAAATCACTAACCCATAAAACATTTCAAGGGAAATTCAAACTTACAAAACGCTTCACCATTTGTCGAAACGACCACAAAGAACGGTTCGCTGACCTTTGCTACATAATTTCTTTTAACAATACATTCTAAGGATTGACCACATATGTGCTTAAAAATTGAACAGCACGCACAAAATATTTACCAAATAATATAATATCTATAATAACACATCTATGATATTTAAAAAAATGTCCCATAGTGTTTGACTGTAAGTTTATTAAAGAATGATGTAAATCGATAGTTGCAACATTATCCAGTAGATATCCAGCATTGTGTTTGTTTAACACCATACGCCTTTTTTATTTTAGTATAGTAATTTTTTGTTCTCGGTACATGGTATTCACATATAATCATCAAATCAATGTACAAAGTATTGTAAAAACTGTTTTAAAAGAGTAAGTATGGAGTTTCTTGCCCTTTTTTCTCCATATACTACATACTACTACTACCTTTTGCAAGGGGCAGCTAGAGTAGTTTTAAAAAATATATTTTTAAATTGAAAATTTGGCTTTAAAAAGTGTCTTTGTCATTTTTCGACATAGTCTCTACTTTACTGATATATTAGAAAACTATGTGTATTTAAAGACAAGATTGACGATATAAATCCGCGCTATTTAGACTCCAATGTATACTACTAATGTTCCTAAAAATACAATTAAATGTTCGTAAGTTGCCCCTTAAGATATTAAGAACTTGTTAGTGAATTATTAAACATAATGTCAACGAACACTATGGACTAGAAGTTACATAATAAATGTCGTTACTTTAGAAAACAGAATATGACTTACATTTAAACAAACCTCTTACTGACTACAATTTCTAAGAACTTAAAATAGTAAGTAGAAATTCTGTTTACATTATATTTTTAAATAATAGTCCCGAATCGTTCAGTTAACTAATGAAATCGAGGCTAATAACATTTTTTAATATAATCTAAATCAAATTAAGGGTCTTATATTTTTCAATTTAACGAATCGCAGCTATTGGATTAAGGAATGATAAATTACTTCAATGATGAGAAAAAGTGCAATCGAAGAAACAAAGATGGATACAAGCAATCGTTGTAATAAGGGAATGTTTTTATTTTGTGAAACATGTAATGAGGTGTTCTAACATTAGACAACATTATAATTATAATTACTCTTAGGGGTTTACGACTACATAGAGGTATTGATTTTGTTAACATTTAGGCTCTATCCTTGAGATCGTATATTTTGACAATAAATCTTATAGGGTATGAAATTTATAGCGTCATGCAAGTTGCCTCAAACGGTTGTTTGTATATAAATACATTATTCTGTACTTGTATCTAAAAAAATCATATCGTATTTTCGTAAAGGTCACAAAACTAACTTTGGTTAGAAGGATCAAGTTTGTGAATGTTTCAGACCCTTAAGTAATAAACTTAATAGCCTATTAATGGAGATATTGCGATATTGCGTAATATAATCCTTATATTGTAACAAACTGCCTATGAACTACCTATATACGATAAAATTGTTCTAAATTTGGATGAACAGTTGTCAATATTTTTTATCATGACTACGAGTAAATGTTTAAAGAACAGATTATAAGTAGGTATAGTTTCTCTATCGTGCATTGGTTTTGAAATTGTACAATTGACACACACTTTGACAATTGTGCTGCCATCACTTACATACGAAATAGAAACAGTGGAGTAAGCAGAGTATATATATCATATGTGTAACCTGAGTTACCCTTTTTATATGAAATTTATAACTGAAGAGAACAAATTGCGATTTCATTTAACTTTGAAGGTACACATTTTTAAAATCCGTTTAAAAACCTTCATTGACAAATAATAGATTCACACGAAAGATATTTAAGAAAACAAGAATAATTTCTAAAAAAACTCAGTATGTACTTGCATCCGATTTGTATGACAATACTACGGGATGCCTGCATGCATTTCAGCAATGGCCTTTCAAAAAGTAATTAAATAAATAAATTAATTAAACGGATTAACTAGAATTCATTACAATATTTAAAGCAACACACGCTTCAATGTAAAATAATGAACTTTATAGTTATATAATAAGTTTCATAAACTCATATTATGTACATTATAAATATAAAAGCCTATCACTGGTACTTACTATACAACTTAACATAATGACGCCTGAAAATTGCCGTACTTAGACCCAGGTGGCGTAACCCAAGGGCAAGGACTTAAACGATTTTCCTTCGCCAAAGGCTGCTCTATTTCCGGTATCCCTATTTCAATGAATACATTAGTTCCATTAAGAATATGTTACATAATTTATGAATCACCAGGCTTTACGTTTATTACTATTTACGTATTGAACTCCGAGACTGTCTCTAAGAATTATATGTGATGATGTAATAAAAAATAGTAGTACATAGTAAAAAGAAAAAAAAAACTTTTTCTGACGAGTTAGTCACTATTCGGCGACTTGTTTAAACCCTTGTTAATAAGCAATTTTAGCAATTCTAGTGTTTCTTGAGTAAGTGAAAAGTGACGTGAAGTGAGTAAGTGACGTAAGCAATGCGTAAGTGCAATATTATTATCAAAAAGGAAATATTTGAGTTTATTTTAATATCAAAGTCTTAATCGATGTTAGCATATCGGAAAAGCAAAAAAAAATATGGAGAATTGCAGATTAACATTTCCAAGAAATGGAAAGAAGGTAGAAGAAGAAAAAATGAAATTTAATAATTTTTTACTTTCGTCAAAGATGTATGCTTAACATGCCCGGAGACTGGGTCAACATTAAAAGTAAAACTAAGTAAAAAAATTCTTAACAACTCTGGTAATCAAGGTCAAGGTAATTTATCAAATACTAAAGCTAGTTTTGTTAACAGTCAAATACAGGAAAAAACTGGACCCCTTTGCGGCTGAGAGATTATACAATAACGGTTTAAAAAAATTATTTTTCTCAGTAAACGTCGAAAATCCTTTGTGAGCCCTGATATTTTGACGAAAAATGCAAAGCAAATGATTCCTTTGTTCAGATGTACGTATGTATGTATGTGAACGAACAGTTATCTCATGAAATTAATCAAAAATTACCACCGATCAAGACTGAGTGATTTACAATTAGAGAGCTGCCTACGTGTAGCCTCATCAATTCCGACTGATATTGATCAGCTCATCAAAAATCAGTGTTATATATTTGTAAATTATTAATAAGTGCGGTAGTAATAAAAAAATTAAAATTTTCTTTTGGAAAGCAACCATTACATCAGTATTTTATTATGACGTTGTCAGTAAACCAACTTTTTAGACAACCGATTTTAAAAAAATATAATATATTTAATTCATCAAAGTACCATTGCTATCTATGCACTTTTTCCATCTCATCGGTAGTTCATTGATCCCAATAATATTTATTTTTTTCCCTTGCAAGAAGTTATCCAAATTTCGAAATAAATGGTAATCTGTTGGAGCTTCAAGACCTTGGGAATACGGTGGATATTTTAGACATTTCAATTGAAGTAATTGGTTTAGATGTGGTTCTAGCGTTATCTTGCACCGTGAACGACAGCTGTGATATGATGAATGACTAACAAACAGATATCTAAGACAATCATTCAATAGTATCTCGCTCACTTGTAACTTTTAAAACAAACGGTTACTTATTGAAGGAAATGCTTCTAAGAATATTTATAAAAATACTTTTTATTCAGGCGTACAACAAAATACAATAAATCATATGTTAATCTGGTTCTATTAAATGATATTTAATACTACATGACAGAGACCCGCTCGCAACTACACTAAACGATTTTGACCACGAAAGCCCTTTAGAACTAAAATAACTTGATGATTTTAATAAATCTCATTATTTTTATAATTATGTTGCAGTAAACTGTACATATGTTGAATGTTTGTTGACATTCCTCTGTTGTATACGTATGTATACGTTATTGTAGGCTCGGAGATAATATAGATATACAGACCTTTGGAATTTGAAGAAATATGGAAAGTCTATTAAGTGTGATAGTTTGCCTACCTTATATTTAAGGCTCTCACGATCCTAATCTTTCCTTCATGGTTTAAAATTTTAAGTGTTATAATATGCAATAAGGAAATTAAGTAATGTAAATATTATGAGAATCAAGTATATTACAATATTTTAAATAGATTAAATATCGACGAAGACAAAAGTTTTACAGGCTTTGTTTTACAGGCAAGTATACACAGAAATATCAACCTGCAATCTTTTTGAATTTGCATAAAAATCGAGGATATATTCATTTTTTTAAATTTAATTTTTGTAAAGTTACGAGAGAACAGTTAGCTTGAGGGTAAATTTCAAAATGTCTCGTGTGATAGCTGCAGTCAAATTACATTATGCGCCGGTAACACGCAGAATTAACTGTCGGTCCACTACCTTAACTCCTCGTTAAGGTCTAAAATTGCATGTACATTTTGTGACCTATATTCATATAAATTAAATTAAAACCTTCTTATGCTTATCACACATAGATTTTTATCTTAGGGAGAGTTTTAGTCCAATTTAAGCCCAAGAAGGCACAAGTTTTCCGCTAAAAAAACATCCTTTGTCGCTACTCCTCTTTTCGGAGACAATCTTTTTAAAGCCACATCCAGCATCAGAGTACTTGGCGTGAACGTATCGAACGACGTTCAGTTTCGCGGTCATTTGGAGTCAAAGGCTAAATTAATCGATGAATAAAAAGTTTGCCCCCTTTCTATAAAAAAAGTTTCAGAGTCGACATTTAGCTTGAATGATGCTAATTCAAATTATAAGTGAGTTAAAATTATGTTGGTTTTCAAGCGTTAACTTAGCTCTAAATCTTGTCTCTTAAAGGTCAGTTTCCGCACTCAGACTCTCACTAGGTTCGTTGTGCGAAAAGTCCTGTCTAACTTAGCCAGCCTAGCTCTGACTAGACTAGATAGACTGCGAAGTCGCAGGCTTCACGGAGCGACCTCACACCACCGAGGATTTCTGTGCGTTGGTTTGCCACAGTCACGCATTCTAGAACTACGTAGGAGACTGATTCTTTTGCGCTAAAACAGTCACTGCACATGGCGCTGTCTTTCGCACAAAGATGAATATGTTTATTAAAGAGAGAATGACCCGTAATTGTCCCTATCATTGTTTAGAGATTAGTTCTATTGAGGCTTAGAATTCGCTTTCTCATTAGTGGGTTAGCTGTTGGCAGAGCAAGCCTGCCGTCCGTGTTTCACGAGCAATGGTCGAGCATTGCTCTTTAGATATTTGGCGAATCAAGGTTCGCACTTTCGAGAAGGATAATATAAGGAGCGGATACGGGCCAGCGGGAATCATTCCGGAGCCTCTCCTCGCAAGCTCGTCGGCAGCATCATTGCCCACAGATCCACTGTGTCCTTTTATCCACTGTAGGGTAATGCTGTTTGTTAGGGTTTTTGCCTTCAGTGCATTGTGAATTGGCGCCCTAAACCATACAATAGACCGTAGTAAATATATCGCCATACAATTAACTAAATAAATGTTTATATCAATAATATTATTGTGTATGTTGAATATTAATTATCTGAATTTCACAAAGCATTGTTACGCATTAAGCTTTGAAATGCCAGTGTTTAAATAAATTTAAAGCGACTATTGTTAATACTCTAACCTAAAACAAATAAAATGTTTTTGTTAGCCATTTGTCAATTTTCACAAAATGCGAGCTTTCACATCACAATTTAACCCAAATATTAATTGAAATGTTTACTCGGAAAGCATAAGCCAATACGCTATAATTATACTAATTTGCATAGCAAATATCCCAATCATACAGTATGTAGATGTTGAATTTCAATTAATTATTGTATAATGCAAGGTTTTCCGATATATTGTATATATATAAAACCGAATCAGACATAGTCATAGAAGTAAGAATGACAGTGAAAACTTATACAGTTTCCATTTTCATAGGTGTATACCCTACTCCAAACCCAATGGAAACTAATAATATTGCCACTCTGAATTGTCTATCATTAAGTACACATGAAAAACTAATGGGATTAAGCGAAATAAGAAGAATAGGCAAAAGCATCAAATGATCATAAAGAGTATATGTTCTATTATAAAGGTGAAACAAAAAGTACCTATGAAGTAGGCTTTATGGTAAACAACTTACTTAAACCAAATACACAACCAATATATATATTATTTATATTATACATGGTGTCAGCAATAAAGGCTTACAGAAATAAGAGAGTAAAAAATAACACACTTTTCCAAATTAAATTTCGGTATCGTCAATTGCAATAACATAAATAATCATTTAAGTAAAACTAAGTTACAGAAGCAAATGCAGTGATGGCCTTGTGGCTTAGGCCAATCTTCTTCTAAAGGCGCGTCTTTCAATGAACTTTCTTGTGTGTAGCACTTAACATTGGCTCAAACGGTGAAAGAAAACATCGTGAGGAAACCGGCTTGCCTTAGACCCAAAAAGTCGACGGCGTGCGTCAGGCACAGAATCTGAAGAATCTGAAGAACTGATCACCTATTTGCCTATTAGATTAACAAATGATTATGAAACAGATACAGAAATCTGAGAGCACAGACAGGCTCGTAGTGGTACTGTTTTTATTTTAATTTACTGATTACGTATTATTTAATATAGATATTTTGTTACATGCAGATATTGTGAATACGTTACTCGCGAGTCGAACGACCGAAGTGAAGTTATATAAGTTATAATTAGAGTTAAGTGTACATAATTGCTTGTGCTTAACAAATTTGCATTTTTGGTGATAACGACCTCGTTACTTCTCATAGGTGTACGAGGCATGCCTTTTAAGTTCTATCGTTTCCATATTTCCCGGCAATTTTGAATTTGGAACTGTTCTATATTTAAATTTTGAATCTCAAAACAGTTGAAAGTATTGGGATTATTGTTTAGTCACAGCGCCGATTGGATCTGTTAGGTTACGTACGGAAATGAATCTTTCTAAGGAAAATGTTGCTGCAATAATTTTATACAACTTTAGAAAAGGTTTTAGTGTTTTGAAGAGAAGTATTCAGTGATGAAGCCCCATGTATGCGGACTGTCGAACACTGGTATTTAGAATTCCAGCGTGGCTATACTAGTATTAGTGACAAATCTTGCGAATGACGCCCAAAATCCGCCTTCACTAACATCATAACATTATTGCTGTGACATATTAGTTATGTCAAAGATCTCAAAGATGGTAGGTGACATATTGAGTGATAGAGGCTTTCAGCCATCTCAGGGACAACCATTCAGAAGATCTTGCACGAAGCGCTTGGGATGAGAGAGCTTGTTTGCCGTTGGATAACTTATCTGCTTTTCAATGATCATAAGAAGGCCGGTCAGATGTTGTAAGAAAGAACTTCGTAAATCTACCTCAAAGCGACATTCAGCATCATTCAGCACCACGACAACGCAAGCTCACACAGCGCTCGTCAGATGATGGAGTATTTGAAGCAGGAAATCCTCCCTTCAGAAATTCTTGACATACAGTCCTGACCCTAACGATTTCTTAACATTTCCGAAAATTAAGTAATCTTCGTGGTCAAGGTTCCAGTCCGCTGAAGATGCAGTCGACGCCTTCAAGTCAGCCATTTTAAACGCCCCCACTTTTGAGAGGAATAAATGTTATAGTAACTGGTTAGAGCGAATGGAAAAGTGTATTCATCTACGCGGTGAATACTTTGAAAAACAATAAAAATTACTATAAGGTTCCAGTTGTCTTTTTTTTTCTTCAAACGACAAAACTTAAAAGGCATGCCTCGTATTTCCTGAGCGAGGTATAATATGGTTTGCGGGACCAAGGTAATGGACATTAGCGTACGATCCAAATTTGATTCTCAACTGAGAGTTTGGGACAACACAAAGTTGGGTTCAAACCATTGTTCACTTACAACCTCTTTATAAAAGGCTTATTTTTAATTTGGTTTAGTGATATTCTCGAAATACTTACGGCTCCACGTAATAGCTACACTACAAGCCTATAAGGGTCCTTCAAGAAAAGAGCGTACCAATTCTTAAAAGGCCGGCAACACACTCGCGAGCCCTCTGTTATTGAGAGTGTCCATTGGCGGGGTACACTTAATATCAGGTGCGCCTACTGCCGTTTGCCCCCTGTTTTATAAAAATAAAGAGCTGCTTAAAAAGGTCCCAAGTGATTAGAATTATAGAATAAGCAATAAATAAATTCCATACAATGAAACAATTAAAAGTATTTTATATAAATTTTGTATAACATGATCGATCTTGTAAAACAATTATGGAAGTTTCAATAGGTGATTTTAAACCAATTATATTTTGTTAATGGAACAATTAATGAATATGTGATGACCAAAATCTACTATAAGAGAAAAATGTTTATGAAACATAATGAAAGTTTATAGTTGCTACGAAACTGGGCTAACTTTTGTTCCATCAAAAGAATTCTTGCAGTCTTTATACTATAAACAATGGCTGTTTTAGCGATCCAGAGGAATATAATAGCCGATAGTTTAAAGCTTTTGTGGCAAGGGTAAGACCGAAACTATGCTACAACACAATTGATCTGAGGAGAAACTATGAGAACAATAATAGTTGATGTAATTTGAGAACGGTCTGGTCAATCCATGAGCAATCGATTCTATTTTTGGCCAAACTATCGAGTAGCTGTATTGAATCCAATTATTTGAATACAGTCTCAATGTGTTTGAAATTTCGAAAATTTAATCAAAATTGCTTATAAAAATATAAGGAGGACAACTTTCATTTTCGTATCTAAAAATAACTGCCCAATAAGGGGAAAACGACAAAAACATTCGTTATTTCTTTAATAAAATATCAAACAAGCCAGAAAACGAATCCAACAACAACCTACGTTAATACATTTTTGACATATTATTTGTAATCTTTTGATAGTTACTTGTTATAAAGGGCATTAAAATACATGCCAGAGTGAATCTACTAGACTGAAATTGGGATTTGTATCTCCTCGTATCTACATAATGTTTCTCATGTAAATGAAATACAATTTTGTAATGAGAAAATAAAGTTTTTTAAACATTATCCTAACTTCCTTCAGCATACCATTGACTCCATAGTTAAAGTCTTCCTCCAGCTTTATCCAAATGTCAAATCTATGAATTTCTTCCACTTCTTCTCCATTCGCTTCCTGCTAACACCTCTATATCTTCTATCCGTCATTTTCTCGTCGTTGCCACGTTTGTGACATATGATTCTTAGCCCCCACAAAGGCAGTACACCAAAGATAGCGTGATGTTGATAACTATTTCAATTACATTTAAAAATAAACAAAAAATATGGTTTACTCTAGCATAAACATTACTTTTAATATAAAACTAACTCCTAACGTTAACTTGTTGAACGACGATGAAATACTGTAACTCCATTCGTGAGACGCAAAGTTGTGAAATTTATATTTAAGACCGTACAAAGTTAAACTCGTCTTATAAACTCCAAGGTTTAGATACAACGGTAGCGAAAATAAGCGACGGTGAGACGAGACACTTTACAATTTTAGAAATTTTCACACAAAACTTCGCAATTTCGCCGTTTCTCGGACGCACGGGTACATAAATCACTGAAATTGCTCTTGTTTAGAACATTGTTAAGTTTTTAAGTTATAAAAGCGGATTATTATGATTAAAATCACAACTCTTAAATATTAAACACGCTGTAGTTATGTAAATCACGTTAGTTAAACGGTCTCATGAATTCCAATTATATTTAATTGCGATCATTAATAAACAATGTTAATTTGAGGGTACTTGGAAGAACTTTATTCTAAAAACGATCAAAATTGAATGCTCCATGAAGCCTGCGCCCTGGAGATTTCTGTGCTTCTGGAAGGAGCTAGGCTGGCTTAGTTGGCGAGGACTTTTTCACTTAAAATAATAAGAAAAGAAGCTTTAGAAGAATGTGACGCGGCTTACGAGTTACAAGGCAACCATGAACGTTAACGTCGAGAGTGTATGTTAGGGTCGTAGCAAGTGGAGATACGTGCGTGAATGTTAAGATAAATAGATACAAAACACATCAGCAATCTATGTGTGTCTAAAATAAATAATTAAGAAATGAGATGTAGATTATGTCTGCCCCATGCCCTATGGGAAATATTGCAAAATAATAATCCTCATAAGAAATATAAGCAAAAAATATGAGGATTATGTTCACTTTGGCGCACCTGGTATTAGCAGAAAAATGCCGTATCGATTTCGTTATGGCATTAGGAGTAATATATGGGTGCATAACTCGTGGCTCAGGTGCCGTGACATAAGTATGGTATCACTAGCCGGGGATTGTGACCATAAACCATACAATTTAGTAGTCGGCTGCCGTACAAACTTTACGAAGCAAAAACTAGCACTTATGAAAACTTTAACTAAATTTTTCGTAGTCAAACACGTTTCACAATCTTGAAGCACTAAAGGAATTATCTTTCCATGTTGCCTGTGCCTCTTTAATATTAATGTGTCTATTTGACCCAAAAACGTTTAGAAGGCTCCTGGTTCAATAAAATAGTTTATTGTATTTTAAAAAGGACCCTAACGCAACACATACATGTACATTTTACGGTTTAAAAAAATACATTACAATCATAAAATATAAAATAAATAATACTATAAAAACTAACAACAATAGATATAGACATAATATTTATTACTAACAAAACAAACAAATAGAAACACTCAAAATAACATAATATAAAAATGTATAAAAAAGAATGAAAAATAACACTTCCACTTCACTGGTCATTTTGCCACTCCCTCGCAAAAAAAGAAAAATAATCTATAATATAAAAATGAATCGCAAAATGTGTTGGTAAGCGCATAATTCTACAACACTTGGAACAATTGTACCAATTCTTTTTTTTTAATGTTCGTTGAAGTCTAAGGATGGTTTTGACGGCGAGAAAAATTCGAATAATTTCCGGGAAAACCCTAAAACAGCCCTTTTCTTTTTCCCATACAAACGTTTTGTAAATAAAATGTAGAGTCAATTTGAACTTTATTGCTATTCAATAAAGTTCATATTACATTACAAGCACTCACTCAAACAAATCGCGTTAAAAAAGGATTTAATTTTTGAATTATTAATTTAATATCCCTATCTGAGCAAAATTATTTGAATACATACTAATAGGAAAATATATCAATGAGGATTACAATTTTTAAATATTTGTCACTTTTAGGTTCCCACTATCCTTTTAGACTATTTTCCCTAGTTTGAACCCTAAGTTCGCCTCTTAGTTTGAAGCCCTCTAGCAGACATCCCAGTCGGGGTTTTTTAGTGGGTCACAGAAGAGAGGCCAAAGTTTGTGGAAGCAAAGATACTTTGGTCACCCGAGCTGAACCTCACACATCGGCCTATAATCAGGGGGTATATTCAAAAAATAATAACGCAAAAAATTGGTAGGAACAAAAAACTGCCACATTTCAAATATTTTTGACAGAACGAAGTCTGTGGGGTCCGGTTGTGTTATAATAATAATACAATAAACAGTTTATGTTCGAACATCGTTTAAAAATTTTACTTAACTGAAAACGCTATAACTTTTGCTTACGTTTCTTGTTATTCATATTCACCTTCTTTCCTGACACAAGCCATCGTTTTCCTTAAGAGCGGATCCTAAGGCATATAGAAAAAAACATTGGTTGACGTGATTTGGCAGTACGACCTTAAGGTTGGTAATTTGGTAATTCTGTATTTTGGGAATTTGCACGCCTTATCTGGGCTGGGTTGTTGTTTTCTGGTGTTTTCTTCGCCTATAGAGTAAAAACGTAATTTATTTATCAATAGTGAACCGGAAATAGCCTGGAGTTTTCCGTGCCATATACTACATATTCTAATTATCAAACAAACCGATGTGTTCTATTCCACCACAATTTACACAGTACAAATCAACACAACAAATATGTAAATTAACAATTATATAATATGACTGGCCCGCCCCTATGAAAGTTATAATGTATTTATTCCATAAAAAATATTACCAAGTTAAAATCTATGGGTGTGTCTCTCCTAGAATATAATATTTAAAAGATATAATAAGATACAAAGCTTTATTAAGAATTCTCAATTTAAACCAAAGAAACGTGGAAGTTGATTGATTAACAGGATCCAGAGGAATTACATCGGTGATTAGTCGGTTTTTCAACTGAATTCTGTACTTTTTCATTCATGGATACTGTAGCGGTGAACAGAGAAAAGTGAAATGCGATGTAGAAATATGGAAACAACTCTTACCGTCAGTCCTCGGTCTCTTCACTTGTAGCTTCAACAGCGTAAGGAGCATGTGGAATTTTCCCATCCTCTTTTAGCATAGTCTTGAGAGACTGAGGAGTATTTAAGAAATGGGTGTGGAAAGGATAGGACAGGCGGACAGTGAAGAGGATAGGTACTTGGATGCTGCGAGTTTAAGTGGTACACCTACCACTTCTTTGTAACGTCCCTGATCAAGCAATGTCAGGTTGAGTCCACAATCTAAATTTAAATTTGTACACCCAAAAAAAATTGGTATATATTCACTATATTTTACACCGCTCCTATATTACTCAGTGATTAGAGAGAGAAAAATTATCGCACAGACAGTCGAATTAATTATTATATTAATTACTGTCTGTGCACATTTAACACTCGATCGTACGGCGGAAAGAAATATTTGGAAACAGACATCCCTTAGACCCCACATCGATACGTTTGGGACACAGCTATACTTGCTTTTTGTAAAAAGACATCGATACATAAATTTAGGGCCTGACAATATTTTTGAACAATATAAGTTCGAGCGCGTGTGAAATGTATCAAGAACGTAATAGTACCATCAAAATGTAGTCCATATAGTTATGAAAGAGGCAAATTTAAAAAAAAGATGATACATATAATCAATAGCGGACCCCATCCGTACATTCATTCAGCACATCAATCTATGTCACGTGTAATATGAACTAACATTTTGCCCAACTTTTTACAGCACCGTGTTGTTTTTATTGCCTGATGTTATTACAGTCAACATAAGTATGGGTTGTCAGAGACAGTGTTTTGCAATAGTTGCTTTATCAAAAGCAAGGGAATATAAGATTATTAATTTAAAATAGAGGTCCTTTAATGTGAATTTATTAAACTTTAATATAACTCGACTGTTACTTCACAGTAATAGCAGTCCGTGAGAGACGAACACAAAAGTTAGTTAATAGATCTTTTAAATATAGTTTATTTTTATTCTATGTGCATATTTACTCGTATTTCGTATAGGGAGAAAAAACATTGCATAATGCACAGACGCCTGATCATCCCTTGCATATTAGAAAAGAACAAATGATAATAATTTTAGTGACTGTTATGTAGAAACGCATCACGCAAATAATTTTATCATCTTAAGTAATCTTTATCGCAGTTTATAGATTACAAAACCAACTTAATGGAATGACTTTTTAACGTAATCGTTTTTTTTTGTAAAAAAATATTCAACCGAAAGATTTATAGTTATGCAATTTGCATGTTTGTTTAACATATTTTAATTAAAAAGTAATGGCTGAGCTCATAAATATTAATGATATAGTTTCTTTTTAAAGAAAGAATTGAGAATAAGTTAATTTTGCTGAAATGTTATAGCTGCACATAGAAACAATTCAAGGAACACCCAATGGTATTGGCAAAAGGTGCGCATGGTCACGGTCACCCATAATGGTCAATTTGGCATAAAAGTTATATGTATTATATATATAATTCTTCTGCCTTGAAGTCCTATGGTAAAATTGTCCTATGTTTTAATCTGAACACGTCATTCTATCTCTTTATTACACATGCCGTAGAGGCTCAATTATCTTTATTTACAGAAGTAAATGCCAAACAATAATTACAATTTAAAAGGAGTCTTACATACTGTCATGTGTTATTAAATTACTTATAAAGACATTACAATTGTCTTTACCACCAACTAGACCAGGTAAAGCTTGCGGGGAACTGTCCGTATATCTATTCAAGTTATTCTTTAAGAAATCTTTACTTGAAAATATAAGTGTTGATTACAACCTACACATAACAATCAATTATTTACAATATTCTTAACCTATATATAGTAATAATAAAGAGAAAATTAAACCAAAAGTTTGGTACCTGTCCACGTTTGGTACCTTTAACGCTGGCAGCATTTCCTCGCTGTATTGCGTTACTTATTCGTTGAGAGAGCAAAGCACAAGCTTTGCGGTCACCGGTACTATCTACAAGGCACCTTAATCTTTAATTAGCGACTTGAACCCCACGGCCCAAGAGTCTCTACTCCAAAGGAACAAAATCGAAGTTGGAGGAAAGACTCTTATATTTGAGCCGTTTATTATGTTACGCCTGCTCTGTGGCTGCCCCAGCTTTTTGGCTTGTCTAAAGAAAGGTGAAACTTAATTAATTACATTAAATTACAATTGTATTAAATTCTTAGTGAGTTTTAACTGAGTGATTGTGAACCACATTTTCATACAAATATAGAACAATCTTGTAAATGTAAAGAGAATATTAAAATCCAATTACGAAATACAAGCTTCACTGTTATGATACCGCAATTACTTTGTATAATGTTTATATTGATTGAACTTTTTTAGGTCATGTATACAATTAGAGTTTCTGGAAGTAATTAATGATTGTTCTCATCGGAAAAATAATTGCAATACGATATTTATTGTAGTTTTGCATTTGATTGAGATTTGGCTAGAATTACGATTTCGTTTTTATTTGTTTTTTTTTTTCAAAAATCTAATAGTTCCGACTTCAGACTCTTCCAGGTTACAGCAACAAGTACATAATATTCAGGAGAACTATCCCTGTCTATAATTATCTTGTAGAACGAAACGAATTATGCGTAAGAACGTAACTTGAAACCCCTTCATACAATCAAATCGACCCCTGAATGAAAGGTTGATACAGCTTAAAGCTTATTTAATAAACCAAAATATTCATAAAAAATACATAATTAACGATACGATACGTTGGTCGTTCGCAATTACAGAGTGTTTGTTTAGTTTATTTTTAATAAATAAATTAAAATAACTTGTCAAAAAGTAAAGGATAGACTGGAGAAGCCTAATCTTTTTATAAAAAAGATCTTTCCACTTACAATATTAATCACACTTTAAACCAGCAATTCTGGAAAATAGGACATCTCAATTGGTCACAAATTATACCGTATTTTCGACTAGCGAATGTAATATTATTATAATATTGAAGTCAATTTTGTTTAATAACTTGAGTTTCGCCCAGGGGTTAATTGGTTCGGGCCGGGAAACTTTGTAGTATGTGGTTTTCTGGATTTCACTACTCTAATAAGTACAGGTAAGTGTCCCGTTATTCGGTTTAGGAGAGATGAGATTTCAAGTTGTGGAAGTAAGATTACATATTAGGTGCTGTTATACAAAAAATTGGTAAGATTTTCTGAATAATTTACAATATATTGAAGTAAACAATCTTTTTTTAATAATATAAAAAGGAAAGATTTTATTGTTTGTATTATAATCCAAAAACTACTGGATTGAATAAAGATAAACGTCCAAACGTACGAAGCCAAAACATTGAAACACAGAATAAAAACAAGACACAGATAATTAATAAATACATTATATTTATTTATTTATGACAGAAATACATACATTATGCTATGCCAATACGATAATGTCTAAAAAAATCTAAATATTAAATAAAATATAATAAAGTACATATATTAAACACATAATATACACAATATCGCTACTGTGAATTCACTCTGCGAACATATACATATGTCGATAGTGTCGGAGACAGCATTCAGCAGCGTCTTGGATAACGAGGATCTGTGCAACAGACTGGTTCTTGGTATTGCAAATAACCTAGGACTTCACCATCGTACACATCCCATAGGTACTAAGGAACCAAGTTATTGGTACACTTAGGTTGCACACTACAAGACTTTCATTACGTAGTAGGCCAACTGTAAGTCCCGTCTGTTTTCCAATTTATTGTACCCCACAATCCCTTAGACAAATAATGTTGGGTACATTAAAGGATAGTAGGGATAAACGCCATACAGTCTGTTGTCATCTGAGGCATCGTATGTCCTGTATGAGCTCCAACATATGACAGCATTTAGCTTCTTGCGGAGCCCAAACAGACGAGATACACTATAACATCCATCTTGGGCCTCAACTCGCACTCCTAAGTCTCTTATTGACGTTTCCCACTTGAGTACCCCTGACACGTTGTAATCTTTCTGGGAAAAGATGATAGCCACAAGAGAATGTGGCCAGATGAAGAACATTTGTGTTGGTTTACTGAGAATATCCCAAAACGATTGTTGGAACAAAAATATTTTGAACGTGGATTGGAAGAGGTTTAGTTAAGAGGTGTTTAATAACTAGTGAGGCAATTTTTTATTCAGGGAGGTTCAAGTTTACTTTCTAGGGCCCTTTAGTTTCGTCTATTATAAACTTTATGTAAGTTTTTAAAATCTGTTAAGAAGTTTCGAAATATAAAAGGACAGGAGGATGTGAATGAGCGGTCTTACTGCTAAAAGTAGTTTGTTTCAGACAATCCAGACAACAATCTTAACTATTAAAATGAAAGTAAAATAAATATCAAGGCGCTACAATATTTTTTATGTCTTGGCCTCAGATTTCTGTGTCTGTTTCATGATCATTTTTTAATCGAATAGGCAAGTAGGCGATCATCCTTCTGTGCCTGACGCACGCCGTCGACTTTTTGGGTCTAAGGCAAGCCGGTTTCCTCACGATGTTTTCCATCACCGTTCGAGCGAATGTTAAATGCGCACATAGAAAGAAATTCCATTCGTTCATAGCTAAGAGTCGACGATCTCGGGGCAACACTGCTCCAACTCAAACTAAACAAAACATAAAACTACACTTTATATAAAAATATATGCACAGAATATCTCGTACAAGATTTAGTAATATGCAAATGTCAATTAATATCGGACAGGTCCATAGACGGGTAACAGTTAAAAAATATATAGTTCTACTTTTATGATCCTAATATGAAATGAGCAACAGATACGTCCTAATTCGTTAAAGGACGCTGACAGACATGGGTTCAACATGTTGCTAAATCATACTTTGGTCACGCACGCTTTCACACGCTTTTATGAATTCATTATTTTATACCCAATTCGTTATACTGTCCCTAATTAAGCGGATCAAGGTTTTGAGTTTCAGCTTTGATGTGGGTTTTCCTCACGTTATGAGGTTGCGCTGCTTCACTTTAAATTTATAATTTGGCATTAGCACATGTTGTGAAATTAATTTCAACTTTTGTTTATGCCACGAATTATTTGCTTTATGATTTTAACTAACTGTTGTTCATAAAGGATTTGTGTACTGAACTGTTCATGATGTATATATTACTGTAAATTTACTTATAAGCTGCAACCATTACATCATGTTCCACATGACATCCTAAGTAATAAATAATAATAAAATAAATTAAAAACAAAGATTTGTCTCAGATCGTCAAAGATCCCTCTATCAGTAGGCATGGTGAAATAGGAGCACGCACTTACATACTCGTGGGAACAACACGCAAATACGTAGTCGAAATAAATAATATCACCGCAAACAATTCAAGTTCGACCACTCACCACAAGTAGCACCCGTTCACGAGTATGACCCATGGTCATCGGCCCCCACGCCATAGTCGAAGCAAATTTTACCAACTCCACAATACAACTCAACTTAGAGTTATCATAGTATATTTGATTATTAACGTCGGAACATCCACTTATATATTTATGTATAGGCTTAGAATACTCGAGTATGAGATAGGATTTCTCTCAGCCACTTTAAATTTAGCTACGATTTCCCACCGCCAATGCTAATTCAAAGCACTGTTGCATTCTATTCTTATTTTACTATAATTATTTATATCAGATATATCCTATATAACCTTTTTGTTTAAAATGTACGTGAACCTAGCAACAAATAATATAAATGTTTCACGAATGCATAGTACTACTTACGTGTATTTCGAAGTATAAAAATCTAATCAAACATTTGGCAGTGGTTTTAGTGTAATAATTTTTGTTTATTCAAAAGAGTACACGACCAGCCACGGCGATCGCCAATCATCGAAAGGTCATCTCGTTTACTATTATCCATTTATGTTCCGGCTTCATAAATGAATAACTTCCGCCAAGACCAACCTTTGTTTCTTTCAGGCATCAGTCGGTCAACAGATACGTAACGAACGTGCCAAATGTCTCTAAGTAAAATTAGTACATTTTTATCCAGTCCGTTTGATTCGTCTATGTCAAAGCAGTATTAAGCATTCATTAGCACCAGACTGACTTGACTTTCACATCACTTACTCGACAAGATATATGCGGATATTCCCGTAAATCGATACGCTAGGGAGGTGACGATTCGAGGCACATCACTAACGAACCATGGCTTAACGTGAATTTGCCACCTCTTAACAAGCTAGTACACGTTATTTTATTAGAAATGAAGCCTTCGCTTTGATGTTGGTATTTTATGGTTATGTTAGAATAGTAGAACTTAGGGTTATTACTTTTCAGTGTTATAGCTTTTATTAATATATTTATAGTTCTATGTATATTTTATATTTAGGTTTCAGAGATCCATATTAATACACAATGTATTCGATAAAGGTACAATTATTTTATATAGTTTTACTCTATTGGCATTTTTTAATGATATGAAATCAATAGTCTTAATCAACGCTTTGGGCGTTAAATAAATAATAATATATATTGAGCCGTGTTGCCCTAATGGCTTAAGCGTGCGACTGTCATCCTTGAGGTGGTAGGTTTGATCCCCGGCTGTGCACCAATGAACTTTCATTCTATGTGCGCGCTTAACACTCGTTGTTACGGTGTAGGAAAACTTCGTGAGAAAACCGACAAGTCTTAGTCAAAAAGTCGATGGTGTTAATCAGGCTGATACCTACAGATATCTAGATTGACAAACGATCGTGAAACAGATACGGAAAGCTGAGGCCCAGACCTAAAAAGGTTCAACCTTTGCGCCACTGATTAATTTAAAAATATATACACACACTGCATTTCAGCCTCGATTTATGCGTTCAGATAAATTTCACTACTTCCGATAATGCACATGCAGGATTTTTTACTTACAAATTATCCATTATAGAGAACATTACAAAAATCGATACTGAAAATGAAATTTTACTGCTTTCTTTAAATATAATCTACATGTAATGTACGTATCGTAATGTTAGTAATAAAATAAATATACCAATAGCACTAAAATGAAATACGTTCATATTCTTCAATAAAACCCGCCAGTAAAGTGAAGGTGTATTTTATATCGCTTATGAATAAGCCCCGAGTCACGCCAACGTATTCAGGGTTACGTAGTATAGGTTTTGTAACAGTTGGGCTATTCAAAATGCTACAGAGGTAAGGAACACAAAAACCTGGGTACAAACACGCTGACCCTGCACTATTGCGGATTGTTTTATGTAACAGGCGGCAAACCGGCAGGAGGCTCATCTGATGTGAAGTGATACCGCCGCCCATGGACACTCACATTGACAGAGACACACATCGCAAGTGCGTTGCCAGCCTATTAAGAATTGGTACGCTCTTTTCTTGAAGGACCCTAAGTCTTACTTCACTAGGGTAGGCCGTTCGTGCAAAAAAAATTTTTTTTTTAAACTTTTGTTAACTCCGTAACCTAACGGTTACTAAAGGTAATTGTAATTACATAACAAAATGCATGTACAGGTCCGAGTAGAAATACCCAAGGCACTTGAAATTACAAAGGAAACGTTTAATTAGTTTTTGGAAGTACAGAATACGTAGAAAGGTGAACTGGATTGAAAATTGTTTAATTACCTGCTAAAAACTATTATTTTGGAAGGAAGTTGTTGAGTCAAGATAGAACATTCGTTTTACTCTTGTATATAAAAAATGTTCAGCTATCCTGTGTAAGTAAGCCTTATAAGGCTAACGCAATTAAATATGTATCCATGCTTTAATTTAAGTTTAAATTGTTTTTTAATGTAATAGCAGGCAAACGGGCAGGAGGCTCACCTGATGTGAAGCGATACCGCCGCCCATGGACACATCCACATTGCCATTGTTATATTTGAATATTAATTAGTTACGCTTTATTTTATATTTTCTTTCAGTTTATATTTTTATGCATAATTAGTAACATAATAAAATACTCACTTAGTGAAAAAATTTAGTAGATTAATGTACATCGTTTTATGAAATTATTAGAAAATAAGAAAAAATCAACATATTAGTTGCTAACAATATGTATAATATTTTTTTAAAAAGTGTAGGTAGGTTGTAACGATTTTAACACAGGCATTTCGTAACTAATGAATAGTAATAATTGTTTAGACGCTCGTTCACAGACATGAATAAATTCTAGAAGTGAATTTTATAAGGTTTGGTAAATACATATTTTATATAACTTTTACGATTTTTATAGACATATATATATGTGTGTTTAGTTTTTATTTTATTTTATAGGTATGTTGTAATGTATATGTACATTAAAACAATTTTAAATTTTGTAAAACCAAGAAACATTGATAATTAAATAATTACGTAAAATAAAAAGGTTTAACATACTGACGTTATTAAACTGCGATGATTCCCCGTTCAGCACTTACAGCTCGTAAAGGTTTCGCATTTTAACTATAAAAGTATGAAAATGTGTAGTACACTCATGAAGCTACTTTATAATTTTTAACACTTATTTCATAGTTTAAACGTATTTCCAATTAAGTTCGCAGCAGTACGATTTTCACTGAAATATATTTCAATTTAATAAATAGCAACAAACTTAACAAATAATTTTATATAATCGTAAACAATGAGAAATGTATTCTAGCAATACAGTGAAATACTGCCAGCTTTAAAGGTACACTGCCACAGGGACCAAACTTTTTAAATTTGTTTTAATGTTCCTTCCATTAAATTTTAATTATATTATAAAAAATAAGAAATAAAAATATATTTTATAACAATTGTAAGTAAAACGGGCCTAAGTTATCAGAACAGCGCGCGTACTTTGTAACCTTCAATACTGACACCTATTCCTGACGTTATTGTATGCAAGTACGATGTAGTCATTTCAATATCCATAGCACTGATGTAGCAGCATTGGGATCGCGCGAAATAAACACTCATTTATTTACCATTTGGGAAGGCAATTGTCGAAACAGACAATTTTGATCGAGAAAGTTGCATCGAGGCAATTTGTTAAGGTGACGCGTGGGGTTTGGGGGTCAGCCGGTGAGGTGCAATGGCACCCACTAAAACCCAACAGCCTCATATATCTCCATCCCCATCACGCGTCTGCTCCGCATTTCCTAACCCTCTCCACGTTCTCTTTAAGTGTTAGGACGGCCTCACAGAACGCTTTGAAAGCTTTCCATTGGCCGCCGCTTTCGACATCCACGATAGCTTTCACTAAGACAAAAAGCAACAGATCTAATCCGAAATTAGTTTACGCAGCTATGTGAAGAACGTCTTAAGTGAGTTGCGCTGTGTCGTGAGTGAAACCACTCCACTTGTAACAGTTGGGGTACCCTTCTCTTCTGGCGAAGGTATTCATGGCCTGCGAGGTCGAGGAACAAGTCGGTAAAAGAGTGAACGTTATCTTATGTCTACCCACAAGTTGAGCACAGTCCAGGCTCCTGCTCTGTGGTCTTGCAACATCCGTTTCTGAAGAACGGCCACTTGGGATTCTCGTCTTCAACTGTTTATGAGTTCTGGAAGGGGATCAAAACCCCTACATCTACCACCAATATCCTGGATTCGCTTTCAGGTACCAGAAATAAGGCAATTCACCGCTATGTGACCCACTAAAGTATTTCCGAACCAGTTCGACTTAGGGTCCTTCAAGAAAAGAGCGTGCCCATACTTAATCCGGCAATGCACTCGCAAGCCCTCTGGCATTAAAAGTCTCCATAGGCCATACCCATTTACCCCCTGGCCACCCTAGAGTAATAACCCTGTTACGTCCTCATATAATACTACACAATCATGTTATAATTATTAGGTGTGACAAACGAGTACAATATTTGTCCTTTCATTGCCTGTTGACATCCATTGTTGGACATGGGTATCACCCTAAATTTTTAACATTAAATTTTTAACGCTCTAACCTGGTCATTACATAAACTATGTGTAATTGAAAATAGATTTGGATAATAGTTGACTGACTTGAATAAAATTTTCTAACAGAAAGATATAAAGAATTATTATATTATCTGATGTAAAAATGTTTTTATTTTCTAACAATCCACAGTCAGGATTCAGATGTACGGACTTGAAAATCGTAAAAAAAGCATTCATTAAAATTCTAGAAATCTTCATTGTATTAATTACGGTGACCTAAGTAAATATTATTGTATATTAACAGTATAATAACAAAAGAAAATACTTTGAAAGCCTTGCTAGTTTCCTTTAATTAAAGCGCTCTTTATATTAAAAACCTTATTGTCATAAATGTTTTATTATCTAAGGACTAACAATTCTCCTATATTAGTCTTAGGCATTTTAACACATGTCATTATTTATATAGTAAAAACACGCGAAAATATTGCTTTTTTGTGAATTCAATTTGTTTTAACAAAAAAAAATGTTCGTTTTAATAGCTAGCTGTTGTGTATTGAGAGATTTCAGAGTAGAGTTATTGATACTCTGGAGCGGTTGAAACTTTATACAGTATACATAATTGTGCACTGAACACTTAAATAGATAATCGTACGTAACACTTTAAGATACAGAGATGAAACGTCAAAACAATAACTTCCAATGTTAAAATCCAATATTATTTTGAGATAATAGAGAGAGAGCAAACTCTCAACTGCTAACCTTCACCTTAGTGAGTTTAGGAACTTCTTGATACACATACAATGTTATAAGCCTCGAAAGAGCTTGGTGTGTTCAGCAAGGCAAGACGGTACCTCCTGCGCACAACCACTTTGTGGAACCATCAGCCCACTGATGTATTTCCGTACCCATTTGACTTGAGAGTGCTTCAAGAAAAGCGCGTACCAATATTCAAAAGGCCAGCAACACACTCGCGATCCCTTACGCATTAAGAGTGTCAATGGTCAGCGGTATCACTTAACATCGGGCCCTGTCCTGTCCGTTTGCCCCCAGTGCTATAAAAAAAGAAACTTCAAAAAGCAATTCTTTTCAATATAATGGTACCAATGTAAATCTATTTGTTTTCTCAATACCATAAGTTGGCTAAAGATATACCTTACACTAAACTTTATTACAAAAATGTGTTCTAATAGTTAGAAAAAGAAACACTCAACTTTGGAGGATTTCATGTTCTATAAAAAAACTTACAAAAATGACATAAATGTATTAAACATAGGAATGGAGTATTTCAATAAAAAATAAAGACTTCAACAATTCAATCAAATTATATTGACTACTCCAATGAAATTTAAAGAGATTTTAAAAAAATATGGAAACCGTTCAATAACGGCCAACAGATGCAGCGCCAAAATAGATTATTCAATTCGAATCCATCTCACGTGAAGACTGAAATCGGTCAGAGAGGCAGCGAGGGAATGCTCCGAGCGCGACGTGACCAGACTAGCTGCAGAGGCCTTATTATATCATCAGCTATTCCATAACAAAGACTTACGGCAACTGGTTAAATGTTGTTAACCAGTTACGGTAGATAAGTGAGGTATCATAAGCCGGTACTAAACCTTAAATCAATACAATACGTTTCAAAACAATATACTTTTATAGTACATAATAGTAATTTAAAAATAAATATTTACGTTTGATGTTTATAATAACAGATTTACAAACAATGATTTTGAACAATGTTCAATAACCGTATCACGACTGAGCGTTTTTTAAGACAGTTTTTGCCGCACCACCTCTATGTGGAACCAGGTGCCCAAGTATTTCCGAACCAATTCGACTTAGGGTCCTTAAAGAAAAGACCGTACCAATTATTAAAAGGCCGGCAACACACTCGCGAGCCCTCTGAGAGTGTGGACGGCGGTATCACTTAACATCAGGTGAGCCTCCTGCCCGTTTGCCTCCTTTAGCATTTAAAAAAAAACATCAAAGAGGATTATATATATCTTAAATGATGCCGTTAAAGATTTATTTTAAATCTAATTACGTCTACATTTATTTGACCGTAATCTTAACTGGTGGGCGCTCCCAATGATAGCTTTTAATAAGTAATGAGTTTCATACTGTAGCAACATTTTTCATACATGCTTATTCCTGGTTGTCATTGTTTGATACGAACAAAATCTATATTAAAACATTCGTGTCAATTTTTTTCTTTATAAAAGTGTAAGATTATATATTATAGATATATTATTACACAGTACCGCCCCAGCCCTCTTTCCGCACAGACTTTAAGGGAAAACAGCGGTTTCCGAATATAATTAATTACTAAGGCTAAACGCCTAATTACCTTTAGTCTAAAGCGATTATTCAGATCATTAATGGTGTTTTAATGGTCCCGTTTGATTTCGATGACATTCATTCTAATAAATTACGGAGCTAATGAACAATACGCGGTTTGCTTAATAGCACTATTAAAATTAGGGGCGCTTTATTGGTCTCAATATCAGATTCTGGTTCTTCTAACAATTCTTCTTCATCGGTTTTATGTTCCAAACACACAATCATTCCAAATTCCTCATGCTTACGGAAAGTGAGAATTTCACAGAAAATTATATTGGCACAGCCAGGTTTTCAACACTGGAGTGTTGAGTGATCAACTTAGCCACTAATAGTGCTAAATATATAAGTTAATTAATAAATCAGATGAATAATTACAATAAATTAAATTCAAGTAGGTGTTGTATTTTTTAAAATAATAATTAACCTTTATTTCATACAAATCAATAATAATAGCGACATGACTAAAGTTTTCGATGAAAAAGTACGTTTTTAAATACGCACACCAGGTGGCGTTAATACAAATCTGAATTTCAGATTTAAGCATTTTATAATTAGGTTACTTCAAACGCTTTGTGTCAATCTGACTCACTTCACGTAAAATATAACGTGTTTACGAGACAGAAACCTGATAAAAACAAGGTAAAATTAATATTCTTTTTAAGTGTTTGGATTTTTCGTACAGATTCGTCTGAATAAAGTCCTGGCCACGAACTACTTATGTTGTATTAACTATATGGTCGAAAGATGGATTGCTTTTAGACATAGCATCGCAAAGTTATGACCGGCACTTTGGGTGGCTATCAAGTAATATCCAAACTAACTAGTTGAAGAGCTGATGTAGTGTTTTTCTTGATTAATTATTTTCCAACAATAAGTCGATATATTATGGCCAAAAAGTCGTACATCAAATGCAAATAGGAGTTACATGGGGTTATCTGCAAAAAAATGTTCTACTGGAGGTCCTTAAGTCTGCAGGGGTTGAGCCTGCAGAGTTATAATTTATTTAGCGCTTTGATAAATTGACTTTTTATATTTCTTATTAAAATTCGAAAATATCTACACCTGTATCTTTTTCATAATTTTCATTAGATTGGTGCTGATGAGTCCTTGCTATAGACATGCTACTTGTGATTGTTAATTGGGTATATTGAATTAAGTTTTACGAAGAAAAAAAATTATGTAGGATTATTATTCCTACAGTATTATTTTGACGTTCTATCGAATTAGTAGTAACTGTTAAAGTAGAACAATGATGTGAAATAAATAATAGGATAATATACATCTACACAGGTAGGTCTGTAATGTTTTCACCCCGTCTCTAAACAAACGTTTTCTAAATAATTTTTAATAATTGATTACAAACAAATAATAACTAATGTTTGCCGGGTGTATTTTGAATTTTAATTGTGATAACACAGGCAAGCTTGTAATCAATTCGTAAAACAAAGTTTGATATATTTGTTGATGTTTTAATGTTAATATTCCATTTTTTTCTAAACAATGTCGTCCTAGTGATTCAGCGAGCGACTTTTATTCCTGAGGTCGTAGGTTGGATCCCAGGCTGTGCACTAAATGACTTTGTCTTTGTGCTTATTTAGCACTCGTTGTTACGGTGAAGGAAAACTTCGTAAGGAAACCGACAAGTCTCAGTCGAAAAGTCGACGGTATGAATCGGGCACATCAGGTTGATCACCTACTTGCCTTATACAAATAATACGAAAAAGATACAAAAATTTCTAGACCTAAAAGGTTATAGCGCCACTGGTTCTATTATTTTACGTTTATGAGTTGCAACTCACCAACCAACCAGTTGTTGTTGTGATAATATTTGCCGTATTGATTTTACCATAGTACAAATACTGTATTTATAGAGAAGCAAGGACAATACCATTGAATCCTACATCTGAAGCAAACAATAAAATGAGTTTTCCTGTTGACCTTTCAGACAAAGCGTCGTAGGTATCGCAAGTGCGTTTCAACAATAGTATAATGGTGTCGGGATAAATATTGCTCTAAGTAGTATCTTGAAGTAAATTGAAGAAAGCGCTTAAGATCATGTTGATAAGTATACAAGAAACTAGTAATATGAATAAATAATTTATTTTTTGTGTATACAATTAACTAAAGACACGTATACTCCAAACTTTTTATCTTTTCAGATCTTGGCCCCAGATTTTTGTTTATGTTGTGTGTTGAATTTATAGGCAAGTTTGTTATAAGTCTTTTACGCCTAAAACACGTAGAAGACTTAAGAAAACACTTTTTAAACGGATTGAAGCTATGTATTATTATTATAAACTTATAATTATTTACATAATTTTAAATTTAAATAATTTCCGACGTTTCGCGTGATTATAAGTTTATAATAATAATACATAGCTTCAATCATAGTTTAAAAAGTATTTTCTTTATGTGTAAAAGCTATGTCAACAAAACAAAATACCACGTAGAAGACTTTTTTGGTCTAATGCATGCTGACTTCCTGCCGAAGTTTTCCATCACCGTATTTACGGGCGTATAATGTGGGGTTCGAACCGACAACGTCAGATATACAAAGAAGAAGAAAGAGTAGCTGTTTGTTTCATTAATGTTACATTTCAGCTTTCTTTTATTTGTTTTATCCTTTTGTCTATTAATGTACCTACTTATGTTTTCTGTTTCATATATATTGTTTATCTTAATCATCTGTTTCTGCTTTGTATATTGCCTAAGTGTTTGTTCTATAATATCTTTGTTAGCTGTAAGATTATTATTATTATTAAAGCTTTATTAATCAATTCATACAACAATTGGTTAGTTTAAATTCCTTAATATTGGTATTAGTTGTGGTCTTATAGTGTTTTTTGTGGTCTAGTTTATGTATGGCCAAATGGGGTAAAATCCTCCTCCAAATTTTCCCATGTCTTCTTTTTCTCTTGAGAAAATTTCATACAGTTTTCCCCCGCTAGTTCTATAACATCATCTATCCATCTTTTCTTTTGTGGTCCTATACATCTTTTTCCAGTAGGTCCAGTCTATTTTGTGATTTCAAATGTCTATCTTTTATTAGTTTAGTAATAAATAAATAATAATAATAAATCTCTCAGTCTCTCAGTCTATTATACACTAAGTTTTTCGGACGTGAATCAAATGGATCGCGTGATCGAACTCGTTTAAACCGACCTGTTCGATGCGGCAACTTACCTCACTGTATGAGTTTTTATAGCAACGTAATAACTAGCTTTTCGCTCGAGACACCACCATAATGCCAGCTTTGCGTTTGGCTTGTTTTAGCAATGTTTTCGGTGGCTAATAAATGAGTAGTTTATTCATGGAGGGAGAGAGTTTTTACGTTTCTTTAATGATGTACAATAATACATTCATACTATAAGAAGCAAACAGAATCAATCTACATATCGTATCTGTATTATAAAGTTGACGTTTGACGCCCCAAATAATATAAAATATAGAAACTGTAATCGAAAAACTTGTTTTAACAAATATCAAATTGATATCTGATCGCAATGGACAATATCAAATTGTTTACTCTGAGAAATTATATTAAAATGACTATATTTTAATTTAATTCATTACTATACAGTATTATAGATATTGATTGAGTCGAGAATTTTATTTAACGTTTGTCTTTTTTACCAATTACAATGAATTTTTTTAACAAAACTTAAATAGTAAGGAAAGGAAAATGTTAATGTAATTACTATTACCAAGAACCTTTAAGCTTTGGAAAACAAAATAAACCAAAATACAATTGCGTCGTTATCCAGGCGGCATTTTCGTACACAAATTGAATATTTGAGTGTCTGAGTGCAATGATGTCCCAATGCTGCGATATTCTGGATACAATTGCAAAATTCAATGGAAATTGAATTTTTAGTTATACCCTATCCAACGGAATTGCAACATTATCGTATATAGCAATGCATTTGATTCTACCGTCTATTTTGGAAATGAGACAGCAAACATAACAGTTCAATTATTGTTGCTTCTGCACCCAGTTCAGATTCTTCTGCATGGAATTTTGCTAAACAATCATAACCTTCTTTTTCGCCACTTTTGTTCTTTGTATGCTCATAAGTTTTGTCTTTTGTTAAAATAGCTTTTACACATTACGAAAAAACACTTTTTGAACGGATTAAAGCTATGTATTATTCACGTGCGTGCGTGGTCCGGTGACCACGCACCGTGACCGGGCTGAAAAGCACGCGAAACGTCGGAAAAAAATAAAAATTTAGAATTATGTAAATAATTATAAGTTTTTTTAATAATAATACATAGCTTAAGTTAATAAGTTATCAAACAAAAATTCAATATTTTATAAAAAAACGTTTTTTTATTCTCTCATAAGTTTTGTCTTTTGTTAAAATAGCTTTTACACATTAAGAAAAAACACTTTTTGAACGGATTAAATCTATGTATTATTCACGTGCGTGTGTGGTCCGGTGACCACGCACCGTGACCGGGCTGAAAAGCTCGCGAAACGTCGAAAAATAGAATTATGTAAATAATTATAAGTTTTTAATAATAATACATAGCTTTAATCCGTTCAAAAAGTGTTTTTCTTAATGCTCATAAGTTATCAAACAAAAATTCAATTCAATATACTATAATATGATTATTCATAAAGTATAGAATATTTCATTACGAGTGCGGAAAGCCTGTCATTGCAATGAGTTACAACAAATGACTACCAGAGCCGAGGTGCAGCCGAAGGTGAGGGTTGGCAGTCGGAACAAGTCGCAATGACGGTTCCGCACATGTACTGAACAACAATGTTTAATACAGTTGTGAACAAAATAAAGCAATTTAATAAAACTATTAGCTTTTCTCTTCTCTCCACGCAATAAATTCGTCGTATGTAGATATGTAGCGACTTTTTGACGGTAAAGTGTTCTTCGAAACATTTTGTGCAACAAACAACTAAACTCGCAAAGAACGCTTTTGGAAACTGGCGCCAACCGTAAAAGAATATAAGCAGTTTTTTTCTTCTTCACCCATTCTGGGTAGGCAAAGGAAACTAAGCCCATACAGCAGTATGCCCGTACATACATAAGTCTTCAGTAGAATTTTTTAATTGATATGAAATGAAAATGAACTTTAATGAGATGAAATGAAATGAAACCTAACCTAACTGAATGAAACTGAAACCATTGAATCAAATCATTAAATCTGATATTAAAACAAATTAGTAGCTTCTTTTTAGAAATAGTTGCATAAATTATAACGAAAGATATACGTCAATGCAATACGCCACTTTTTTAGCAACTGTATTAAAAGAACCATATACAAATAGGCATGTAAATTTCATATTAATTATCACATTGTCATAATAATAATAGGAACAGTTAAGTTATTTATAATTGCTGTCATTACTTATGGTCTATATACTCACGCCTTTATAAATTTAGTCACGTTCCACTTAAAAGCATTATACAGCAGTGATCTATAACTTCTAGGAAGGTGATTAAATAGTTTGATAACCATGCCAATACAATTACTTTGATGCAACATTTGTTGGATCCCTTGGTAGATACAGGCTAGTTTCTTTAATAAGATTTCTGCTAATTTCTACATTGGTAATGATGCAATTATAATAGTATAGTTATTCAATTTCAGGATATTCGAGAAAGCTTTATTATCCATTACAATAGTTATTTGTGTAATTGCTTGTCATTAATCCATAGGAACACAACAGGTTGGTAATTGAGAATTAGGATTCAACAATGGACATTTAAATATCATTTTATTACATGTATTAGCCAAGTCTGTACTTTTTGCTCACTAAGGCCTCTATTAGTTTCATAAGCGTGTCGATTTCATAAATCTTCAGAGTTACGCCCCGAGAGTATAGCCAGACGTAGGCACTCTCACCGACTGTTACATTGCATTCATTCGTTACATGATATTTAAAGCACCTCAAAGACCGAGGCATTGTGGTTAAGGTTAGTGCACAATGAAAGGATTGTTATTTCTATAACATGCTTGCGATAAAGGCAGATTTCGTTAGACTCAGCAATCGTCATGAAGGAGACACAGACCGGTCACTTATCTTTTATTTATTAAGAAGATTAACAGCACAATACAGAAATAGATGTATATATATATAACAATGTGGGCCAATTAAAAATCTTCACATATAGATTCTTTTTTTTTCAAATTAGCAGGAAAACATACCAATTATTTTGGTTGTAGAACAAAAAAGAAAATTGAATTAGTTGACATTGGATCATCCATCACCATCGAAATAATTTTGTGTCAAAGCTCTCCTTGCTGTCACGACACACGTGGCGAACATATCAATGTCAATAGTCAACTCATTATACCATATCTCTTAAATAAAATCATGAAAGTAACAGATATAATCTGGGGTTCGGATTCAAGACGGCCGTACTCGATGATTATTAATAGTTATTGCATGAAAAATGAACCCTAACATATCTTTCGACCAAATTGAAAAATTGTCATTCTACTTCTCAATTAGGAGCAGTTAAAATTGATTGTAAAATAATATCTGCATTGACAACACAACACATTGAGTAACATCGGAATACTGGGCGTTGACACATCGAATGACGTTCAGTTTCGCGGTCATTTGGAAGGGAAGGCTAAATTAGCCTCCAAAACGCTTGGTGTGCTCAGCGAGGCGAGACGGTATTTCACTACGGGCCACCGCTTGCAACTCTATAAAGCGCAAATTATGCCCCAAATGGAATACTGTTCTCACCTCTGGACGGGAGCTCCACAGTACCAGCTCCTTCCACATGACCGTATTCAAGGAAGAGCGATTCGAATCGTCGACGACCAATAACTTTCCGTGCGTCTTGATCCCTTGGCGTTGCGTAGAGATGTTGGGTCTCTCTGCATCTTTTACCGCATTTACCACGGGGAGTATTCAGAAGAGTTGTTTGGTCTAATCTGCAGCTGAGTTTCATTATCGAACATCAAGGCAAAATATAAAATACCATCTGTATCACCTCCATGTCCGTCATTCCACAACTGAGCGTTTTTCAAGGCAGTTTTTGCCACGCACCACTACTATGTGGAACCAGCTGCCCACTGAAGTCCAATTCGACATAGTGTCCTTCAATAAAAGAGCGTACCAATTCTTGAAAGCCCGGCAACGCACTTGCGAGCCTTCTGGCGATGTGAGTGTCTATGGGCGACAGTATTACTTAACATCAGGTGAGGGTCCTCACCGTTTGCCTCCTATAACCTTAAAAAAAATAAACAATCGATTCTACATCTAAAAGGTCTCCGATACCATGCTGGCTGTACAAAAATTGTAGAAACAAAGACTTTAACTTGATATATCATTTTATTATATAATAATACTGTTCTAATTATTATTATTATTTGATAAAAATCTCGAAATATTAAAAAATTCCCAAAAGCATAAATAATAACATCTTGCAAAACATACGATGCAGTACTTTAACATTGTCCTCTATTACACTAATTATAATTACACACGGAAGTGACCTCATTTTTAGAAATACACATGTAGTTAATATAATTAAGTTTAAAATCATCTAATTAGTTCAGTTGGTGGCTGTTATACAGTTATTTAAACATTTTCACATCTATTACATAAATAGTCAAAAAGATGGCAATACCAGTAGAAAATATTAATGAAATTAAAAACAAAATTTTAAGGTTTCAACGTTAAAATGTGAAATCCGTGTATAAAAATGTATTTGTTTAGTATCACAAATATAGGATTTAATTGGTGAATGCTGAAATTTAATTTTCTTAAAATAGCAACTTATGTATCGGGCTGCATTTGCTAAATTATACGTATTAAGAATTGTATATCAAAATTTCAATAGATTCAATTCGTCAAAAATTGTCGTATGAAAAAATGAGGGTCGTGTTATTTGATATAGTTCGGAATATTTTCTTACATTTAGTTGAGGGTAAGAAATTTGCGTATAGATTTGAGATGGTCCACCGCCATTTTGGGAGTGTTACTGGCGTGCTTGGGACACGTTTACGTTAAATGAAGATAAACAAAACTTTTATAAATCATTATTTCTTTAAATGTTATTATTTAGTCAGTGACTGTGTTGTGTTATATAGTTAGGTTTTTATGAAAACCTTTTTATGTCTAAAAACACCTTTTTTATTACTGTATGTGATTTGAAACACAAGTTGAATCAAAGTCGTCACGTCAGGATTTTGTTATAAATTTTCCTTTATTTATCTTTTACAATTATAGCGTAAATACAATTTGACAGAAAGAGACGAAAGAGTAGGAGTTGACTGCAATTTGATTGCTTTAGTTTCTATGAAAGGTATTGTTGTTTAAGGTATTGACTTAAAGTATGGAAAATTTTAGCTTATAACATATTACGTTATCAAGTTTATGCAAAAATAATACTTTTAATAATTTTTAAGAAATACTCTTCTCCTCTTAATGGAACACATAAAATAACTCGCTAAGGTTATAAAATATTATAAAACCCTTTTTTCGTCACCTGTCTTCTGCGTTTAATTAAATTGCTTTCATAATGAATAAATGTATAACACAAGGGATTCCGCTTTTTTCCTTTTTGATTTTATAATAAACGTTATAAAAGTGTCTTAAAATATAAGACTTTTCTGACATAATAATTTTACACCAACGCTGCGTTGAATTAATTTTTTATGCAAATGAATTCGTCTCAGTGGCATCGCCCCTAAACCCAAAATGGATTGAACTAATTTTCTTATTAAGGCATTTTAATTTAAAAATCATTAAACATTCACACAACTTCCTTATTTGGTATTAATTGGATGGATTTGTGCACGTCGTTGATTTTCTAGTCTAAGATATATACCGGCTGCTTCAAAATGTTTTCCTTTACCGTACGAGTGTGAATTATGGGCATAGTACAGGAAAAAAATTAACGTCTATTGGTTTATCAACCTAAATAGTTAGGTACATATATACGTATCTTAGTTATTATAGTTTTAGACCCAAAATTATTATTATTAATTTTATTTTCTTGTTTTAGTGTCTACAGTGGATGTGGATGCTGTTTTGGGTCGCACAGCATCTTTACCCTGTGACGTCACACCGGATGCTACAGAAGACCGAGTATATATGGTTTTGTGGTTTAGAAAGAGTGGCGGAAAACCAATATATAGGTATTATTTGTCTTATATGGCTATCTATTATTAGTATACTGTACCTATTAATATCAAACAATTATTGTGTTACCGCGAATGTACACCAAGACCCCGGGGTTTCTCGACTTGCACTTCATAATAACAATTTCTTACAATAATACACCTCTGAATGATGAGAAATAATAACATTACTGTGTTTAGGTAAAAATATCCCATTCAATTATCATCGCAAAAAAACATATTGAACACAACTTTTCCATACAATTTTCAGCAAAATTTTACATCTCGGAAATAAAATACAAATGAATGGATGCGTAATTAATAATATTATCGGCTAATGAACCTTTGAAACACCTAAGTGGATGAAAGGAAGCCGAACAGAGTCGATCCAATTAGCATTAAGAAAATAACAAGGAAACACACTCAAGATGTTTTACAATGCTTGTAAATTACCGTCGTCGTGCGGACTTCCTTCCTTTATTAGGCGTCCTTTAGTAGAGCGAGCAGCTTACTCAATCGTAAACAGAAAATTAGCTCCAGAAAGCTCTTAGGAGATCTATTATCCATTGTCCTGTGAAATTCAAATTCTGTGGGGAATTGTGGATGGGCGTAATTTAAATCTGACATAATATATATTTTTATTTAATTGATAAAAGCTTGCCAACACTCGGCACACTGATACATTGATAAAATAACCACAAAATATTTTTTTTAATATGACAAGCAATTAAATGCAGACATACTCGTCGAAATCGTACAAATATTAAACAAAACAAACATTAAACAAAAAAAAAAATACAAAACCTAACCAATAATCGATTTTAATGATGATTGAAACTCAAAAATGTTGCTGAAATATGTATAAAAAGATATAACATTTAGAGTTTGTTTTTTTACCTGAAAGCAATCACTTTTATCCTAATTAATTCAAAATGTTCTAACGAAAAAATCTTCAAATTTAAATGTCAGGCCAAAATTTTCCACAGAATACCAAATGTAATAAATGAAACATCAGTTAACATATAATTGATAATGAATAATCGAATGAATCTAATCTAAGAGATACAATTATTTCTTTACATATATATGTCTCATTTTACTAGCGTAATTAAACTATATGCTATTGTTGAATAGAAAAAGTATGTTAAAATTACATAGCGGAAAGGAAAAATTACATATACGTATTAAAAGCTACAACTTATATTTTCCACCACGGCCCTACCCAAATACATATTTATTTTTTACTAACTGCGCCCAATGTCGTAATCGGTACTATGACACCTATGCAATCAAATATATAGGCCAAACTCAATGACCATAAATGTTTATAGTGAGACAACCTCATACATAGATATGATAATAAGAAGAGGAATAATGCCAACATAAAATTTTTGTGTAATTTTGACAGTTAATTCTATTGCATTGCCCAGAGCCATAGGCTCTCAATGTGATTTTTCCAGAGCTCCGCAGCTATTGCCTGTAAGAGTTTATCATCGAAAATAGTGAAGCTTTTATACAGGGACAACATGAAGGATTTAGAATAATTATAGTTGTCGTAATCACGTTGTGAAAGACGTTTACCAATTATCCGTTAAACTTTCTGTATCGACAATACAATTAACGATTACAATAGACAACACAATTGTAGAAAAAATATCGTGATATCTCAAAATACATTCTTATAAATAACTCTTTGTTTAAAAACATCGTTGGATATTAACGAGGCCAATATGTCAACGACGTTCTTAACGAGCTTTTTTATTGTTCTGTCACTAATTATTTAAGTAATTAAGAGGATACAAGCTTTTGATTGATATATTTTTATATCGACATTGTATGGATGAGAGCTATAACTGTAAGCAAAATATAATTTAGTCAGTTTTAGTTTGTTTTAGACTAATACCAGCAGATGAGTTTCATCATCAGACGTCAAGGCAAAATACAAAATACCATCCGTATCACCTTGACAACTGAGCGTTTCTTAAGTTAATTTTTGCCGCGCACCACTTGCGTCAATAAAAAATATTTCTAAACATATGTTTATTACCGGATTATAAGAGCATGGAACGTAGGAGAAGATGCTCTCCGCCACAAAATACCTGATTCTGTATTGACTTTTGGCTCAGCTTAGACATAATTGTGAGAATGTATACCTGAATTACTTACGTGTTTTGGAAAGTACGGAATTTGTTATTAGTGTAAATTTGATGAAAATCTTAATCGATTGCGATACTGATACTATCTTTGTTTCAATAATTAATTGATTGCAACATTATCATTAATACAGCAAGTATAATTAAAATATGTGTTTTTCTCTTGAGTTGGTGTGTGACATAAGGGCCATAAAAATTTCTATAAATGACAAACAACTTCAGGAAACAAAAGACAATTGAACGTCATCTATAACATCAACTAATTGGAAGTAGATTTTATGACCTCAGGAGATTTATTATCAATAAAATTGTATTCCACAAAATATTGTATACCTTTAAAACGAAATTATTATTACTATCCCTGAATCCTGTAAATCGCCCACTGCCTATATAAATTAGGTTAAGGTTAGAAAATTGAGAAAACGTACTGTCCGGAAATTGGAAATCTTCATCGCCTCCTTTATCTTAGCATTTGATAGGTATTTTTCTCTGTCCCAAAATAAATTAAGAGAGAACTGAACACGTTTATTCGTATATATAACACAATTTTATTTGACATATTTTTTTATGAAACAGTCCAAATACTTAATAAATAAAAATGTCTTTATATTTTAAATTATGATATGGTATAAATTTTAATTAATTTTTTGCGTCTACTGACAAATTATTTAATGATAAATTCTAAAATCAACTCAGATAAAATCAATCAACAAAAATGATTAATTAATTTGAATGACGTAGCGTAGCACCCAGACGGATAGTTTGTATTAAGAAAAACACAGACATTTCGTAGCGAAACGGCTACGAAATCGTAGCTGCGTAGGGTCAATTAAAATCGTACTAAAATAGTATTATTGATCTTATTACTACTTTTAACAGTTTCGACGTACGTGGAAGATCCTTCAATAAAGCACTACAGTGGTCAGACCCTGGAGCCTTCGGTCCTCGAGCCTACTTCGCGACCGTGTCACGCCCTGCTTCTTTGACACTTAGCTCTGTGCAATTGGACGATGAAGGCGTCTACAGATGCAGAGTTGACTTTAAGAATTCCCCTACTAGAAACTTCCAAATACGGCTCACTGTTATAGGTAATTTTACATCTTATCTAATTTAAAATTGATTAAACCCATATACATATAAAATGGCTATTATGTAGTCATAGTACATTACCTTCAATAACTACAGCAGATGCAAGAAATACAATTTTAATATAATTATTTGAATATATGTAGCCCAGATGTCATAACTCATCATTGAAGTTGGGACTGACAAAGCATGGGCACAATATTTTACCAATATGATATATTATACAATTTTGGTTTCACAAGCATATATTATTATTTCAAATATTTATAATCAGAACCTGACGTTTAGGTACAAAATATTTATAACAGTCTGAATCAGAATATATAATAATAAATAATTTGATGGTGTCAGTTTCCATTCAATAGGCTCCATCCAATAACTTGACTCATTTCAAACATATTTCACTATTAGAATCGTAAATTATTATTTTAGTAGAAGTTTAACTATAGGACATACTAATAAAAATACCTATATCGCGTACGCTCAGGAAACTATTGACAACCGAGCATAGTGTTGTTCTACAGTTTTATAAACACAACAGTCCTTTTTTACGTACATTTTATGACCGTCTCCATGCCTTCAGGCGTAAGAATGTGCAACCACTGTTGATCCGTCACCAATAATAACAATTGCAAAGTAGAAATATATTAATTTAAATATTTGTATATCTTAATCTAGTTTTTTGCCTTTTATTTTTATTGCATAATATCTTTTCTCTATATTATTGTAATGTTTCCCTTTAAATGTTGTGCACACGTGTCATTGACGCACATACATGTATATTGTTTTTGTATGTCATGTGTTTTCTGTAAGCGTTTGTATGTGTTTAATTAGTGTGCCTTTTTAAAATAAATATTCAGCTGTGCGAAGCCAGGACTGATCGCTACTTATTTATAATTACGCACGCTAATGATGACTTTGCTTAAAATTCATTTTTACTAACTAATCATGACATATTATTTTAATCGATACGCTGATATAGATAAAAAGTAAATTTAATATTTACGAAGTAACAATATAAACCTTCGGTATAATATACTCTGTGACAAGAGATGTTTTAATTACAATCTGTCATCTGGGATCCGTAGGTTACAGACTACGTTGATAGGAGCAATCCCAAACGATGACGTGAAACAAATCTGTGAGAGACAAGTCGAATTTGAAAGGAAATTAGATCTCAATTGATAAAACTGCTTTATTTCGCTTATCTCGAAAGCCTATCTTTTTTAAAAGTAATTTCGTTATCATGACCCAATTTGTCAGGTTAGGTAGGAAAGTTTCAAAATAGCTGTAAAAAAGTTTTTGCAATTAAATATTAAGTTAACATGAAAATTTAAAAATGAAATACATTAACGAATCTATGAGGAAACTTAATTATTAATAAAAAGCAAAATAACTTTAAAGTCTATCGTGACATAACACGAGGTAGATGTTTGCGTAACTATAAATTGTTTAACTTCTATAAAATATAGTCAAATATTACTTAAGCAATTTAACACTCCTTTTATCATAGGATATTTGAAGAACCTATATGAAATGAACTAAATATTTATCCCAAGATAAGCGTACTTCATCTCAAATGAATATTAGAAGCATTCACTTCAATTTATTAAAATAAAAGAACTTTCTCGGAACTAATTTAATTTCGCATGAATATTTCAAAATATAAATAGATGAGAACTGAAAAACGGCGAGTTAACTGAGGTAGATCTTTGAAAAGAATTGGCCCATTCAAGACGGAGCCCAGAGAAAAGGAGACGGGGAAGTAAATTTCTTTTTGAGAACAAAGAATTTAAAGCCTACTTTTCATATATGCAACTCCATTGAAACCCATTAAGCTCCCGCTGCGAGGTAATTTGCAAGAATTCTTTTGTTAGTAAAGGAAAGCCCTTTATAAAGTCGGTAATCAGGTGTGTTATAATGTTGGAAATCTAATTTTACAGTGAAATTTATTTCAGAGCTTTTATTAATTTTCTCAAATAAGAATGATATTTACGATAAGGGTTTGAGTAGTATAATATTAAAAGAAAATTGAGCTATCATTATTTCTTAAGTCAAGTAAGAAATTGCTAGTATTTATAATACTTTAAGATCATATTATCTACCGTGTGTACGAGTAAAGTTAAATAATTATTCATTATGTAATCAAAATCCACGATTGATAAATGTAATTTACGAAGCGTGTTTATGTGTATGCACAACGATATATATGTTTTTGATTCACCAAAAGATAAAAAGAAAGACGATTAATTTGTTCGTATCTGTTTCGTAGTAATTTTTCTGATATGCAAGTAAGAGATCAACCTATGTGCCTGACACTAGCCGTCGACATTTTGGCTGTATGGCGAAATGCCTCAACTTCAAGATGTCATCCTTCACCGTACGGGCGAGTGTTAAATATGCAAATAGAAAGAAAATACCATTAGCCTGGGTTCGACCTCAAGCCACTAGTCAAACGCTGCTCACAAAGTTACATATGACTTCTTATGCGAAACTGAATCACTATCTTATTTTATGTTATATTATTATTTCTGTAAATTTTCTATAATTATTATTCTGTTCAGTGCCACCACATCAGATGTTACTTTACGATAAGTCAGGTGCCGACGTCTCCGGAATTGTAGGACCGCTGGAGGAAGGTTCAGCTCTCGTGTTGGTATGCGAAGTACGCGGAGGTAAGAAATTTAACTCGACATAGTAAAAAACAATTTTCAAAAAGTAAGAAAACGTTTCCACCAGTTTTCTGTATCTGTATCACTTATTTTTATAAGACAAGAGGTAATAATAATTGCTTCTTAATAAAACTGAATTGTCATTCCAAATATATTTAAATATATATGAGTTTATGCTTACGATTATTTTTATGTAATAGGAGGCTCATCTGATGTTAAGTGATACCGCCGCCCATGGTCATTGCCAGAAGGCTCGCAAGTGCCATGCCGTCCTTTCAAGAATTGGTACGCTCTTTTCGTAAGTCAAATTGGTTCGGAAATACTTCAGTGGGCAGCTGGTTGAGACTTAAAAAATGTTTTGATACCTTTCTCCCTTCAATACCTGTGACTTGATGTAGGTCATACATATATACTCTTTTAAAAATGTATAAACGCACCATTCTCTATTGGAATTTCACAGACTTATCGGCATGATTAATGTCACACACAGCATATGTGATGTTTACGAAGACATTAGTTTACAATAATTTGTATGCACTCCGTTTTATTGTGTTTATCTTAGAGCACAGCTATCTAACTATATATGTTCGATACTTTTTAGAAAATGGATAATACGATACAGTGATGAAGTGCTTCATGTTTTTGACAAATTCAATAACAACATTTCCAGTTGCCATTTATACAATAAATCGTGTAGATTGGCCCATACATACACATTGAATTCAACTGCTGTGAATCGTATTGGCATTGGTAACGATTAGATCATCAATCACAGTTTTCATTTCACAACGAATGCGGTGAAAACGTATTCCATAATAGTTATTGGGCCATGCTATTTTAATACTTATCTCATTACAATTAGAGCTAAATTTCTATAATATCGTTGTTATTCTAAGGGCATAAAATTAGTTAACAATTGCCTGTAGTGATTACACTGTTTCAATCAAATAAACATGCCATTTCCAATGTTCGAACGATTACAATGAAGCTTCTAATTGTTTACAACAATTACACAATACAAATTTGCTTAAATTTGAAGTTTAAACAAAATAAGCATCAACAATATAAAAAGACTAAGTAGGGAATACAATCTCGACTCGATATCGTTAATTCGAGATCTCGTGGGATTAAGAATTACAATCTCGTGAGATCTCGACATTTTCGAGATCTCGATTGTAAAACTAAAACACTTCGTGGTGGCACTGCCACTACGAAGAAGATAGAAGTAACCACGTCTACATATGCTAGGATAAAAAAAATCACTATACATTTAGATATTTAGAAGTGATTTTGGAAGCAAACCTATCGAGAGTGCTGTCTGAGAAGTGGAATCTTTTGTCAGTCGCTATGTACCCAGCAGCTGAAAATACCCTCTCAACACAGGTTGGCCTGGTGCGGTGAGCTATTATATAGAGCCACCACACTTCATATAGCTTCATCTCTCTTTTTCTTGTGAGCCGTCTGGCAATGTGAGTGCCCATGGGCGGCGTGCAGTATCACTTAACATCACGTGAGCCTTCTGTAAGTTGGCCTCCCATTACATTAAAAAAACACGTAAAGAACTTTTAGCTATTCTGACTCTCTTCTTATTACTATTGAAGAGTCGTGATGGTTCATCATTAGACATCTTTACAAAGATTTTTAAGTATAACAACGCACCGTCAGATATACGCTTGTTCCTCGAAGAGATTAACTTTTCTGATACTACTTTCTCTCGTTAATCTTTCGAGATTTCGTCATGTTATGTTTAGGGATTGATTTCGAAAAATGGCACAAGATTCCTGATCGGGATTGCATTCCCTATAACTAAGTGTATTCCATTAAATCGTATACTTTTCGGCAAAATTTTTGCCACGATAGGCGAGATTGGCATCGTTAACAAATACGACTTACAATAGAATTGAAACAAATAAATGACCTTTACAACAGTGCATACTAAAAAATAACAATGGCGCTACAACCTTTTTAGGTCTGGGCTTAGATGTCTGTATCTGTTTCATAATCATTTGAAAATTGAATAGGCAAGTAAGTGATCAGCCTTCTGTGCCTGACACATGCCGTCGATCTTTTGTGTCTAAGGCAAGTCGGTTTCTTTACGATGTTTTTCATCACCGGTCGAGCTAATGTTAAATGCGCACATAGAAAGAAAATCCATTGGTGCACAGCCGGGGATCGAACCTACGACCTCAGGAACGAGCAACGCACGCTGAAGCCACTAGGCCATCACTGCTCTATATAATATGCATACTAAAATACAACACTATAAAGCAATAAGTATTATTAGGTATATTCTAAAGTAAATAAATAAATAAGTATTATTATAAATAACGCCAGTATTCTTAAATATATTTTACAAACATAGTCGAAAACCATGAACTCGGGAAGAGTTTTTTGGTGCATCCTACTCAAGCCAAGAGTACACGTCTTTAGAATGATCAGCCATCGTTAGTGTCTTTACTAGATAGTGTAATAAATAAATAGACATTCAGTTTACGCCTGGATCTAACTCAGCCTAGAGGTCGCGCGTTTGTGACTCGGTTGTTTGCAAAAGCAAATATAATAACAGGTACTTAATAGTATTAGTATTAATTAATAGAGAATATCGTGATAATACCAGTTTGATTCATACTACACACGTTATGTGGCACCATAGGCTTATCCTGCATATAAATACAGATATATGGCGAAGATCCTTTTGAAACAGTTCAAAAAAATTCGTGAAAATAAAGTCTTAAAGGATTCTCCTTTAATCTATTCGGCTCCAGGAACGTATTACAATATCGGATGGCTTCCTAAAACAATTTTACTCAAGCTTCTGAACATGAAGTGAGGGCTGGCGTTTTAAATTTCAATAGGCAACGCTCCGCTGCATCTGGCGCATCACAATGTGAAGTAACTGAAATTAGGATCTGCTCGTCGATTTTTCTATTAGTTTCGAACTCCGATGACATTATATTTTCGTATCGCTAAGGTAGTGTCATAGTTAACTGTTTCAAATTTACTACAGGTTTTGAATAGTTTTCATACATTATATACGGACGTCGTTAAGGCTGTGATACGAATAGCAATGTACTACACTCTACTAGTATTAGTTCTATCTTCTCCATATCTATTTTTATTAAAGCACGGATCAATTAAAATTATATATGTTATATATAATCTAACTTATCTAATGTAATACTTTTTTTTCTCTTACAGTGGTTGCCTGGAAGAGATCGCTCGAAAGCGACAAGGCCGCCAGTTGTCCTCCTTTCATTTAATTATGTTCAATTTTTATATTGTAATAATTCAGTGAAAATAAGTATTCAGTGTTCAGTAATATATAACATTGATATTTAAGCATATATAAGGTTTTTGAGTCTATGTTCTAAAATAGTTCCTTTGTGAAGTCTCCATACGTATTCATCGACATCACTTGTGTCTGCCACCCTTTGATATACGTCGTATTTGCAGAGGACCCAATGGAGTCTTTATAGAAACATTTGGAGAGATATTCCATTCCAATGAGTTCATTGAAAAGTCCGCAGTATGGCAGGCTGGCGAAGCGCCAGGTCTGCACCGCACAGATTATCTTTGCCCGTGTGCCTACCGATTGTAATGATGCAGTGGGCCAAACATACACTCTATAAAATTTCCTGCGATATCGCTATTGTTTATATTCATGCTTTATTTTTGCATTTAAGTCGTCTACCATTTTTTTCTATATCCATAAATTCACGTAATTTATAATTTCATACCATAATCCCTAATATTATGATAATGTAATAGTACTGTGTTTCATCAAGAGTCATTATGGTACATAGTAAAGATTTTAATTTTTTTAGCACAAATCCAATCGGAAGCAACAAATTTGTCTAAGTTCTAAATTGAAAACAATAATAGAGTCTATTTTTTATCGTAAACGAATACCGGCTATTTATATATCTGTTTATACCCTGTGGTTTATAATAACTTGGCCGCAGCGCGATGTTACGTTTCCCTAGCCTTCCACAAAAACACGCAACTTTCAATTTACAGGCAAATAATTTTACAAGCAATTAAATCAAATTCTGCATTCCCTTTTTGTAGTGAAACTATAATGATTTATAAGTATTATTAACTAAATATTATATTTAAATTAAGTTATTTAAATTCAAATGCTAAAATATTCAACAGGTCGCCCCGAGCCTGTAGTTACGTGGCTGGTAAATGGCAAGCCAGATCTAAGATACATTGGAGTGAAGACAGACACACACGTGATAGTTAACCGTTTTGAAGCCCAACAACTAACTAGGGACAGTCTCAATACGACCTACAAGTGTCGAGCTATGAACACTAACCTTGTACGGCCGCAAGAAAAATCAGTGCGGTTAGAAATGAACTGTAAGAACTGCCTAATTAAGTTATGCCAAAGTAGTCGAAGCTTATTTTATTTAAACAAGCTTTTGCATGTGATAAGTGTAAACATAGATATAAAATTTATTACTAACGAAACGCACACACATTATAATACTAATAAAATTAATGAAAAATAACATTGTTTTTACTTTTAAAGAATAAGGTGCGTTTTAAGTGTGTAATGCGTGTGTGTTGTTGTTGTAACTGGCCCTGGCTCAGCATTATGTTAAGGAGCAGATTGTTCCACAGCGATGGTCATTCTGCCAGAGACCACAACAGATAGTTTGAGCCTCAGTCGCAAAAAAAATATGTTATAATAATAATTATTAGTAGAATAAATAATAATAGTAAAAATTTGCCGTGTAACTAAAGAAGTCTTACAAAAAAAACGTCACAAATATGAAGAAATGAATCTTACCACGTAAGATTGATTGCGATTGCTATATTTTTTTACGAAACTAGGTCTTATTGTTTTGTAACAGTTCTGGTATGTTAAATGAAGGTAATATATTTTCTTGTATATTTAAAGTTTCTTAAACTTTATTATGTTTTAATTACTTCTGTCATTTGTTATTTATAATAACCTGTATTACGGTTGAGCCATAGCACATTTCATACATAAAAATTTAGCCTAATTGTATTGTATAGGTATGGTAAAATTATCTTCTTATTAAATTTTGGACCAGGGAATAATTTATTTGACTGTTATATCGATTTAAAACATCAAATTAATCGAGAAATATTTAATTCTTATACTTCGGAAGAATTCCTTAGGATTTACGATATTTTTCAGTGGCTCCTCTATCTGTGTCTCTACTGAATCGGCCACAGCAGTTGCTGGCTGGCTCTGCAGTTACACTTCAGTGCGTCTCAGAAGGAAGTAGACCACCAGCTGTTATCACGTGGTACAAGGATAACAGAATCTTTGAGAAAGAGAGGGTGAGAGAGTATTATTACTATGCTACTTATTTTCTTCTTTCGCTACTCACGTGTAAAGTTATTATAAGTTATTTTACATCTGTAAGACCGTGTTACAGAAACTGAAATGATTTTAACTCGAACTGATTTCAGCCGAAGACACTATACAGTACACGCCAGCTAGATCATCAGAAAGTTGGTGTTAAAGTCTTGATTACTTGTTTTATTATTATTCTTAGATTGCTGAACGAGCTAACGAAACGTGGTCAGTTAGTTCCCTGGTCTTCCATCCGGCGCCGAGTGACAATGGAGTCGTGGTAAAATGTTTAGCTACAAACCCAACACTTCCCGCAAAGGCAATTGAAGATCAATTTGAATTAAACGTTGTATGTAAGTACAAAAAAAATGAAATTTTGTTACTGGTAGTACGATAATGTGGATAAGTAGCCATAGTATTTTTTTAAGGCACGTAACCATTCAATATATACAAATATTTGAAAATGTGCTAAGGCACTTTGAATTTTAAGACTGATTATCAGAAATAGTTTATTTTATTTACTTTACCGTAATTTGATGATAAAATTTTGATCGAAATGATTGTTTATGCTCAAGGACAGGTCGCTACTTTCAGGTTTTAATAATTAAATTTCTTATCGTACCGTGTATTTTAAAAAGTTGTATTTTCTTTTATTATTAATTAATTAATTATTCATTATATAGTTTACAAATGAAGTAAAATCCTTTTCTGTAAAATGTGCTAGCTGACTTAAGGTTCTTCTAGTCCCAGGTAACAGGTTGTGATAGAGGAACCATATATCGATTTATCTCTAAATATATATATTTCTCGTGTCACAATGTTCGTTACCATACTCCTCCGAAACGGCTCGACCGATGCCTATGAATTTTTTATGCATATTCAGTAAGTTGAATTGGCTACTATCTTTCAAACCCCTAAGTGAATATAAGATATTTTTATTTTTTGATTAAAAAAATATATAATATACAAAAATACATACAACCCTTAATTGTCACCCCTCTACGATCAACCCCTATTTTTATTATAGTAGATAGGTTATTTTTATTGAAATCTCGTTTTGCCTACATATTATTTATATTAGATAAATAATATGTAGTCAAAACGAGATTTGCCGGGTAAGCTAGTATAAAATAGTGTTTAATATCTATTAATGTTTACATAAAAAAAACTATATAAATGATGTAGCTTGTGCTTATTTATTTTATATTTTATTATATGATACAAAAATTATATTCAGAATGTAATAAGACCAGACCAGTAATAATCACTTCATCATCTTCCAGATAGTCCTTTGGTGACGTTGACTTTGGGCAGCACTCTAAACCCTAATGATATAAAAGAGGATGATGATGTCTACTTCGAATGTAACGTACGAGCTAATCCAAAGGAATATAAGATATCATGGTACCATAATGTAAGTATATCTTTCAACAAGCAGTGTAAGAATAGAAATCCTAGAAATATTTTAATTTAAAAGTCAATGTTAGTATAATCAGACGGGATTGATGGATGGATGGATGTGCCATATGTAATAGAAAGAGTTTCCGCAATCATTGGAATCTAAGCATATTAAAAGAATAAAATTGCTGCAAAGTATATTTAGTGTTTAGTAAATTTTTTCCTTAACACCGTAAATATTGCAGGGCAGCCCCGTAATACAGAATATGAGGTCCGGTATTATTCTCAGTAGTCGATCGTTAGTCTTACAAAAGCTTACTCGACAAGAGGCAGGACTGTACACATGCAAGGCGACCAATGCAAGGGGCGAAACAACCAGCAAGGCAGTCAGATTAAGGGTGCAATGTAAGTGTAGTGGTATTGAATTACACTTAAATTTTATGATTTATAGTCCAGACTTATTGGCCACAAGTTCACTCCCAATTTCACACCAATCATACTCAGATAAGACAACGTTAATGTGTTTTTTTGGCTACGGTTATTATGTATTTTAAGAAAAATGACTGAGATTACCAGTCTTAGGAGATAAATAATAATACCAATAAATAATACAGTTGTGTATTTCAGACTTCTTATCTGATTTACATTTTACCCATCAAATCAATATAGTGATACAAACACGGATAACAAAATAGATAAAAAAATATTAATTGTTTTGATATAACTTGTAATCTAATACCTACCTACTGTAATTACACGATAAGTTATAATATTATATTCGTGTAAGAAAAATTAAAAAAAAACCACAATAATTATTTAAAATAATAACATTTGTATTTAAATTTGAATCTTTTTCATTAATTAATTTTAGATAATATGCCATATGAATTGATTAATGTATGTTAAGAAAATTGTAAATACTGTATATTTATTTGATATGTTATGTTTATATAACTTGTATAGACTTTGAGCTTAAGTATTTGTATTATTTAAATCCCTTTTATTTATCATTAAAATGGTATTTTGGCGAAATTGGTATCTTTAAGGATATCACATTGAATGATCTTTTTTTAATAGTATCTGCACAATGACAAAATTTAAAATTACTATCTAGCCTAACTTAAGACAAGTATTTTAAAACTAACTTAAATTGACTAAAAAGGATTTTTATCATAAGAAATTTAAGGGGGAGACACTTTGTTCTTGTGTTCTATTTTTCACGATTTTGCGTTCCTAGATATTAATTTTTAAATTATCAATGTAAATCCTGAACGTGAAACCATAACCCTTTATGGTCCCTACCAGCAATTGCTGTGTATAATTAAAGTTGGTTGTTTCGGAGGCTATTTATCAAAGGTCCATAATTTTGAGTTACTACTGTTAAATGTATGCCTTGGCTTATTTACATAACCTCACATCGGATACAACATAACAATAAAATGTCACTAGGTATGAATTACGGAGTAATAAATACTCATGTCTGCGTGTATATATTCAAATGATTCTGGTCGGATCGACGAGTCGTTTCCTTCCTCTAGCAATTACGCCAGAGGAAGCTTGCTTCCAATAAATCATCAAAATTATTGCCTAATATTAGGGCAATTGTCCGGGAACTAGCAATCTGTTGTTTTGTGGGTACACTTTAATACATAGTGCTTTGTTCTAGTTCGCCCGACCGGAATAAATTTCCTTTCAAATCCCGTTTTGTGTCATGTTGCGGGTGCAGGTAATGTGCGTATAATGTTCTTGTGTGGGTTTCAGCGCTAAATGGATATTAAATACGTACACGTGAATAAAAATACACCTCAGTATTCAGCACAATACAATTCAACAGCTCCTGCGTTATTACGCATTTCAATTTTCACTTAATACTTATCATTGTTCATTTGGTTAATACGGTAAACAATAAATATTTTAAAATGTTTTTTAAAGCGTGATAATGAAATCAATCTAATGAAAGTCTTTACTAAAATCACTGTCCATGCCAACATAAACACAATTCAACAAAAAACAAGCTTTTATCAATTAAGATCATATCATATCATTAGATTTGTTTGTATTATAGGTAAATTAAAATTCACCGCATAATCGATCTTTAAATTTGTTGACTTTTGCAAAGAATTTGTATTGTTACCGTATCTTATTTTCAGTTTTCCGTAAATTGCTTTTGAAGTCAGTTAAAATGTAAATTGTCATTAACTCTAGGTTATGTAAGTATAATTTGTTTAAGATGCACCTGTGTGCGGTATGGCCTCACCCCAAGTGATTGGCGCTGCACTTGACGAGTCGTTGCATGTGCAGTGCTCAGTGCACGCGGATCCTGCTGACATCACGTTTTTGTGGCAGTTCAATAACAGTGGAGAGAGCTTTAACGTATCACCTGCGAGATATGGTAAGAAATAACTTATCAATCTTTAGAAGTTCCCTGTAAATTCAATTAATTTAACCAACAACGGGCGATTGTCAAACAGTAATACAACGTAAAAAGTCTTATTTTTGTCTTTCTGACTGAGTACGAAAAGAGATGTTTTTAAACGATGCAATATGATAAGTTTGAATGAAAGCAGTGTCTAATGGACATGTATTGTCAAGAACATTTAAACTAATAATTAAAAATAACACACTGTCATTATAAAGGCTTACCCTCGCTACAAATATAAACGTATTTAAAAAAAATATAAGTAATAAAATATTCTTATGAGTAATTCTTTTCAATTGTACATGTTCAATAAAATATAGTGGACGCATTCGATATATATATATATATATATATATATTTTAAACACTTCTAAAACTGAAGCTAATGCCTGATTAATTGTAGAAGCTATATCAAGCGATTATAGGTTTTGATTTGGAAACGTTGACAAAAAGAAGCCTGACCATCGCTTGTTTTTCTCAAATCAGTGCCGGCATGCTGTAATTTCTAATATGATGTCAATCTTAATCTGTTTGTATGCAAAATCGATCTTTTTAATCGTAGCCTTGAAGCCGTTTAAGATCACGCGGTTCTTTATTAAAGTTGGGATGTTGTCTGTATCTTTCTACTAAGACACCTGACTTTATTACCCACAATAGTAGAAACATTGAATATCCCAACTAATAAATTATCGCTCGGGATCTCTAATCATCGACGCTACAAAGATCGAAATTACATTAAGTAGATATTGTATAAACAATGACGTGCAATTTCGATTTAACTGATAAATTCTATAAACATTGGATATTTAATTTAATGTAAATATTTACAAATCAATACTGGACCAAAATAATAATGTAAATTTTGGTGGAAAACCCCACTGACAACCAAATAAATTACTTAAAAGAATTAAATAAAGTTATTTTTCTAAGGTATCGTAGCATATAAAACCTGTTGATAACCTGTTCTATATTCTGTTTTAAAAATACCTGTTGTATAGTTATAATCTATGACTAATAATGTAAATAATTCAGACAAGCAAGCAGGTAAATTATTGAAAAAATAGAACAGCTGATAGATAAGACTGATATCCTAATCAGGAATATTTCACGAAAAATTATCGATAAAGGGAGATAATATATATAACTGTCGAGTCATAATTGCTTGCAAAAATCTAAATATAAATTATAGATGTAGGTAACTTAAGGTACAATTATGACTCATGAAGGTCAATAAAAAATGGTTTTTAAATGTACATTTACTAGCAGTTCCCTACAAAATTTTTACTAGTACCTGCAACCATTACATCATGCTCCTTCCCTTTCCCTTCCTCGTCCATATTTGTGGGAAGGTAGGTGAGTCGAGGCAGAACAATTAATAGACATATCGTATACGCACCGATCCACAAGTAGCACCTGTTCACGAGTACGACGCATGGTCAGCCATCGGCCCCCTTGTCATATTGCGATGTCAAAGGAGAGAGACATCCCATCCACATCAAAGGAAAGAAACATTCGTTATTTGAGTAGACTCGATGTTGGCCATCGCCCCCGAGTCGTTATTTTTCTGATTACATCGTTTATTAGTTTGTGAATTGATCGGCTTTCTTTTAACACTTGTACCTAGGTACCTAATTAAAACATCTTCCGACTAAAGTCTTTAAAAGTCGACTTTCGGAAAAAAATTATCATTCAATAAATGATTATTTGCGTGAGACACTATGTTGATATAAATTTAATAAAATTTGATATGATATGTACGATACAAATAATAGAAGAATTGACCAATTCATATGACTAATGTACAATGTAAAACTTATTTAAAAACTAATTTGCGTGCTATTGTGTGTGACAGAATATGCGAACTTACTATTGTACCACCTTTTTTACCATATTCATGCAATAAATTATTATTATTAGGCATAAAAAACTTTGCTTTGGAAATATTTACTTGTTTTCTGCAAACTTGTAGTTGCCGGTATTATAGTTATGGAAGCTACTATTATGTTTTAAGCACATATTAAATATTTTCATAATGCTGTTTATTTGCTAAAGTTAACTTGTACAATTCTTATGGATTAACTCTCGTGGCTATAACTCAGATCGCTCAAATAGCCCGCTTCTGTACCACAAATATCGATTTGACATCAGCCGCATTACCCCACAAATAAACACCATAAGACAATTCTATGAATCTAATTTTAATAGACGAGTTTTGCTACATTCTCGTATGATCACGTATTTTTTTCACAGCAGATACATTTTGAGAGACTTTCTATATGTACATCGATATTTTGATATAACGGGCAGAAGTCTGGGCTGATGTTAAGTCATAGGTCTGGACACTGAAATTTACAAAAGGCTCTCTAGGATGCCGGCCTCTTAAGATTTCTCACTGTTTTCTCTCTATACGCCTCTAAGATTTAAGACCCTAAGTCAAAGATGATTTTTGGCATCCTAAAATAATACTAAAGAATACGTTCTTATTAACAAAGCCTATTTTCTCATATTTATTTCAATGTCTTAGTTTGTCTTTTACATTAAATATTAAAAACAAGAAAATAAATAGTTTAGATTTTACAATTTTATATCAACATAGAACGTGGAAGATATTTAAATAATTTTGATTATAGATTACTACGAAAGATGATTAGTTAACGACTGAAAACAATCAGTTATCTATTTTAGCTTCCAAACAGATTTAATTATTTAGTCACAAACACAAACATAAAATATATTACTATATACTTAACATAATACGCATGTACATATATTAGAAGTATTCACTAAACATTCAGCGTAAATTAAATAAACATTTATAGACGAAAAATCAATGACTTTTAATAACTATTACTATTTTTACGAGATTTATGTTGAATATTACTTTTTAAAGCCTGCTGTGTTATAATGGATTCCTCGGGCTACTTGAGAATTTTACACTCGTACGGTGAAGGAAATCATCTTGAGGAATACGTGCCTTAGACCCAAAAATCGATGGCATGTGCGAAGTAGAGAGGGCTGATTACCTAGTTGCTTATTAAAAAATTAGAATATAATTAATAAGTAGCAAAGATACAATCTGCCACTGTTTATAAATGAAAAGGTAATCTTATTTTTTGGATGTCAGTACATAATAGTAATAAATAGTTAAAAGTGACTATGGCGACTCAACTATAAGATATAAATGAAGAATTTATGTACAATTTTCCCGGTATTATCTGTTGATATAACAACCGCGCACGAAATATGTTTTTTCTTATATTATTATAATATATTATTTACAGACACACACACATATATATATTTAAGCCTTCGCTAATAGTTGCAAAATTCTATAATGCCTAGGTTATGGGTATTGGGTTGATTCCGCCTGCTTTCATCATCGTACGAGTTCCTCTTCCGATTCACTAAACATTATCTTCCTTTATTTTGCTAACTAGGGAACTGTGGCATCCTGGTGGAGGTCTTCCTGGGGAGATTCGAGCTCAATTTTTAAAAAACAGAGCATACACCTTCCCCATAGGCTGATAACGCACCATGGGCGTCCATGGGCTACGATAACTGCCCTATATGAGCTTCCCGTATGCTCGAAAAAAAATTGTAATAATAGATAAGAAGATTTAGTTCATATCGTCGTATCGCAGAAAATATACAATGTCTTTATTATAAAAATATACAATGGCTTCTGCGTGCGACTCTCACCCTTGAGGTCGTAAGTTCGAACCCGGCTGTGCACCAATGGACTTCTATATACACATTAAACATTCGCTCGAACGGTGGAGGAAAACATCGTGAGGAAACTGAATTGCCTTAGACCCGCAAAGTCGACGGCGTGTTTCAGGCACAGAAGGCAGATCACCCACTTGCCTATTAGATTGACAAATGATGACGAAACAAATACAGAAAACGAAAGCCCAGACCTAAAAAGGTTGTAGCACCCTTGATATATTTTAAAAGTTTTATATTCATAATAGGTACATTAAATGGAAGCACAAGTGAGTTACGATATACTCCAGCAAGTGAGCGGGACTATGGAGCCCTTACATGCAGAGGGACAAACGCGGTCGGAAGACAACTTCAGCCTTGTATTTTCCAAATAGTGCCAGCTGGTACGTATCTTCTATTAGTCTCATGAGTTGAAGGAAAATATTTTAAGGAAAGCGCATCGAATATCTTAGATGAATTCTACCCAAGGCTATTCTGTTTCATGTGAGTTGGTCGGAATCGTTCGAAGAAAATTTGAAAATAGTGTTAAATGTTTATTGATTAAAATAATATTTGAATAAATCATAATGTCCTACGGGTTTTGTGAAATTAAACATAGCAATATACATATATATTATTTTTAATAAATACAGTAGGTATAATATGTTTTTAATACATAACAATTCTGACACCAGCTCGTCCAGCTCCGCCTCGAAACTGTACAATAATCACGGGAAATGACTCAAGTTGGGAGGAATTTCATAGAAAAGACATCATTGTCTACGTAGCTGTACGATGTGTGACCGGGTACGATGGTGGACTACCCCAACTCTTGATTCTTGAAGCCTTTGATTCGATTACTGGAGTAACGAAGTTTAACGTTACAGCTAATGAAACTGGTATGTTTTATTTATATAACAGGTGGGAACATGACCTTCGCCTGATGTTATTTACCACCAAACTTCTACAATAATAGTAATATGTCATTCATTCATTTTAATAATTGATAAATTATTGTTGGACTTAAAACATTTTTTAATGATTTGGAAATTATTTATACTTTCAAAATATAATCAACAGGTTATTCTAGTATAATAATTTTAAAGGAAATAGAAAAGATAACAAACACAATTTGATTTTCCTCAAAAATATTTTTTTCAACATCGAGGACATTTTTCCTCAACAACTTTTTTTTATTAACTATCAAGCAATATGATACTATAGGTATGATGTTTTAAATCATATTAATTTTAGAATCATAAAGCACTTCGAGTAGTAACTCATTATCTGTACATATTTTATTAAACAGGATGTATATGTTTTCAAACCAGTATTTTCGTATATTTGCATCCAATTTAGACTAGACTATGTATGTCTGGAGTTCGTATTAATAAATGTTACGCGGGTCTTATTATTATTATAACATTCCTAATTTATGGTGGAACAGTTATTACACAAATGTTTAAAATGTAGTAGTGTGAGACCTACACATGAAATTCTCTAAATCCTCTAGTAACTCTTTTTACTTATAGGAATATTTGTAATCTCTACGGCATAAACGCCTTTGTTATTATGTTCTGATATAACACTTTCTCGGACTCACTTCTTGTCAGAAGTTGTTTCCTTTCCTAAATTATCTTCCTCGTTTTCCGATATCCACACCGTTTTTGTACTATTACAGTTTTGCTGTTGGATGTCTTTTCTCGTGCACAGTATGATGTTCTTTGGTTTCGTCCAATTTGTGTTCGGGTTTGTACTGGAGTCAACATTCGAGGCTTTGTTGATGAAGTTTTTTCCATAGTAGATTATTAACTGTGTATCTTGGGCATCTTTTGAGCGTAACCCCTATCTCAGCCATCAATAGTATATGATCGCTTCAGTCAGCAGCGGGGTATGTCCTGGTATTATTTGTAGTGATCGTGCTTACGATTGCAATTATATCTATTACGATATTTACTGAGTTTTCAGTGCAAAATTGCATCCATATATCCACACACATCTCACATTTTTTCCTCCTAGTCCATACATTCCAAAAACCTCTCTTAGATGGCCTGTCTTTTCGATTCAACCTTTGCAATCAAGTCACTCATCAAACGTATAATCTTTATCCGGAGTAGAAGTCCTGGATCTCCTTGTGTGTTGGATTTTAATTCATTTAGACTAGATTTATATGATGAGGTTTTCTATTAACTTTCAGTCATTATCAGATCGCTTATGGGGTTAAATCTGATAAAACTGATTTATTCATAAAGGGTGTTACACTGATATCAACCGGACTCCTGCATTCATGTTTTGTACCGAAGTTGTATATAGTATGACATGATGAAATAGAGTAGAACTCTGAACCTCTCCTGTGTGTTTAGTTGACTGTTCGAGTATGATCCCTGGTTCAAGTATTCCCCTGACATTCCATGTTCCAATCCTAATCGTTTTACGAAGGTGTGGGTTCTTAACTGTAGCTTGTGCAGATTGAGTCGTTGAGCTGTTATCATCAGTAGTATGATGTGAACACTGAGCCTTATGTGTCGCTCCAGTGAGTAGCATATTTCACAGCATGCCACCTAAACTCTATGGCTACAGCTATGGTACGACTCGAATGATAAAAAGGAAAGACGATTTACATGAGTTCCATAAGAACAGATGGGGTGGCTGTTTTCCTGATGCCTGCAGCAGTACTATGGTCCAGTGGAAGTTCCCTTCGGTTAACGGTACACTCGCAAAACGATAAAGGCACTTCAGAACGAGTGATTTTGCAGGCCCTTTCCTATCAAGACCCAGAAAGGAGAACAGGTAATGCTACAGGGCCGGTGTGTGATTGGTTGAAATATAGCATAGATTATATAACTTTATTTATTTTACATTCACGCATACTAGGTCCAAATAAAATGAAACCAATAAATATTTTATTTAGAAAATATTGTAAACATTGAACTTGTTTCTGGTATTTTATGCAAATAAAAATCGAGCAGATGCTTCCACTATAATGTTTCATACAATTAGTGTTTACAAATTTCAATAAATAAAATTGATACCACGCTTTACATGTTTCTTTTTAAATTGAAACAAACAGCGTAGTAAACGTATATTGTTAATTATACTTTGAAAAATAATGCTTGTTTATTTTGCCACTATTATCGTATTTAGTTTAATATCTATAGGGTATTTCCTGTTTTACGGTTGTATAAGAACGTTTTTCATCAACACGTCTATAAAAGCACTTTAGTAATAATGAAAAATGTTTTTAATTTTAGTTATTAGTAACCTGAATTTTGTATAGATGGAATTCAAAGTACAATGGCTGGGGTGACACGCGGTGCTTTTTTGGCAATCGTTATCGCAGTACTGTGCTGCTCAAGCGTTGCCGTACTTGCTGGATATTTTCTTAGGAAACGAAGGTTTGTTTCAAAGCAATGTACAGACATTTAGCCTCTTTCTATATCTTATAACCTTTCCTATACTTATTTTAAAGTAAGTCTTGTTTATTTAGATACAATATACTTTTACTACCCATTGTATGTGATGCATATACGTAAACTTGTCGTACACATACAAAGTCATGACCAGTATTTCTAAATATCGTTATGATATTTCACAGCGTAGTTATTGTTTGTGGTGTGCTTGTATAAAGGTATTTAAAAAAAATGTTATTTCACTTTATTTGACATTATGATAACCCATTTATTGTATGTTTCATTTACACCTTGCTATGCTAGGGAACACAGTACATATTGAGAACAAATAAATTACCAACGGAAAACTCACCCAAAATTGGCGAAATGAGACTTGTATGAATACTACAGTTACACATACAAAATACACTTACTACAAATAAGGATTACACTTTTATAAAACAAGTAGACTTTAAACTCTAATTAAAAATTCTGTGTACTAGTTAAAAGATCTCGAAAAATCTAGAATTTTTTATATACATCATTCCAATAAATAATTTTAGAAAAAAGCGTTATAAGTTAGCCAAAGCTCGGTGTCAGGTTCTTAATTATATTTCAAACATGAAGTCAAAAATCACACATTAATAAGTTTAAAACATGTTAGGTATCATTACTTTGTATATATTTTTTAAGTCTGTGATCTAAATCACAACATTTTATCACTTTTTTTCTTCTTTACTGTTGTATGTAAAGGATGTAAAGGACAACAATCTTAATATAGAGATTCATTTCTTGTACTCTTAATATTTTGTATTGCTTACAGAAGCGGCACTGTCACAAAACAACAAACGCCAGAGCTTCAACTAAATGCAGCGGATGGACAATACGTTGTAGCTTACACATTGAAGCCATCCAGACATACACAGCCAGACATTTTAAATCCACCACCAGGTACAACCTAGGTCCCGAGTAATCTTGACACTATGAATAATTTAACGATTTTGGATCTTCAAATATCATCCTATCTTATCATTTGACCAATAACAAGAAAAACGTCTGGCTATCGTCTTTTATTTGTATATTTTATCGCTGCTTTAGTTGCCATGTGGAAAGTAATATTTATGTTAGAAATTAAAAATGAAATTAGAAAATAGTATTCAAATTCGTGAAATCCGTCGTACAAATGTTATCTTTTGTTACACCTAGATTTGGATCGCGTATTTTTATTAAGTTAAGAAGTTCTTCCTTTCTTGGTGAATTCTTTAAAGTCTTCGCAGTGAGGCTATGGAATTCACTTCCTGTCTCTAATCGCTAAGCTCCTTCTCTACCTTCCTTTAAATGTCTACAGTTCAAACATTATCTGTCCACATCTGTGAAATTGATGTGAAATCGTCGACTTTTTCTTTTTGTGTCCTTTTTTTAAATATTGTCCTGTTCACCTTTTACTTTTAAATGCTTTCTTTTGTTCCATTAGTTTTGTCTTAGTAACTACGTATATGTCTAATGTATTTTCTCACAGTGGTTATCTGGAAGTGATCGTTCGAAAGCGATAAGGCTGCCACTTGCCCCCCTTTTCATTCATTCATGTCAACTTTATTATATTTCTGTATGTAACGTAGTGTTAATAATTAAATAAATAGCCTAATATTTTAATTGTATTACCGTTTTAAATACGCCATTATATTTCTTAAATTATCATTAGCATCTAATGTATTAAAAATATATAGAACCTTAACGGTTTTAAAATCAATAAACATCTTCTTTGGGAAATATCAAAATACTTTATTTGACAGTAAGCCGGAAAGCACTTTATACGAATCTTAGTATTGTAACGTCCGGGTCCCAGGGGCACATATCCGCGCTTTGTTTAACATTTTGTGTATCGGAAACCACTTATATATTTAACATGTCTTCAAAATTAATTTTTAATTTGTTTCTTTTTACCTTCATTTGTCTTTTTCTATTCACATATAAGCCTAATAAAGCTCATCCTTGGACTTCCTGACTTGGTTTGAAAATCTAAACTACTTTTAAATTTATCAGTATTTCTGTAATTATATTTTACATTTAACTAAAGAGAGACGCCTAATTACAGCCGTCAAAAATACTATTTTTTGAAAACATAATATGTGGACATTGTACTCGACTCTTACTTATAAATTGAGAAACGGTTGAAAAATAATTTAATGTCTATCAGAGATGAAACGAACCTGATTGAATTGTTTTAAAATACCAATCAATTCCAAATATTCATTTGTAACGTTAAAGAGCGATTGTTCTAGATGGGAGCCCTCCAATCGAGAGTGTAGAGGCTGTCAAAAATGGCGCTCTTAATATTGACGAGTGGACCAGCGAGCGGAGCTCCAATTCACAGGAACAACGAAGTGTGAGTTAATCTATTTCATATTTCTTTTTTGTATATTCTAACTCTTTTTAGATATATGTGGTAATTAATGTTATTAACTTTAATTTATTCGAGTATTTTCGTACTAAACTTACAAGGTTTGAAAAGCGAATGTTTAATATGTAAATAGAAAAAGAGTGGCGCTTTTTATTAAAATTTAAACATATGCTATCATTGAAAGAAAACAATTCTTTAACCGGATTAAATCTATTTGTATTATTTTAAACATATAATTATTTACATAATTTTACCAATTCCGGGGAAATAAATACAGATAACACAACTTTATCTACAGCGGTGATACTTTTGATATTCAACACCTTTTGTCTTCAGTCACCGTGACCACGCACGCTGTAAAGCACGCGAAACGTCGGAAAGTTTAAAATTATGTGAATAATAAGCTTATAATAATACAAATAGCTTTAATTCGGTTAAAAAATTGTTTTCTTTCAATGTGTAAAAGCTATGTTAACCAAAGACAATACTATATATCTATCATGTCTACTTTACTTACAAATCTTCGGATCCTTCGTTGTCTTCTTGGCTGTGATGCCCGATTGTTTAGAGTTCAAAGATTCTATCTCCTCTTGACTTTAATTCTTCTAATTTTATCTATCCATGTGAGATAATAAACTTTTTTGATCAACACATATTCTATTCGATATTGCCATTACATGGCATGATCTTATCATAATAATGATAATGTCGTTAAATGGTTTAGATAAGATTATCTTGGTGGCAAAGATTTTAGATCATCATCATCTATTGACATACTTAAACTATAATTAGATTGTATGTCTTTTAGATATTTTAATCTGGGTTTAAAAATTGTGTGTTACTTTTTCCCACGGTAAAATGTAAAATGATTCCATTAGGTTACAACGATCTTTATACATTTATTATCGACATGTTTCAGTTGTATAAGTCACATTTTCTTTTCACGGATCCTCTAATGATGCTTAAGAAAGATTTTTATCCCAGTCTTTAGTTAAAAATTCTGACATAATATACCAAGGTCGTACACTTGTTTTTTCTTATAGAGAAGCTGCGGTGGTCAAAGCTGCGTAAACTCCATAATGATATAATTATTACAGTCGTTGGCGTCGCCCAAAAGTACGTCGAGCAAAGCAACATTAAGTACAGCAACCTTAAGCAGAAGGGAACACTTAATTGCAGAAGAAATTCCGGGACCAGAGAGTTGTGTATAATGGAAATCCTGTAAATGTATTGTATGTTGACTGTGAAAATTGTGATAATGTAAATACAGATTAGGAATTATTTTTGTTGTTTCTTTATACGCAATTAGATTCCATAAGCAATTAATATTGATTATCCTCAAGTATATCTCACATGCGCAGGGTCTCATTTGCGATAATATTTAGTGTTTTATAGGGTAAGTATCTGAACTTATTTAAGAGTATTATAGGACTGATATTGCTTTTCAAAATGAACTGATATTGCTTTTCTACTTATTCTTAGATTTCGTTTATTTGCCAAGATAGTGGCACAGTGGTTAGATGGATCAACTACAAATATCGGCACAATCAGCCATATATATAGGCAAGCAAATGTCATATCAGTTTTTACAATGTCATATAATGAGAACATTCAATTATGTCAAAGTTAAATTATTTACAATTGGTGACAAATCTGTGGTTCAAATACTCGCCTACGCTATAAAGGCACCTTGCCTTTAAAATCAGTGCACCAGGCAGTAATGTATAACTTCTAGGAAGGTGATTAAATAGTTTTATAGCCATGGCGTTACAATTTTTTGCATATATCGCGGTGGAGCATACAGGGACCCACAGCCTACTGAATATATACAAAAAAACTTCATAAAAATCGGCTAAGCCGTTGAAGAAGGAGTTTAGTAATAGGCGTGTTTATAATATTTTAATTTAAATAAAACATTTAAAGGGATGAAATTAATAAACTGGCTGTGCAGTTATTTCTCAGGCAATTGTTGATCAGTACGAAACTTGTGTCTGATATCGTACGAGTAGCAGAGTTTCGACCTTGACGTGGAGTCACGGATCGAGGTCGCCTTGATATACTCCAATTAGGGTTAACCGAAGAAGACACAAGTCTGCGCGAAATACACGCTTCGTCACTCTGTCACTTCTCTCTTCGAAAACACTCTCCTTAAAGCTTTAGCTAGCATATAAATACTGGACGTTGACATATTTCCGGTCGTTTAAAAAAAGGCTCAATGTGCTCAGCAAGGCGAGACGATATTTCACTCCGGGCCACCGCTTTTAGAATCGTAAAAAGAAAGCGCAAATTCCACCTAACCCACCAGCTCTTACACTTGACCGTAGTCAACTAAGAGCGGTTGAATAGTCGACGACCAGTCACTTTATGAACGGCTTGATCCCTTGGTTAGATGGTGATGACTCTTTAGATCTTCTACTGCATTAACCGTGGAGAGTCTTCAGAGAAGTTTTTCGGATTAATCTGCCGCTGAGATTCTTCATCGGACGTATACTCTACGTTCGTAGTTCCAGTACTTAGCGTAAAACCAGTATATAAGTACCAATACCTAGCTAGAATTATAAAGTTATAAAAGACCATATGTTTGCGCTGAGAACTTATCTTGTGTACCTATTTTCCCTTCTTCTAAATCATATGAATTCTCTGTAAACTTATTGTTATGATTACAAAGATTATTAAAACGAATCACATACACATTTACCTTTTTCAATTTTATAGTTACCATATATAAACGTACGGATTTGGAAAACATAATGTCTCATTTATTATTAATTACACCACTGATAGTTTATTATAAGATTAAACAACATTGGTAACGTATTTCTACAACGATTGTAAGATAACAATCAAAATTAGTTTTTGTGTTTCAATATAAGTAAACAAATATTAGCACATGTGTGTATAGATCTGGAGCCAAAGTGGACACAAATTTTCCGAGTTTGTGCTCATTTGCCTCATCATTTATCATTGAGTTGCCGAGGAATCCTCCAATTAAGATTCTCTTTACCGTTTGCTGGAAAAAAGAAAAAATACGCTGAAAAGGAACAGTCGTCACATGTGTTTACGAAGATTCATGACCCCCAAATTTATCCTCACCCTAACAAACCGTTTGTGAGCTTCTTCATTGCGAAATATTTTTGTAAATTAAGTACAGTTAGATATAAATCACACCCTTAGCGCCTCATCTAATTTATTTAATGATGGTTGGTATTTTTTTTCTTGTTAAAAGTAGTGCCTTTTCGATTCAGTGGAATCTGAATACCTATTTACTACATTTGATCAGTGATATAAATATACATGTTTATATGTATAAAGATTTTTACTGGTGGTGACCGGTCGGACTTGAATTCGTGTATACGGTGATGTTAGTTATTTCGACTATGTATTTGCGTGTTGTTCCCACGCAAATGTTAGTGCGTGCTCCTATTTCACTATGCCTCCTACTGATAGAGGATCTTTGACAATCTGAGACAAATCTTTGTTTTTAATTTATTATTATTTATTACTTAATATGTCATGTGGAACATGGTGTAATGGTTGCAGCTCCTTACAAACGTTATGTAAAACAAAAAAAAACTTGTCGATTAAAAAGAGTGGCGGAGTGTTTATTGCCAGTTCTCCTCTTCCGTTCTACACCCTTGATTTGAGAACTGGCAGTAAATGTAAAATTAGAAGCATTTAATGTATATTTCTTTTTTTGACGTTTATAAGTGAGCATTGTGTTACCTATATGAATTAATGATTTTTGACTTCTAATAAAGTTTATATTAATTTGTCTATAGTAATTGTTTTTATTTATATCTTGATCTGTTTTGCTTGCAACGTCGTAATTCCATGTATAACAGTAATTTATACATGTCTGAATTATGTTCTATTTAGGGTAAAAATTGTGCATTGTGTGTAAATAATTTATCCCGGAGTTGGATCGTTTGCTAGTCAGCTATCGAGACATAGAATTTTATTTAAAGCTCTTAAAAAAGTAGGTAAGGTACGAAATAAAACAATAATATGTGAGCGGCGAAGCGTGCAAGGGCGCGAGGTGTTTTACAAAGTAACGCTCCCACTCGGGAGTGTATCTAATGTACATAAGAGAAAAACTATTTAGCTAAATCTTCACCGTACAGATCAAAGTAGAGGCGTAAACTATAATCTCACATAATTTAGGTGGCCTATAAATTCACTCACCTATAAGGACCCGTAAAATTTGGTAGGTTGATTGAGTTAGTATTTTTATTGTTTAGGGTCGCGAATCAATGGTGAATGTTTGAGTAATAAAAGCATTTTACGATTGTTTTCACAGAAGATTTTGTCGCCCGTGAAATGCTCTACCACACTCATTTTCTTCCTAAGCCAAGTCGAGCGACGCACTTAAGATACATTATTTTAATGGACAATACTTTTTACACGGCTCTCGAAGCTAAATCACGTGTCCCAGTTTTATAATACTCGCAAACTCATGTAAATAATGTAACTGAGAATAGTCGTGTATATGTGGTTTCATATGTACTCTTATTGTTAAAATAACTTACATTAAAGAGATGAGACACGCCGTAAAGGATACTAGGAAATTGTTTTCCACCAGTAATTAAAAGAAATTCAAATTGCCTGCGAAATAAACCATATCATTTTTTTATTGATAACATACACGACGACATAGTGATGCTTTTATCGCTACTTTGGAGGGATGGGGGGCAAGCATAAGTGGACTAAACGTACACGGTCTAAGTAAATTTCAATGTCTTTGCAACCACAATATATATACTAAGAAATACCGCCTACAAAGAAGTCAGAATTGGTTTTGAAAAGGGGTATGGAAATGCTACTCGTCGGAAATGATGTCAATACTATACCATACAAAAATAAATCAATTAGATTTATTTATTTTATTCATTTATTATTTTATTTATTTTATTAACACTACGTTACATTACAATATAAAAATTGAGTATAATTCCAGAAACCACTGTGAGTAAAGAAAAGAAAAATGTATTGAATTACATAAGGTAGGCTAGAAGTGAAAATATACATATATAGTTATAAAGAAGAAGCTAAACTGATACTGGATACATGACAAAACAAAAAGTAAAAAGTGCACTTGAATCACGATAATCCAATTCAAGTCTCACGTCAGTTAGTAGTTAGTACGAAAGTTAGGGATACGATGTGGACAGGTAATGTTTGTACAGAAGAAATTTAAAGGAAGATAGAGAAGGAGCTAAGCGAATAGGGACGGGAAGTGAATTCCATAGCCTAACTGCAGGAAGGAATTCCTTAAAGGAATCGCCAAGAAAGGAGGAGTTATGAGATGGGATTTCAAGGGTATAGTTTTCGGAAGAGCGTAAGCTATAGTTATGGGCGCCCAAAACTTTGAAAACATCTTTGAGATAGGAAGGAGTTTTAGGGTTGAACAGGATGGAATATAGGAGGTGGAGAACATGAGCATCACGTCGCTGACGAATGGGTAACCAGCCTAGCCGCTTACGGAACGCAGAGATATTGTCGTACTTTCTTAGACCGAATATAAATCGGATACAGAAATTTTGGAGACGATCTAGTTTATTTAGCAATTCCTCGTTTAGATCGGAGGAGCAAGAATCGGTGTAGTCCAGTAAAGACAGGAGAAGAGATTGTGGCAGTGCGGTTTTAGTACTACCGAACGGAAGGATACTGGAGGCACCGTACAATTTGCGGCTAACTTCTTCAATATGCTGCTCCCAGGATAAATTTGGATCAAATAAAACCCCCAAATATTTTACTGTACGGTTAATATTTTAAGTTACACCGTCGATATGGACAGGGGGTATCCTGGCCCAATCAATTCTCGTCGTGAAATATTTATTCACACTTCGTTGTACTAAAAAATACAAATACATAATAAATAAAAAATATGAGGGAGGCAATGGGGAGCCTCATCGCTAATAAGCGATCTCTCCCAGGCAAGGGAAAAACTAAAGAAATAAATAAAATGATAAGTAAAGTGCAAGGAGGGCATAACTGAACGTTATTTAAAAAAAATATAGAACTTAACCAAATTTCAGATAAAAGGGAGTTTTAGGATTGAAAATAATTGAATAGAAGTTGAAGAAGATGACCATCACACGTGAGTCAAATGTAGCCACCCGAGCTGCCTGCGGTAATTAGGCACATGGTAGTCATATTTCCTAAGAACAAATATGAAACGTATGCAGAAATTCTGGAAGCGTTCGATCATGTCAAGTTGCTCCTCATTTATATCAGAGGTGCATGAGTCCGCATAATCGAGAATATGAAGCAGAAGAGTTTGCACTAATATAGTTTTAACGTGGATAGGAAAGAAATTAGAAACACGTCTCAGAGAAATTCATTAGAAGCGGCGTAAAGTTTGAACTGATTTCCTTTACATGATGACCCCAGGGATAACGTATGATCGAAGAAGACCCCAAGGTTTTTAGAAACCTTATTGAGAGCCAAGGCCACGCCATCATTTACTTCTACGAATAAAGAGGCCAGCAAACTCTTGGAATGATCTGTTCTTCTGCTATATCGAAATAGGTATTTTATTTACTTATTTTCTATTTAACTGGTAATTTTTACATAAAATATTCCTGGAACATGGTGCTTAGTAATAATATAATATTTATTACATGAGTTTTGTAACCTAACATTAGAAACGCAAACAAATGTTAGTAATTACCGAATACAAATGCCTAGTTGGTTTTTTCTTGGCCCTTATTTTATATTAGTTTTAAGCTCGTGTTTTAAACAATTAAAGCCAGTTTAAACATCTCAACTAGAACCGCCACGGAACTCATGTGTTTTGTGTGTATTTTTTGAAATATATTTAATAAATCTTGTTTTTGTCCGTGACTAACCACGAAGACGTGCAAAGGAAGTATGATAGATATTATCTTCTTAGTGTTCAAAATAATTTACATTTTATTATCCGATATTTATCTGATCAGTACGATCAGTATTTTGATAGTGAATTTGTATATAAGCACGGAAAACTGTAACGGTCTAGTAAGCCCAGCGAAAATGAAGACAACAATAGTGCTCCTCACTCTAGTATGCCTTGGGTGTGCAGCACCTAAGGAAAAGAAGAACTTCCAGGACTACTTTGAGGAATTCTTGGCAATCAGTGAAGCTTTAGAAGGTGCTCATTTGGGCCGCCAGACAGGAAATTACATGGGATTCGATACATTCCGTGCGGGTCTCAACGCTATTGACGCTCCAATTAAGTATCAACAACTAGCCAAAGATTTAGAAAGTGTGCCTGAGTACAAAGCAGTGAGTAACGCATTAAGTCTAAAACAATATTTGTGGAGTTCTCCTCATACATCTCCCCTGCAACTATAATACCGCAGCCTATTTGCTTTGCTTTGTTTTTGTTTACTGTACAAATATAAGATTGTTTTTCTTAAATTTACAGCTTACAGACTTCTTGAAGAATCTGACAATCGATGTCAACTACTATGTCAAACGTTACGAAGACTACGTTAGCAGAGTAAACTCATTTAACCCCGACAGTTCCAAGAGCGGCCAGCACAGTAGACAGCGTCGTCACCCTATCACTGGATCTACTCTGGATACCAGCATCGTGGACACTGTCAGTATGCTTCCAAGGAGACAGCTCCGTCAGCTCTTCCACGAAAAGATGGCTCACGATGAATTCTTCAGAAGCGTAATTGAGGCAATTAAAAGCGATAGATTTAAACAACTCTATAACGCTCTTTGGGCTAATAGAACTTTCAGGAGTGTTGCCAACGCACTGGAAGATAATGCATTATCCCTAAAATACCTGTTTGAAGAATTACTTCCAGCATTCTTTGGACAAAACACGCCACTTTACGTTTCTTTTCAAATGCAATTTGACGAATTTTTGGACATAATTATTGCCTTGGAGGGTGACTATTTCGTCCGTCAAGTAGTACTAGCCTACAGTGTTTTTCCAGAATTCTTGGAAGCCTTGAATTATGTTAACAATATCAGTTTGATAAACCTGTACCAACAGGTTGTATCGCAAGCTGATATAAGGCCGGTAAGTTCCGTTGGCATACAAAATAACAGTTGTATTATTACTTCTACGATTGAAGATATTCTAATAATATTTTTTCCAGGTTGATGGCTACCTAAGAAGAAACGATCTATTTATTGCGTACTATATCGATCGCTTCCAGCTGCTCGTAAGTAAGTAATCAAAATATACAGCACATATTTATACATTTTATTCGATTTCTACTATACTCAGTATAAAATCATAACGTGTTTCTCATTTATAGAGTACTTCGTCGAAGACCTGTTAGCCGATCAAATAAAAGAAGTTCAAAGTCACGACAAACACACGAGGCAACGTCGTCACCCTATCACCGGAAGGACGTTATACACTTGCATTGTGGATACCGTAAGTTTAATGCCAAGGAAACAACTACGTCAACTGTATGACTATAAATATGCTACGGACAAAGTCTTCAAAAGTACCATCGAAGCCCTGAAGAGTGAAGAATGGCAACAATTTTACAAAAAGCTTTGGGAAGACAAGAAGTTCAACGAAATTGTATCTACATTGGCAGAGCACGACCTGGATGTGAAGTACCTCTTTGAAGAGTTGGGACCAGCGCTTTTCGGACAAAATACGCCTATCTATTTCTCTTTCCAAAACCAGTTCGATGAGTTTTTGGACATCATCGTGCAATCAGAAGGTGATAACTTCGTGAGTCTCGTGGAATCTTACATGAACTTCCCCGAATTCAGAAACAGCTTGGAGTTCCTCGATAAAGTTGATCTTCTTGATTACTACAAAACATTTGCCCAAACTGTGCCGGCCTTCATAACGGTAAGTTACTATTAAAAAATAGTTTTTTTTCGTAAAATTAAACTCAGACCTTGCACTGGATTAAATACAAATAAATTTAATTAATTATTATTTGTTTCAAGGTCGACAGATACCTTAAAGGAAAGGACATCTTCGTGGCTTACTATATGGACCGTTTGAAATTAGTTTCTGGTAAGTTTGTTTATTATTAATCATATAATGAACGCAAAATGCAATTTTAACCTCCACAATGAACAGAAATGAAAACAATTTTGTGTTTGTATTATTATAATATCAGATCAAATACAATATTGTTAAAATTGTAATCATAATTTTTTGTGAAGGTTAATTTTAAAAGACACTTAGGACCGAATGATTACAGGAGACCTAGAACCTATGTCATTTTTAATATTCTAGGTTACATCAACTCAAACGTCACTTTTGACGGATTTGGAGAGGCCGCTTACACTAACACCCGTGTTGTTTCCGTTTCTGGCACTACCATGAGAAGTTTCATGGAAGATGTTGCTAAGCTATTCCCCAAGACCAAGCTGGATGCTTTATATCAAGAGAAACTAGCTGAGAATAAGGAATTCCTAACCGCTATTGAAGGTCTCCGTGCTAATGAATGGAATGAGTTATACGAAACTCTCTGGAGGGATGAGACGTTTAAGGAGTTGGCGGACCAGTTCTCTGAGAATGACTTTGATTTGAGATACGTCATTGAAAAATTCGTCCCAACCCTCTGGGGACAATAAGGAGTAAATTTCAGTTTACGCCTGTTAGATTAATTATTGTGATGTGATTTTGTTAAAAGCTCTCTAATTGAATAAAACTATTTTGCATTTACATTTGGCTTTCATTAAATCGTTTATAGAACAACTACTTTACAGACTGCACAAAGACACACAGTTACTCATATCAATTAAGCAAGCAATTTTCTTTATATAATATATTCTTAACGTACGTTAAGTTCGGTGGCGGTTAATGGAGGGATGTTCAAACAAATGAAACACTTTGTTTGAAGCTAAGTGTCAACTGTCTTGAACCATTAAACAAGAGGTTATATAAAATTAAATAAGGGGTTATGGGGTTGCGACGCTAGACTAACAAAAAACTATCTTGACTTATTTACGGATTCTTAAATCGTAAATATATATTATAATATTAATATAAATATAACGAATATAAGTGATGTCGACCTATTGAACAATCTCAAACGAAACGAAACGAGAATATTATATTATAATTTATGAGTGTATGAAAAACTAAAGGGCTCATTAATTAAATATATTTATTGGTTTCAGCCTCTTTATTGATCAAGTAGAAATTTAATTGATTGGAATAAATATGTTTTTATTTAAATAATATATTGACATCCAGGGAATCTACGAATATGAAATTGTCTATCAATCCCATTGGAGTTTTCGAAACTTATTGTATTACTAGGTGTACATTTTGATCACTCAGACATTTTTAGTTTTATAAGCATGGTAATTTTCTGAATCGCCGGAGTTGGTACCCGAGAGTATTGCCAGACGTAGGCACTCTCTTCAACAGTTATATTGCATTCATTCGTTTCATAGCAATTAACCTGTACTCAATGTACTGCGATGTACACCTGTACAGTGATGCGCAAAACCAGATCCTTTACCTCTGCAACTCTAGCCAACGTTACACCACTAATGGTATCTTGTAGGCAATCATGCTTTTGAGAAAGATATGACTTTGCATTTAACAAATTTATCCCCGCAAAAATTTAGAATACATATATATGTAACGTTAGATTATATAGCACGTACTAAATCATTAAAATATATTAGCCATATTATTTATAAATACATCAAATAATATAGCGAAATAATTTATCAAAATATAGTATTAGGAGTAAGTATCGTTTAAAATAGCTATACAACTACATGGGACATACGTTACATACATTTCTTATACAGATGTACAAACTTAAAATGTGCGCTTACAATATTCTTTGTAAAATTATCGAGAAAGATATTTTCTTATGTACACAAAATTTAAATATTCCGTTGAATATGTTAAAAATAATTTATTATTGTATATGACTTGACTGGTGGCCGGTGTCCAAGGACCGGGGAGATGATAAATCTTCATTTGCCTTGTTCGCACATCCGACCCGCCCCACCCAATTAGTTAACCCACGGCTGACATTACGCTCTACATACTCGGATTTCCGCTGTGGTCAACTATATCCATTTTCTTTATTCTTGAACAAGTGTTTCTAACTATGCCACGTAATTGTAACCGCCCTTTATGTACATATAATATATAATTTAAGACTGAGGAGAAGAATTCTATTATACAGTAAGGGTGGTACAGATAGCCAATATATACTTAATCATGAGAGTTTAATTATAGCTGAGGTTCTGTGTAATTATTAGATGTTTGGCTTACATGGCCTTAATAAATGTGTACGATCAGTGTTAGTTGACCAGACTGGCGTCATTCAACCTGAGATCATTAATTTATTTATTTTCGTGGCGTATGCGCAAATAATACTGTCTCATACTCATACGAAAACAACCAGAACATCAAAGAGCTAAAAAAGCGATGGTGTGTTTTACGCGTAACTGATCACCTACAAACGAAAATAAATTAAGAAATAAGATGATTTACAATAAGATATTTTTTATGTATTAATGCGTCTGTACACGGTAACAGCTATTACGCTATATATATTTTAAATCTGTATTTAGGGTTCATATATGATCTAAGACATCATTTACAAATTATAGTTTATCGAGAGTATTTTGACTGAGTTTTTCTTCAGATTAAAATAATTCACAAGTCACATCTAAGCACAAGCTGAACGGAAAAGTGTATAAATGGCATCAACTTCGACCATACCCTTTATTTATTACATTACCTACAATGTACGCCGGAAAGTAAAAAGCTTCGCCAGTTTCACCAATAAACATCAATAATTATTATAAGCACCTGGTTAATATTGATCAACGTTATAGGCTGATTCATGAATAAATAATTATGAAAACAATAATTATTACTACAGTTTCACGTGGAATTAATATTTATTTTTGGGCTTTATAATCAGGGAAATCCAATAGGTAAACACTTCGAAGTAATTAATGCGGTACAAGATTTATTTTAAATGTAATATGAGGCAGGCAACGGTCAGGAGGCTCAGCTGATGTTAAGTGATACCGTCACCCATAAACGGCCTTATAGCTTAGCGGTCTTTGTATGTGACTGCTGTGGTGAGGGGTACTGGGTTCGATTCCCACGACGACGTTGAGGTGATACGGATGGCATTTCGTATTCTGCCTAGTGTTACAATCAAAACTAACACTAGTTTCGGCCTCACGTTTCGTGATATTTTTTTATTAATAGGCGGCCTATTATATTACCAGTCTTCTGTGTCAGACAAACGTCGATCTTTGAGTACAGTGTTTTCCTTCACTATATGAGCGAGTGTTATTTCCAACCTAAAAAGGTGTGTATAGCGACATCTCCAATCTAAGCTTACAAATCACTGCCATAATGCCATACCCTGAAAAGAAATAATTCCGGTCGCTAAGGACGTATAGAACTTCTCGACCTTATCCACTCGGGCCGGCAAGTTAATTGTTAGACTGAACGAGGATCCTCCATGTAGGAACAGAACACTATACACTTCACAATTTCGAACGACGACCTAAGCCAAGCCAGGCCAATTTAATTGATTATTTGTGTGAACGAACTATAGCCATATATTTTGTGACAATTGGCCATCGGCAAATGGAGAAAGAAAGACATGGCTAGAGATATTTGGAGAAAGCTGAAGCAGTCCTTTCTTTTCGATCAATGGTTCTGAAGTGAAACATGTGTGTGTACTTTTATGTACACGCGTTAGAAGTTATACATCTTCCGCCTTATTCTACGTTTGTAGAAAAATGACACTAGCAATAGAAAAATGGTATTTAATACATTGAACGCATTATCTAGTTGAATAAAGTTTATTTAGATATCACAAAAATATTTCTACATAATTTAAAACATTGTCATTTTTTTTTAAATGTTGACTATGCTAACTTCAGGGTGTCGGTTTTTTGTGTTGGTGTGCGTGCACATCGTAAAAGTTTACTATCATAATTTTTCCCTAACGCGCCAAAAGAAGTATAACTTCAAAAAATTATATTACAAATCTAAACTGTACATTTGTAAAGATAAATAAACGGGCTTTATTATTATTAATCGGTTAACAGTATTGCGTTTTGCTTGAAGCCATTTAATAAATATGTGCTAATGTATATTCCAAAGCAATGCCTGTAATTTATATCAATCAGCCATTTGTAATATTTACAGCCCTGCCATTCTGAGACAAGTAAAGTTTAGGTTGAAAAAGATTTTGAATTTCGACAAAATACGCCGTGTTTAGTTCCGAAATTGCATTGGATGGATGCCAATGTAATAATTGGGTACCATAAATACGTGCCAACTCATGAATCTCATGTTTTTTTTCTTATCCCAACTAGGCTTCGCACCGGTGTCTACGATCATATAGGTCAACAACAATACGCATACAATACTTATATGATTACTAGTAAAATAATTTGTTTTTCATAGCAACATCATATTTCTTCAATTGCTTGGGTGCTGGCGAGCATTTAAGTATATGCTCGTATTACATTGCTGCATACCACGCCACTGTGGTTAATGGTCAATATCATTTAGAGAACGAAGAAAATCTATAAATCAAACAATTTACTTACTGACTTTAACCAATACAGTACGTTGAAGTCTGTGAATCTGAAGAAAAGTATTATGGCTGATTAATGCGATTTTTCGTAGTATGACAATTTTTTAAAAAAATTTATTGATCTGTAAACATAATATGAATTCCGATTTGAAAAAAATTAAAAATGGTCTGCTTTCCATAAGAACTAAATATAAATATTGTATTTTGTAATTTGCTTGAAATATAAACAACAGTCAAACAGTTTATCGACACATTTGAAATTCTCTTAGAAAACGCAGCGCTGCTATGGTAGTAGACTATTTTTCTGTGGCCTATAATTCAGGGGTTTTACATATATTTTTTTAAATTATAAAAAATCTTTTTTCTTTTGACGGTTTTTTTTGCCTTAAAGGCAGACACAATGATATAGTATACCTTTTTACCATCCTCTCGGGTCTTTAATACTAAGAAGTATATCGTATGTATATTTCTTTATCTAGAAATGATATTTATTTATAAACAGTGATAAATTGAATCTATCAGTTGGCTTAAAATGATTACTATATGACTACTATTAAGATATGATAAAAAGAAAATCAAAATAATTACAACGTACAGATAAAGCTAATCGATTAAAATTTAAATATTTTTACTCTCATGCCTTTGCTATTCTCGCATCTTTAATACCTTTTGCCTGTATTTCTTTTCTCTGTCAAAATTTGTTTGACATTATTTTTGAAGTAAAGCTTTTTTATCGGCCTTGTAAAAAAATACAGTCACATTTTTAGTAATAATTCTAATACAATTAATGAAATTCTGTAATAATCTTAGTAGTAATAAGGTAAAATGAAATAATTGTATTATTTGTCATTGTATATTCATGTCTATGATAATAAAAGCCTTTTGTTAAACATTATCCAATTTAACTTTATTTAACCAATTTCAGTAAAGTTGCATATAGTAGATCATTTTTCGAAAAATAAGGTTATAAAGAAGTTTCACTTCTTACGTGTGTACACTAGTACACGCACACATTATTTATTGGTCAGACAGCAATCGGGTATGGGGCATCTTGGACGGGGCCGGGGCCGGCGGGTTCGAATAAAATGGTAACTACCATCCATGGACACCTGCAGTGTCGGGGGCTAGCAGGTGTGTTGCCGACCTTCCAGGGATAGTATGACTCCTGAGTCGGTCATCGGTTCCGAAAAATACCCACAGCGAGATGTGTTACGGAACGCCAGATGTCGGATGGAAAAGATCAAATTTCGCGTTTTGCCTCGACGACCGATGATGGGATTCATCCGTAGGTAAGGCAGTACAAATAATTCTTCTGAGCACTTCCCATGATAAATGACTGGCTGAGGCTTTAAAGGGCGTGTCTTTAAATAATCGTACTACGACGCAGGGATAATTTTTAGTGTTAAACGCGCCGACTTGTGTCTTCATTGAGTGAAATTCGACTTAATTTAGTTGACTCCAGTCTGAGATTCCATGTAATAGGGTCTCGATTTGAGACACAAGTTTGCTCTGCTCGATATCCGAGAAATATTACCACGGCTGGTGTCCACTGCTGCCATCCGCATAGTTTCATTGCTTGACTGCAATATATTATTGATATGCAGGAAAAGCCGTGATAGACAAAGTACACAGCTTAGGGGAACTATAGCTATTATGAGTGGTAAGTCGGAACACGTACTGTCGGAACGACCTAGATGTTTCATTATGGCCCCAAAACTAGACATCCATTTGCTCAATTTATGAGCCCATAAGCCATTTTGAAAGAAGCTTATGCTAAACCCGATCGAAGGCTTTCGTAATGTTGTAAGTGAATGAGGTAAGCTAAAAGATCACCAGCTGTAAGACCCTGGAAACTGTACGACATGATAAGTAGCATCACTATTCTTTAGTTATTGTTACGGAGATGGGGTGAATGAAATGTTTCTCGATTTGTCCACAAGTTAGAGACGTTTTCAGTAAGCAAAAATGTGATTTATGACCGTTTCAGGAAAGGTTTACATATTAGAAAATTCTAATTTTCAGAACAGTTACCCTTGTTTTCAGGTTTTTAAAATATTATTTCAGACAGTTTCAGAACATGTCGTCGAGTATTACAGTTTTGAGGACCTGTTTTCAGGCGTTTTCAGGACAAGTTGTACCCTACCCTTTATTAAAGGAATATTCTAGACCGAATTTTCTAGGTAAGGCAAAGGACGGATTGATACGCGAGAGAGAGAAAAGATCGGCACCTTCTCGACGCCAGAATATAACCGTCCCGAAACGCGACTAATTAATTCCGTTTCGAGTACGATACTATAAGATTAAGATCGAAGAGATAAAGTGCGAAAAATGAAGACAAGTGATACAGCACAGTGTGAAGTACGCGTAATTAAAGTGAATATAAGAAATATATAAGAAAATTTGCGTTTTTTTAGTGTAAACAAATTCCTCGTTGATTTATTTATTTTTAAATAGAATCTCTGAATCTACGTCGTTTTCTGTCCGATCCCCTAGATCGTAACAATATTATATAATTAGAATATAGATCTGAAAAAAGTCTTACAAAATCTTATCCTGACAATATGTATTGCTTATGGAGTATTTCAAAGGTACCTACTCGTTTCGGTTCGGTAACCCTTTCCCATAGTTCTATTATATGTTGGCTGTTATTATCTCCGTGCATTCATGCAACGACCCTTTATCATTTAACTTCCAACAACATGAAGTAGCAAGTTACCCATGCGTGTTAAGATTTCGCCCTAAACTTGTAGAATAGTTTAGCCAAAATCCAAGTTATTATTAACTGCACATAAATTGGTCCCTGGGTAGACACTGTGCTGAATCTTAATCAACAATACTAAAACTTAGAATTTATAATATTACCTACATTCGTTAATAATATTGGTATTACAAAATGAGGTAACAATTACGTGTATATGTACGCTGAAAGGGTGACAATTACGTATGTATTTTTTATGCAAAAAATGGCCACTGAATAATAATGACAAAAAATATACAGCTTAGATTTTTTTTAACGTTATAAACATTATTTTTATCTCGTTATACTATACGAGCATATCATATATCCTAGCTACCTTCAGTACTCATGATCAAAACCCCTTCACGGGTAAAGGCTTTCTCCAGTTATTTCCAACTGAGAGTCAGTTATGGCTCAGTCTATGGCTTTCTTTCTCCATTCGCTTCCTACTACCGCTTCTATTACTTCTGTCCCCCCTTTTTTGCGGCGCCCTCTTTTCCTTCTTCCTCTTGGTACTTCCATACGGGATATGGAAATACCAGATACCCTTAAAAATCTGTCAAGATCTCCTACATAACGTTTAATTTACAAGCACTGTGATACGAGAACTATTTCACTCATAATATTGGCTTTTTGGACTTTTTTTCAAAATGGCTGTGCTCGATTTTGCTCGTGCAAACTCAAAAAGAAATGGCTGTTAGTGTCAGTGTCGTGGTCGTGTCCGCATGTTGTAGGGACGGCACAGTTTTGATACTTATGTATGTAAAATATATAATTTGTAAAGGATGCTACTTAGGCTATAAAAATAAATTTGCCTTAAATAATGAAAGAGTAATACCAAACTCTTAAATTATATCAAAATCGTTAATCGTTCAATAGCTTCTGAGTTTCATCATCAGAAGTCGAGCCATAATATGAAATTTGGAATGAAGATTCCATGACTTCGACGCTCGTCGTTCCATAACTGCACGTTGTTTAAGGCAACTTTCGCCGCGTACTGCTACGTGAAACTGGCTGCCCGTCAAGGTATTTTCGAACCAATACGACTCAGGTTTCACTTAAAGTATCGAAGTAAACTTCAAGAGAGAAGGCGTTAAAGGTTGGCAGCGTACTTGCGAGCTCTCTGGGATTGAGAGCGTCCATAGGCGGCCGACCAACGAAAAACGCAAATGGTGGTAAAAATGTTTGTTTTTATAAAAGGCTTATATTATATAAAACTATGATTGTATAGATAATACGGTACCTTAAAGTAATTTTCTTCAGGACACAAGTCCATAACTTTTATCATATGGTTGGTTGGTAGTGTCAACGGGGTTTGAAGTCCATACGAGGCACGGTCGTGATTCAGCAGCGCCAACTTACGACTACTATTGTAATTTATTTAACAATTGCATAATTTCATATTCGATCAGATTGTCTAGCTCAATAATAAATAAATCAGAGGCCACTAGGCTAACACTGCTCACTAGACTTATATGCCAGGTAAAACATTTCTTTAGAATCACCTTCACCCATTGACCACGTTGGATAACTAGCACACAAACGTACAGTTATATAAAAAAAAAACTTAATTCTGTTTTATTGACACTTCGGTACATTAAAAGAAAACAAAATTTTACATAATTTAGATATTCTATACTCGGACAAGTTATTTGTAGGTAGGTTTGTATATTTGAAACAAATGTACAAAAATCATAATTTATTTTTACAATATTACACACTACATACCACAAAATACAGAAATAGCATTGTAAACCTAGACTTTGGTGCTAAAAAGGGTTGTATCGATTTTTAATGACTCTCATTTCTATGTTAATGAGATTTGCTTTTTGAATGAGGTCGCCGGTCGCCTCGAACAAGCGGAAACTGCTTCGAATATTTTGTACTCTTTTCTTTGCGGGTTCCCTTTTCAACTCGGAGTTATAATTACCGACTGTACGATGTAATAACTTATATAATACTGTATGTATTACTCAACTACTTTATTGATATTTTATATAAAGTAACCAAAAGTTTTAGCTTTGTTGTAAATTGTAACTATAAATGAACATAGTAATTTTATTTTTGATCGTAAAATCTGATTCACCTCGTCTCCGCCATGTATATCATTCTGGCCTCTATCTAATCTATGCCATCGTAACGGGCTACACCAGCGCCTCTAACTGACAATATTGTAATCACAATACAACCTGAAAGTAGGATGCTCTAGAAATGTGATGTTGGAGGCGGAACCTTTGGATTCTCTGGACGGTTAAGAAAACAAACTTGTCCAAACTATGACTGTAACAGGTAAGAAATCATACAAACACTTTGTCACTAATAGATTAAATAAAACTGATTGTGACTGGCAGTGTGGAGGTGACCAGACATCGAGGTCTATCCCATACTGGACCAATAAATTAAAGGCTCATGCAGTTCTTAGCATCTCCCAAGTAGAGGTATGCCAAAGAAAGGGGGAGAGGAGGAAGTTGTCGTTGAAGAAGGTCGTGTTAGTGGACGCTAAATGATGAGCCTGACTGAAGAAGAATACGATCTGATATGAAGAATTTACCAAGACTCGTTGGGTCGCTGCATTTGCATAGTAAGTAATAACATCCTTACTTAACAAAAACTTTATGGGTCAAATACATCTCTACTATCTTATTATCGAAAGAATGATTTGTTACTTGCTAATTAAAAATGACTTTTATGAAAAACATTTACATAAGTTTTTTTATTCTAGTACAATTGATCTGAATTTTTTATTAAATGAAATATTTCAACTTCTTAAATTCTCTAACATTATCTTATCTTAGCTATAATATTCGAGAGGTTTTTTTCCATTTCATGTTAGAAATAGACATATTATCCTCGCACGTGAATATTTAAATCGTATATTGATACAGAAATTCCTTTGAACGTATAAAAATATAGGGGTCTATTGAATAGTGCCTGTTTCATGAAGAAAAATTCAATCTTTCGCTTTGAAGTGTAATAAAAAGAGGCTTAGAGTTCACATACGTAATAATGTGTCGGCTTTGATGGCTCTTAGATATAAAGAGTATCATGTCTTACGAATATGTTTTATAGACTTTCTTTTTTTTCATCAAGGACTGTTCCTTGCCTTTATATAAAAATCCATAATGTAATAGATTGACGATTCTATAACAGTATATCGCACCATTGTGATAGTAAATCGGTCCAATTTGACACCTCGATCATTGGATCCGATGATAATTTGTCAGACGGAGTAACACAAATGTAATATTCCTATATTTGTAAGTTAATTTTTGTTTAATGTAACAGGAGGGAAACGGGCAGGAGCCTTGTCTGTTGTTAAGAGATTCCGCCGCCAATTGACTCATATTGCCAGGATGGAGGCTCGCAAGTGTTTTGCTGGCCTTTAAAGAAATGGTACGTTCTTTTCTTGTTTACCTTTTATTTAGTTATGTGTCCCTGTAGTCTGGCAGATCACTGTGATATAATTTTATTGTGTATTTAAAAATATATAATGTATACTTGACTTGCTATCGTATTCATTTCAAGGCCTCTTCTGACCCCCGAACAATACACATACATAAAATAAATTATACGTCAAATTGTTAACCTGCTTTCTTCTCGTTTTTGATTTAGAGGAAAACGATTGTTGAATATATTGAATAACTAAAAGGCCACTTCACCGCTTTGTACAAAGTTTTTCAATTGCAAAATTTTAGTTATTGGGTTTCTGATGGTTTTGTTTTACATTCGGCTACACTACAATTTTCATTTTTAACCTCTTTTAATTATGTTTTGGATTCACTTAAAGTGAATTGCATGTTATATTGTTACAAATATTCACATGTACACAGCGTTGAAATTCGTTGTTCATTGTTTGATATGAATGTATGATTAATACATCAAAATTATGCAGGGTCCTTGGTCAAATGTATAACGAAAAAAACCTGTTACAACTCTATGGCGTTATTTGAGATGTCTATGTCCAAAAGGCATATATCGAACCCATGCTCAATGGACCTTGGACTTTTTTTATTGCAATAAAGTTTACAAAAAATTACATCTAGCCTATATAATAATCATGGCTAATAAGTAATATTATATTGACTTAATTTTCTACAATACTAATCAATAGCTTAAACTAAGGTAATGTTTATTAACAATCTTAGTGTTCTGTAATCTTATACCATGGACTAACAATGATTTTGTTTAATAATCTCGCTTCACTCATTTTCAAGCTTAAAGGTCATTCAAGTAATAGAGTACCCTGAAAAAGACACCAACGAGAAGTTTTAACTTAACTTACTACTAACTTATTGACAACAGCGTTCAGTATGGGTCTCCTTTTTCAGTCGCTAAAAAATCTCTCTTTTTTTTTTTTTTTTTTTTTATAAAATAGGGGGCAAACGGGCAGGAGGCTCACCTGATGTTAAGTGATACCGCCGCCCATGGACACTCTCAATGCCAGAGGGCTCGCGAGTGCGTTGCCGGCCTTTTAAGAATTTGTAATGCCAGAGGGCTCGCGAGTGCGTTGCCGGCCTTTTAAGAATTTGTAAAAGGTCTTTGTCGTCTTAGGAATACTGCCCATTGGCCTATCGAATAACGTTTAATTTAGCGGTCATTTGAAAGGGAAGGCTAAATTAGCCTCTAAAAAGCTTGGTGTACTCAGCGAGGTGTACGAACCACATGGAGTACTGTTCTCGCCTATGTGCGGGAGCTCCACGGTACCAGCTCCTTCCGCTTGACCGTATTCACCGAAGAGAGATTCGAATCGGACTAATACCTGCAGCTAAGTTTCATCATCGGACGTCTAGGCAGAATACAAAATACGATCCGTATCACCTCCACATCCGTCGTTCCACAACTGAGCGTTTCTAAAGGCAGGTTTTGCCGCGCACCACCTCTATGTAGAACCAGCTACCCACTGGTTTTCGAACCAATTCGACTTAGAATCCTTCAAAGAAACATCGTACCAATTCTAAAAAGCCAGCAACGCACTTGCGAGCCTTCTGTGAATGTGAGTGTCCATAGGCGGCGGTATGTTTTAACATCAGTTGAGCCTCCAGCCCATTTGCCTCCAATAACATAAAAAAGCAGCATTCTTTGATGGTGAAGGCGCAACTGGGGCGCCCGCGTGAACCTTCGTTCACTTTCCCCTATCTTTGGCAAGCTTGTGCGCCTGGGTGATGGTAAGTCCTAAGGACCTTTACTTCATCGGTCCAGCAAGTATGACATCAGCCTCGAGGCCTGGTGGTCAATATGGTTATCGTGTGATAAAAACAACTTTCGTTTACATTTTTTACTACCTGTAAAGTTTAAGTTACACCACGCAAAAATATTCCAAAAATACACATGAAGGATACGATTTTCTTGGTGCAAAGAGCACGTTCCAGCGATTGTGTGGACGTGGAGACTGTTACATCAGTCAGGACAGTGACTCTCGCGCGGATATTATGCGCTGACCGATCCTACTCACATAACACTGACAGTAACAAATAGTCACGACGTGCTTTCGCGATACTTGTCATTGTGTAAACTTGAGAACATTATTAAAGCTTTATGTGTACTGACGACAGTAAAAGCGTTGTAGTTTTATTTTATAAAGGTCATGATTGGAGACGTCTAATATTTTTTTGTTTAACGCAGAAATAAGTGACAAATTAAAGATAACATATTTTGATTATTAAGAAAAATACAGTTGGGATTGAGGAAAGTCTTTTTAGTATTTCTTTAATATTAACTAATAATTACTTAAAGATGAATGGTGTAATGGTTGCAGCTCCTTACAAACATTGAGTGAAGAGTGGCGGAGAGTTTATTGCCAGTTCTTCTCGGCCGTTCTACGCCCTTGATTTAAGAACTGGCAGTAAATGTAAAATTAGAAGCATTTAATATTTATTTCTTTATTGACGTTTATAAGTGTACATTGTGTTACCTAAATTAAATGATTTGAATTTGCGTAAAACAAAACTAAAGGCTTTAGTTCGGTCATTATAAGTGTCTATTAAAGTATACTTAGTACTTTGCTCGAATTATGTAACCTAACACTAATGAGAAGCGCAAACAGAATGTTAGCAATAATCACACACTTTATGGCAAATTGAGCACTTTAGTTTTTCATACACTCATAAATAAATAGTTTAAATTTATTTTAGTAAAAAATATTAATTTTGATTTTATTACATTATAAACGTCGGACGTTTTTTGTTAATCCAGTGTCGCAATTCCACTACCGCTTTAATGTTAGTTATAAGTTAATGATTTAAGCGATTAAAGACAGTTGACACCTAGCTTTAAATAAAGACTTTCATTCAACAACCACCGCCGAACTTAACTCACAAATTAAAATAGCAGTCATATACAAAAATAACTATACATTTTTGTCGGAGACGTCAGAAGCGCTGAACAAACATCCATAGGTTAGTCAGCATACGCGTAGTAAACTTTAAACTGATTCAATCGCTTATAACCTGAATGCAGCAAGGATCGATACACCTCACCTTAATTAAATTATATTTTTCCGCCAGGAATTTTAACCAAGGTTGAGACTGTCTGAGCTAAGCCTTTGTTTAGTAGGATAGTATAATTTTCGTGATTCGTTTTCGAAAAGACTCCCATCCGTTCATGTGTCACTAGTCCACACGCCGATTATACCCTTGTCAAGCTTTATCATAAATTACGCAAGCATTTGTTTATCTCACTTAACAAAATATAACGAAGAATAGAAACTATATTCTAATGTAATCTATATTTATGTAGAACAGGCGGCAAACGGCCAGGAGGGATATCTGAGATGAGTGAAAAGGTCACACTGCTTGAACGTTCGCGCGTGCTTCGCAGGCCTATTACAATCACATAACGATCTTAAAGGACTATAAGTCAAATTAGTTTGAAAATAATTTGTTGGGCAGTTGTTTCCACAACGATAGTGTGTCGAAAAAATTGCTTTGACTAACGCAACATTTAAAAAGTTTGTTTTGTTATTTTTTTCTTATTATTTCATCTATATTAAATCTGTAATTATAATGGCATTACCATCGAGAAATATCGTTAAGGGGGATGACATGTCGATACAGGGCTCATATCCTGAGGAAGCAGGCTACCTAAATGATAGAGTATTTTCACACTTCCGGTAGCCATGACAGTGTTTGGCCATGATTCATGTCTTCCTGTTTATCACGTCAGTTTGGGGCGGGATTAATCGTCGTATTACAAGAATAGTAAAGGTGTATTTAAGGATTTGACCTGGTCAGTCTCAATTATGGCATGAATGGATCCTACCATTACCTACATTGTTTGGTCGCATTTTCTTTGTGACCAACGACGATTCCAATCCACGACCGATAAATGTTTAGAATTTTTTTTAATCCATTTAATTTTCCCCTTCGTAACAATATAATTCCCAACAATAGACATTCAACGGCAACATTATAATGGCAATGCATATTGCATGCAATAAAACGTGAACAGCGTCTTTAATTGCACCACAAATCGAATAGTTCCGCACAATAGTGCTGAGGTATTCTAACTTGTATACGGCTATCGCATTCCCATACTGCCACCATACAAGTCGATAATCACAGCACACGCCTCTTAATTGTCGCTAGACTATTCCCAAACTGCTCTATTGAAAACTACGCTTACATATTGTGAATTGGCATCAGGCCAAGAGATTATCCCAGCCTCCGTTGCAATATTTGTGTCTCACGTAGTGGTAGCATTCAGGCGATCGAAAAACTTTTCTAATATTCTGCTTTTGATAGGAACTTTTTATAGATCGACAATTTACATACGTCTTTTCGTTAACGCATCGATAAAAATCCAAGGGAGTCATTTCGAAATTCGACGTGAAATTCATATAATTGAAGGTGGTTTTTACTTACAGTCTTTGCATACAATAGGGAATAGTACAAATTTCTAATATTGTTTATATTTAAAAACCCTTAATATTGCGCCCCATTAAAAAAAAAAATATCAATAGCATCACAGGTATAATAGAAAAACACAAAACAAAATAATAATACTAAAAGAAAATAATTACAGGAATTATACATAGTAAGTAACGTTCTTCTCCTTAGCGTTTATTGTATTTTTAATTAAAAAACCCAAATTATTACTTTACATACGCAGGTCTTTGAAACGCAGATGATAGCGGAATCAGATGATGGACTTTTGACTGACTGACTTGACAATTACTTACCAAACTGAAATGTATAGTAGACATGAGATTCGAGATTAGGGTAGAACAGGAGAAGTATTCGATCATAAAGTTTAAGGAACTGTTATTTCTGCGTGTGTGTGTGTGTTAATTGGTGTTTCTTTTCATTAGTTTAATGATAGCACTGTTTATGGACTCTCTTTTGGTAAAACTAATTGGTATGCTCTTTTCTTGATTAGGGTAATATTGGTGGGACTTCGTATGATGCTTCAACGTCCAATAATTAAGCCCATCAGGTACCAATGTCTTCTGAACACTGACCTGCATTTTCTACAACAACGGTGTAGAAAATGCAGAGATATGGGGAGATATTTTGGGTACATATCTATGCAACTCCAAGGGATCAGGCCGTTCGTCATTTCGTACCACATTACGACCTCCACCGGACGCCCAGAGGTCAGAACAGTACTTCGTGTAGGATGGAATTTATATACAATGCTTGTAACTAGCGATGGTACGGAGTGAAGTACCGTCTTGCCTTGCTGAGCACACCAAGCTTCTTGGAGGCTTTTTTCCTTACAAATAACAGTCATCAACACACATCCAATGCTGGCTCAGTCTTATTGTTATTAAAGAGAGGAGCAGCTACAAAAGACATTTCTTTGCGAAAAGCGCGCATACCTTATTTTAGCGTTAAATAAGTTCTAAAAATAAATTTTCAAGTGGTTAAATCAATATAACAGAAAACTTAAATATACTTGTAATTCACCTACAAAGCCTTATAAAAATAAAGTATCAATCACGGCGAGTTTGTTATACCAGAAGAAGTAGACATAAAACACGGACACACATTCACACACAAAACACAGTGGCGGCTTGAAATAGACCTGGCCACAGACCCACCTTTCAGTTGAAGAATCTTGCCAATGGTTTGATTTAAGCAGCAAGTAATTGATCAAAAACACGCGATCAACCACTTCTGCTGCTGTAAGCCGATATTTGTTATAATAACTTTTAGTTATTATTTTTTTCCATCGAATTAGTGTTAAATTGCTTTAAGTACGTTAAGTTACGTACGTTAAAATGGTTTATTAAAAACCTATGTTAAATTGAGATTCCATTTCGTATTTTCCCAGATTTGTTTATCAAGATTTGACTATCAAACTGATTTGGAAATATATGTATGAAGCCTCTCCGAGACAAAAGCCACGCCAAAAGTGGCCTAAAAACTAAGTATTCGATTTTGTTTCCTACTTATGTCGAATGAATACTAATTCTTGAAAAAAATAAATAACAAACCTTTTAAGACGCGAAGGAAACGAGCCCATGGACACCCATTTCGTTGCCGGCCTTTGGGAGAGGAGTACGTTTTTTTTCTTCACATACTTGAAGGTGTCCATTGGGAGCCAAGACCACACCTCGCTTCGCAAAAAGAAATACCTTACGGACAGTGGAGCATACATTCTATAATTTTATTTTCATTTATTTCTTCATGTTGTTGTACATGTTTGCACCATTAGAGTAAATATACTGGTTTATATAAACGTTTACCTAACTTGAGAGGCGGCTAACCACTTACCACTGGCCGTCACAGATAAGCTGAATCCCTCTCTAAAGGTGGCCGAGTAGTCAATTAATCTAACTGACTTCGATAAATCATTTTCCAAAACAGATAACTTGTATCGTTTATTGGCGTACTATTAATTAATCATATAGATTTGATGTATTTCCCAATTATGATAAAAACTTACTATCTGAAATGGAAAATAATTGCGTAAAAGATACGAGTAAAATCCCAAGATTGCGAAATGTGTTTACTTTGATTAAAGAGAAATTTACTTGTTATATGTATTTTCTAGATATCACATTACTCTAAAATAAATATAAATGTATAAGACCCGAGTCAATTGAACTTAATTCGTTATTTGAAATTCAATTTAACGTGTAATTCTTGAATGTCGCTTTAAAAAACACCGAAGTTAATATAATAAAGAAGAATAAAGTGAAAATATTCTAGAACTCTCTACGACCACACATTAAACACTCAAAGGAATGCACTAAGGTGTTATACCAGTTACAGTAGCGCTAACTTTGTAATCAAATAACGAACTCAAACCAAAGTTGTGATTTTGTTCGTATGAAAGCTTCTCGTACACAGCTTGAATTCTGATCTCATGGCGGTTTGTTAGAAACGAAGTGAAGTATCATTGTGATTTTATGTCATGTGTTTGTCATATGCCTAAGACATTATTAGTCTTTAATAAAAAATATTTCTTCGCGGGCAATGAAACCTAAACATATCATAACATGCCAACTAAGGCTAACTTCATCCTTTGGAATTTTTTTCATGTATTGTTTCTTTTCGTTTATTAAAATATTTATTAATTTTTTGTTCAGATAATTCAGGTTTATTGAGTGAAATAAACAATACAACTTGCAATTATTTTATATTTGATTGGGGTTTAAAAATGTATCTTATTACAATGTGTACTTGACAGAAGACTAATGATTATTTTAAAACCATGTAATAAAACTCATTTAGACTGTATATAGTACTAAAAAACTTCTAAACAATTCTGTATAACCACGGATGCTGTTCAATGGATGTCTAGAAATTCATCACGTTCATATTCAAAGGAGACTATAAATACGTGCTGTGGCTATTGTTACGGATTTATGAAGCAAACATCTACAAGACTACAGTAAGGGGGATGTACGTGACTCTTGTGAGCCAGTTATTCCAGTCAGTTGTTAGATGGAAATCCCAGTGAAAATAGATTCACAATAGATTTTTCAAGTAGTACGTGTATAGTAGTGTGCCTTTGCATGAACGTATATAGTTATAATAATTTATTTAAGTTTCTCTTGGGTGTACAGTGTTACCTGATGGCTTCAGTGAGCCTTTCCCAATGCCTGGGTCAGCAACTGCTCTGGAACAAACACCTTCAATATAAACTAAATAAAACAACGATCGCTTTCTATCAATGCAAAAACGTGCTAGGCATCAAATGGGCTTAACCGTGTAAAATAACTGTATGGCTGGCACTTCCGTAATTAAGGTATTGCTAACTTATGGAGCCCTGATTTGGTGGCCTGGTTCGGAACTACGAATGGCAATCACGAGACTTGGACGCCTCCAAAGGTTTGCCTTGCCCGCCGCTATCGGTTGCATTAAAACAACGCCAACTGCAGCAATATAAATAGACCTGCGAGTTGTACCCCTAGACTTCTACATACGGCAGAAGGCAGTAGCTACCATCAAACTTATGATCCTGGGTCTATAGGAAAAAAAACCACAACAGTACACACACAGCGATTCTCAACAGGGCGATAGAGTATCAACTAGGATCGCTATTATACACATTTTCAACAAAAGATATCATGTCCAAATAAGAGAAAAGTGATCAATCAACCGACAGACCCAGAGACTGTGTCAGTGCGGAGAAATCAGTCACCCACGTAGTGCTAGAAAGTGTGGTGAATGCTGGGGCTTCCCAACGTGCAGAAATCTTTGGAGCAGCGTGGTGTCTGCTGGTGAAAACGAGGTGAACTGCGAGGTGAACAGCTCTGTGAAGCCTGCGAAGTGCCCAGGAGACCTTTGTGCTTCTGGAAAGAGCTAGGCTGGCTAAGTTAGCCAGGACTTTATGCACAATGGACCTAATGAGCGTCTAACTGCGAAAACTAAGTCCTGGTATATGGCCATGACCTCTTCCTAGTGGAAGTGAAAAAAAACAGCCTGAAGTGATTGAATATGTTAATCTTGTGTATCGTACGGTGAGTGAGACACCACATTCCGTTGGTTGCTCTGTCACCGAAATTATTCTGTAGGAACTCTTTATTATTCCTCCTCCTTTACTTCGCTAATGGAAGCTTCGGTAACACGTAGATCCAGCTGCCCGTCGAGGTATTGCCAAACCAATACTTAGGGTATTTCAAGAAAAGAGCGCACCAATTATTAAAATACCAGCAACGCACTCGCGAGCCCACTGGCATTGAGAGTGTCCATCGGCCTCGGTATCACTTAACATCAGGTGAGCCTATCGCCTCCTGTTCTATAAAAATAAGTTTGTCACATCCCATAAAACACGACACCTCAACTTCTCGCGTTGGTCGTTATTTATTCAGGGGTAAGTTTTGACAATTAATTCTACAATTAATTATAACTGCTCACGGCAAAGTATTTCTCCTAATTGGTAAGTTGATCCTATTTGACAATTACCACGTTATCGAATAGTATGGAGATTATAGGGCAAATAGGAGCGAACCACAGCATCCTTCCGACATTGATCTATTGAATCATTTCGCACGATTGTGTCCGGATGATCTCGCTGCGGTACTTGCTCGTTTGTTAGGATTGTATGCACCTCGTAGTAGTAGTAAGAATACAAACAGTAGGAATTAGAATGAATATGATTTTTAATATTTAAAAAATGAAGTGATGAGAGAAGCATTAAGGTTTTAACAAAACATTATACAGCCATGATCAAGGAAAAGGCATCAATAGTCGGTAAATATATATTATTAATTAGACTTTCATAGACAAGTTTGTTTAACCAACTTATCACTCCTAGTCTTGATTACCACAATACGTCACCGCGTGACATTGACACTCTAATTTGACATACAAATATTACAAAACACATTCATTAATTCGTTTTATTTATATATTCATATAAAATGTTAATAACACATAGTACTTGAAATCTCTTATAACTATCTCTTCCTCGAGTCACAGCCGCCGCTTGACAACTATGAAATATGTCAAATTTCAAATAGAAAATGTAGTTTGACACCTATCACATTATTATAGTTTGAGTGATGTTCTAAATACTGTTTATCGCGAATACTATACATTAACTTAATAGTTATTTAATATAAAACATTATCTCGATGGCTACAATTGCTAAATACTAGTATAATATATCAAATTGCTACTGTTTTTACTACTCTGTCCCCACGTGTAATGCCATTGTTCTATTAGTTTGCACCATGTGTTGCAATGCGGGCTTTCAGTACAGAGAAAGATTAATGTGTACTATTGTTTTGTTCCGTTTTTAAGACATGAACAAAATGCATTCATTACAAATATTAATTTGGCAATTTTTCTCAAATTGCGCCATACGTAATATCGTTTATTTCAATAAATGTATTGAATTCAGTTTTCATGAAATTATGTACAATTCAGTAACGGTATATCATACATCTGAAGCTGTATTTTAGTTGATGTGTTAAAATAATTGATATTCATCTGTCATATTCAGAAAAATATTTAAAAAAATTGTAGTATGATAATAGACACGTTTTGACATTTGTTTCTTTTTTTCAATTTTCTTCTATTATTCTGACTGTAATACGTCGTCAATATTTTAATATTCAATGTATCTAGTTCTTCATGGGGTCGAACGGAACACTGTAGTGATACTCACCCGTTTTACTACTAAAATAGACGTAAAATTTTCTAACATACTTTTTAAATATATAAACATATGCCATAACGGCTAGAAATATAAATATAAGTATGTTGCAAAATATGAATATATGTATGTACGTGTAAACACATTCATAAATAAAAATAGCACAGACTTTAAAATATTCGTAAGAGTTTAACGCAATATACGTAAAAAGTCCAGTTGCGTTCCAAATTAACCCAGTCGACCTTTCGAAAAGCGAATTTAAATTTTTCAGTGGTCCTAGTAAAAATGTTCGTGGAACAGCTAACCTCTTTGCGGGAGCGCAGGGCATTCCCGTTTATTGGTACAATGAAATTAGCATAGTAATGAAAAATATTGGTCCGCGCGAGCCCTGCGTCCGACATGTCCGTCCCAATTTGCGAACGCAAAATAAAACAAGAATTACCTACTTTCCCGATATTATATATATGTCCACATGGAATGCCAGAATTAAATCACGTACATTTTATTATACATTTTAATTGAACGAGGGGAAAATTGGAAACCAAATGTTGGAATCTATGTGTGATCAGATGATTTTCATATTAGATCAGTCTGTTCAGTCCCTGAACATATTTAACAATATTTGGACGGAGTATAACTCTGCTCCTCATCAAAGAGTATTTCACCAACTAGCCATGGAGGTTTTATTTTTTGATTAAATGAGTATGCATAACTAAACTTTTCCCTCACAGTCTCGTCATAAAATTATAAAAGCATTAATTCGTTTCGTGTGTGCCAAAGGTACGCTTTAGGGATTTTACCTATAACGTATTCCGCTACGTGTGTTGAAAATAAAAAAATGTCACGTTCTTAAGCGAAACCACACATAAGCCGAGATTTGTTTAATGAATGAGTTTCATAAAAGCTATTTTCTATTGTAAACAAGAAATTCATTAGCAGCTACGCTTGTACGTGCCTGTGATAAAATGGAAAGATGCTCTTTATGAGATTGCGAAGGCCGTAAATTATCAGAGAAATTTTCCCTATTTCCACACCTTTCACTTTTGAATTCAAAAAATTAACACTACGGTTCCTGGATCATCGTAGTGCTTTACATAATAGAGGATTTTAGTTTTACTTTATATTAACCACTCGCTTGTACGCGAGAATGTAAGTAAAATATCATTATTTGCATTTATATGCAATGTCGAAGAATGTGCCTACGTCTAGCTATACTCTCGAGGCGTAACTACGACTATTTAAGAAATCGCTTATAAATCTATGAAAGCCTAAGTAAGCAAAATGTACAGCCGTGGCTCGTACTAACACTAAAAGGCCTATTTAAGGATAATTGAATTATTGATCAAGATAAGAATTATGCAGATGTATTTTGTCTATCCTATGTCTTGAAGGTTCATATATAAAGTAATTACTTTTCGTCTGATGATGACTATTAGATTAACATTTTTTTGGTTAACTGTAGATTAACCCCAACAATATAGACTAGCAGTGCTTCGCAGTTTTGTCCACTTTATTCGTAGCGTAACGTTATAAAATAAGAAAACAGGCTTTGCCGAAACAAACTTTACATAATAGAGTTTCTTAACACGGTAAAATAAAAAGCAAACATAAGTTTGTCAATACCAACAAGGGCATCAAAACATTCTGCACTTTCTTTCCCACTCTTGAGGAAGCCTGCCTTTTACCTTCAGGTTTTGGGTACAAAGTCATTATTGTTTTCTGTCTCCACTTCTCAGGGTGTCGCGTCCATCATCACTGACGTGACATGAGGTTATGTAGCTATGATCAGTTGTGAATGAAGTGTCTAACACAAATAATGTTTAAGTTTGATGACGTAGTTTCTGAAGACAATATTATCTATTTCTGAAGATCTAAATGAAGTAAATTATATTAAGGACTCTGTCAAAATACATACTTTGAAATGAATTTCATAAAATTAAAATTCAATACTCTACACAGTAAAATTCCTCTAGAGTGATTGTTTTTGTTTTTTGGGTTCGCAAATTAAATTTATAGTCAACAGAGCTGTGGCGCTGGGACCACGAAAAGATATACAGCGATCTGGCCGAGAGCAATTAAAACTTTACCTTAACTTGTTAGTTATTTCAAAGGACAAATAAAACTTTAGAATTATTTTATAAAATAATGTTATATGTACTCCAATAACTTTAATTAATCAGTTATAATTTTACTACCAATCGAAAAAAAACGATCTAGGACTTCACTGGAGACTCCGTTCTTTAAACGTATTTTGAACTACCTGATCGTACCAATTCTTATTATTATTATTATTCAATGCACTTGTGAGCCTTGTGGCTATGTATGTGTCCATGGGCGGCGGTATAACTTAACATCAGGTGAGACGCATGCTCGTTTGCCTTCTATTACGTACATAAAAAAAACCTATTGTATTTGCTTGTTTGAGTGTTGTTTCCACGAGAATGCGTTCTCCTATTTCTCTTACAGAAATCTTTGTTTTTATTTAATTTTTTTATTAAATAACTATTAGTTACGTTAGATTAGCCGTAAATGTAAAATTAGAAGCATTTAAAATGTATTTCTTTATTAACGTTAATATGTGTACATTGTGATACCTAAATGAATGATTTTGATTTGATGTATTTCCTAGTTACTATAGTAATAAATATTTTGTTGGGACAAACAGTTGCCGCCCATAGAGATCTGCAACGTCAAGACACTTAAGGATGTCTAAGCTGTTAAAATAAATGTCTTATCAGTTCAGAAATACGGGGGAGGTGTGAGGCATAAAGTTCATCTGTTGTGGATCGCCAGGCGTCGACGTAAGAAGGACCTAGTCGCCTAGCCAGTTTATTTGGCTTTTAATTTGTTCCCTGCCTTTAGTAGGGTTCTACAATACTGGCCGTGTGCTTATTGAGTGCATCAAACCTTCGAAAAGAGGTGAGGTTTAACATGTGGGTATTAATACGTCCTAGTCTGCGGGTGGCAATTACAAGTGGTCAAGTAATTCGACATCCTGTTTGGTGACGAACGCTTGACCAGTTTTGAAGTGTTGCCGGTTAAGTGCTGCGCGCGAATTAGCGTGAAACAATACCGTGTTGTGTCCGCGTATTAGTGAGTGGTTTAAAATGAGTAGCTTTGTATAATTCACAGAAAAAAAAAACTTATTCACATGGTGAATGGATCCCGCAAAAAGTCGTATCTACCTTTTGTGTCTGCGCTGCAACAAACGTTGGGGATAAGGGAACATATGAGCGTCTTGTGCATGAAAGACGTTGCTACAGCAGCTACACACGGAGTTACTGGGTAGAATAAACGCGACCCCAAGTTTGCTCATCAGCGAAGTGATGGGAAGATTTTCGTGAGTAAGGTTGTTATAGCGAGTCGATCTCTGCGGGAAAAACAAAATGCGTCGAGGTATGAAGGATAGGAATGATAATTTGTGCTATTACCATATTTTTTTTTATATTGCCTACACGCTACAAATGGAGACTTGTCTTAATTAGTTTTATTAAATGTAATAGGAGGCAAATGGGCAGGAGGCTCATCTGATGTTAAGTGATACCGCTGCCCATGGACACTTACATTGCTAAAAGGCTCGCAAGTCTTTTTCTCGAATGACCCTAAGTCGTATTGGTTTGGTGACCCATGGTGGTCGTAGAGTGCAGAATTACCCCAAGAATACTAAGGGCAGCTTGTAGTTTTTAATCAAACGCAGCAGGAAAAGACATTTAAGTTCGTCGCTATTTATTATAGAATATAAGTCAATGTTCTACATAAAGAAAACTACCTGTATTTTCAAAATATTTAAAAAAATATTCACAGTCGCAATCCTGAGGTTTGTTAACTAAATACCTGAGAACACCGAAAGGCCGCCAGGACATTGGAAATCTAAAACGGTGACCCAAATATTTAAATCCGCTAAGACCCTTACAAATAAAGGTTAAATAAAAAGATTCGTTTAAGATACAAACTTTACTGAAACCAATATTTCAGCCGCGCACGATTATAAGATAAAATTATTTAGTTAAACTACACTCAAATAAGAATATCATTAAATATGTTGACATTAATTGTATATTTTTGGATATAAAAGTTTTTTTTAACTTATTTCAAATTATAATTAGTCAAATACTTTTTAATTCGGTGCAATAACTTTCGAGTTTTTTTGGTTCAATCATAACAATACAAATCCTTCCTCATAATAACCTTAGATGTATTAATATTATTACAACAAATTTTAAAAGTTTTGTCCCTGTGGCAATGTACTTTTAACGCTGGCAGCATTTCCTCGCTGTATTGCGATACTTATAAAGGAAAGCACCACATCTGGAGTCACCAGTACTTTGTACGAGGTGCCAACTTAAATCTTTAATAAGCGACTGTGCACTTGAACCCCACAGCCCAGTAGTCTCTACTCTAAAGGGAACAAAATCGTACATAACTTTAGATTAAAGAAAACACTTTTTTACCGGATTGAAGCTATGTATTATTATAAACTTATAATTATTGTGTTTATATGTGTATATGTTTATTAATAAAATATCTATAAATTTATAATAATACATAGCTTCAATCCGGTACAAAAGAGAATACTAACTTTAGATTGGATTAACTATTAAAGTAAAATTGTAAATACAACAATCAATCAACCTTGTTGTGCCAACTGATGCATTTTTATTAACTACTTAAATTTGACTATAAAAGCGAAACACCTAGTGACGCCATATTGCACGAATAATTCAATTTTATTAAATATATGGTGAGGTGAACTTAGATAAATTTATGGGATTAAAGTCTTTTTTCCTGTAAGTTAACTTTCCACGCAGCTCCAGCAGTTTGATGACAACCCATGTTAATAAAGCCTGTTTTTTCGCAACAGTAAATGTCATATTACACAATCTTTAATGGAAAAGAAGTTGGTGTGGTGAAAACACAAACTGGATACAGTTTTTCAGTCCACAAAGACGTCGAACATAATTCAATAATTAACTTATATACTTAGGCACTAAAACAGTTGTACGCAAAACGTCACAAACATTAACGCTCCATAGTTAGCCGATGCGAGAAACCTGTTCTCATCACGAGTATTCTCATCACAGGACGTATTCCTATATTCGAATAAGAATTAAATGAAGATGATGTCTGATCATCATAAATTGCACATTTACACACAATTTATAATTGTTTGATTTATATAATAACTAGCTGCCCCAGCGAACTTTGTTTCTCCTTAATGTGGTTTTAGTTAGCCTTAATACCGTGACACGTATTATCGTCACAATAATTTGAATTTGATTTACACTTCGGTCTAAGTAACACGTGGTTGGCTATGCTAACACCAAAAATTAAAAAAGTAGAAATAATTGAATTGCACACTATTTCGTTTACTACAAAATAAATTTAATTTATACTTTAGCCTCAATAACACGTGGTAATCATGATATTGAATTGTAGCTTATTTGACACGTTTGTCGGTTTACCATAGCAGTGCCATCTATTGATTACTTACTCAATCCAGTCGAAAAGTATCGACATCTGTTAGAATCTTTTGGAGTTAACAGATAATTGCGACTATAATTAAAAATCTAAGCTATCCTATCTCTTAAATTGGACCAGACTGCTCACGGTGTGCCAATTTAATTTAAAATCGGTTAAGTAGTTTAGGAGTCCATCGCGGACAAACATCGTGACAGGAGATTTATATGTATTAAGATTATTTAATTTAAATTGAATATTGATTAAGGTTGATATATAATATATACTCTAAAGACAAAAAGTATTTTATTTCAATTAGGCCTATCATTAATACTATTCTAAACACGCAAGGTATTGTAAAAATAATGAAGCAAATAGCTATATTATTATGTAGATACATGGCGCTCCCATACTTACAAATATTGCAACTGTTCAGATTTCATTTGAAAATTGACCAACTGCTGACTCGTAGCTGAAGAGTAATTTTTAATGATATTTTATTCGAATATTTATCAATTGCTTACACGACTCACGTGTGTGTCTATATATTCTAAATGTTATAATAGCTGCAAGTACGCAATACACCTCAATGCTCACTTAAATAATATCATGTATGTGTTAATAGGTATAAGTAGTATTTAAGATATTGTTATTGAACAAGAAATGATATTTGAATATTGCTCTGGTTTATAGATTTATCAATTCCTCTCAAAGTGGCGAAGACTAATTCAAGCCCTTAATTATCGTGGTGAGCCTGCCCGATAGATAGCTTTGAGATAATCCCACCACCTCGAACCTTTGATCCTACCCGTAGGGCTCTGTCTCTTACCTTAGGCCTCTTGGTGCATATCTCCCCCTTTCATAGATTTAGTTATCTAGTACACCTTGCTCATACTTACATTACATATACTATACAGATACTCCTGACATTTAATACATATAAATATTAAGCACACGTTTCACAGTCCATTAGCTAGCAAGCTGTACTACCTATAGTTATACACGTTATACATCATATTATCTATATTGTGACTATTACACCGTTTTCAATTTTACTACTAGGCAACGTTTATTCAAGAGAATCTTGATAAAAATCTACTTTCCTATACCCGAGGCAATAAAAATCTCGGATTCTAATAAACGTATTCTATAGAGATCGTATAAAACAGTTAAAGCTTACCAGAATGAATGTGCCTGGCTCTTTTACATTATGAAGGTATAATGTAGTAGACATTATTGCATCACGTAACCCAATCTTAGATAGTACAGCTATAAGAACGGAACATAATTCAAAGAAATCCCAGATTAAAAATCGCCGTTGGAGAGTTCTAGAATTTATTTTACGCGACGAAATTGCGGTTGGCCTTCCTTCCACACCGGTTTCCTCAAATATAAATAGCATGAAATTTCTCCAAGCTACCTACTCCGATTTCATGAATTTTTCTAGCTTCATATTTCGTGACAAATAGTTAAGTGCAGCTTCCTCTTCCTGTTTTGAAATAGCTATTTTATGCACGTGAAAATTGCAGTCGTAAATCTCTACTTGAAGATTGTTTGTGGCTACGTATAGTGGCTATTAGATAAACAATTACATACGAATCAATGGAAGTTAAAACAAGAATTCCAAGGCTTTTAATCCTTTTTTTTATATTAACAAGTTCTCTCTCAAATAGCTTATTCAGACGAACGATTCATAGAATGTTCGTTGATGTTAACATCTAAATCTATGTCTAAAGTACCTTGTACCAAACTGAAAGACTGGATTTAATTTTACCAATTTTGTTTTTTAATAATCATGATTAGTATATTGATTTTTCAAATATCTTATTTTATATATGTATATATAGACCCACATTTTACTCAACATTTTTATGATTTTTTTAGATAAGCCATTTATGCCTCAGAATATTGTTCTTCCGTACCAGCAAATATCAAAAATACTAAAAAATGTTAATGACAAAAAGTTTAGTTTTTATAATAGAATTTTTTTATTTGGACAATTAAAATATAATTTAAATCTCAGACTTAACCTGTTGAAAATTGTATGAGAAAGTTCACTTATATGCACCCACAAATTCACTCATATACGCAGTCGTGTTAAAAACATTTGAAAATCAAAATTCATATTTAAAAAAAGACATATAATAATGGATGGAATTAACTTTTAAGTTTTTTATGGAAGAGCTGGGAAAATTCTTACATATATATGCATAAATTGTTGCCGAATGAATTTTAATTTTTATCATTTTATTTGAATTAATTCCAGAATGGCAGAAGCCCAAAGCATATATTTACAGAACCACAAAGCGGCTGAAAGTATATCTTTCTTCTATAATTGATTATACACTTTAAACGTAAAATGTATGTTTTTTTTCCAATGCACAATAATAAATAACACGAAAAATTTCTCACTGATTTTACACAATTTCTCTCGATAAAGACATCGTTAGGCAAAGCTTGGTTATGCCTAAAAGAGAACAGCTGTAAAAGGCAAAAACTTTATAATTGCTTGTCCTCAAAACAACCACAAGGCGATCGCTTTGTTAAGGAGCTAGTTGGCTTGCAACCAACACGACTTATACAACAGAAAACTATCAGGTATGCCTGTAAGTTTCTGAGTTAAACGTTATGTTCAGACCGTTTCAACTACAGTGGCGATACACCGACACCTTTTGCTATTGCGTGGATAAAATATTTCTTAGATTCTTATTGATGACTTATTATATTTTATTTATTCGCCAGAGCTTAATTTTCTTTAAAAATTGCTTTTATTCTGAATATGTTCGCAAGTACGTTCCAGGAACATGGGCATTATATTCCACTAATCGCCTATAACGAACGAACGAACGAAGAAGGAATAATGACCAGACATCGCGAGATCCTGCTGCACTGTGCTTAACACTTACACCTGGGCCATCAGCTAAATAACGTCAAACAAATTATTTTATCCTTATCCCAATAATATTAATATGTATTTAATATACCATATATTGTTGTATCCCATCTCAGTCAGTGGCTCTCAGAAACTACCGCCATCTGATCCTGGTTTAATTAGACAATGCCTAGTGGCCAGTGCCAAGTTCGCGAAACATTTGATTCGTTTAATCAGTATTATTTTGTTTATAAATCGAACAATATAAAAAAATCGGATACAAATATCTTTTTTATATGTATCTTAATTTAGTCACTAAGATTTTTTTAAATTGTGGTCGGAGACCAATTAGGTGACCTAGGTACCGCTGGATTGGCGGAGTGCAGGAGGTGCTGCAGATGTTTTTCGTTTCGGAATCCAAGACTCCGTTTAAGTCACAGATACAGCAGAGTGAGTGAGTGTGTATTCTAAATGGTGAAGGCAGGCTGACAAGTAATTGTAGTAGCAAGACAGCCACAAATTTTTATTTAAAAAACGCAAAAGCCATGCAAATGGGAGCACCTGGTGTTAAGTGATACCGATATGGTCTCTCTTAATGGCAGAGGGTTCCCGATTTCGTTGCGGGCGTTTTATTTGAAACGCTCTTTTTTCGAGATGACGTTGACTCGTACCTCTCCTCGTTGAACACGGTCAAGTGGAAAGGGCTGGTATTGGGGAGCTGTCGCGAGGTGAGACGTACTCCACGTGGAGCCAAATTTGCGTGTTGTACCGTTGCAAGCGGCGTCCCGGAGTGAAGTACCGTCACACTAAGCTTTTTGGAGGATAATTTAGATTTTCCCTCCAATTGACCGCGAAACTGAATGTAATATGTCAACGCCAAGTATTCTGAAGCTGCATGTTTTAAGAAAACAGGAGTAGCGACAATGGGTGTTTTTAGTCGAAAATTCTTGGTTTTAAATTGGAATAAATTTAGTTTAACCTAGTCTAGGCTTTCGACTTCAGACACAAGTTTGTTCCGGTACTGATCGACAACTGCCCGAGAAATACAACTTCTAATATAAATGTAGAAGATACCAATTTGTTGGCTTTACTCAGCTAATAGAATTCTCAGCCTTGTTAATATGTAAAATCAATATTGATTTCAATGTTCTAACAATAATTAATTAATCTTTAATAACCCTGATGGCAACTAAGGGCGAAGGAATGTTTAACAAGATTTCAAAATATTATTGGAATCTCAGCTCGGTGAATTATTATGTAAATTCACGATACATTATTGCCTTTATTTCTTTGCCTAAAGACATATCTTACAATGTATGAAGATATATTTATAAATATAAAATAAAATTGTAAACAGTCACCATGACCGATTCTTAAGGATTGTATAATTTTTGATAGAAAAACGTGACTGCACAGAATAAAGATTATTGTTAAAGGTTAAATCGCAAAACAAAGACTATTTCGTTAAGAACGTCTAACATCTAAAAATGGGTCCAAAGTTGAGTTAATTAGCTTTGCGTACGTACAAATGCCTCAAAGGGTTTAAGTTCGTGAGCCCAAAGGCTTAAATGAAGTAAGAAGGATTAGAACCAAGCTTAAAATTATAACAATATGGAAACATCATAAAGTTGCATTTAAGTATGTCACGTATCTTCATTATTTCCTTTATAACGAGCCGCTCCTATTTGTAAGAGCATTTGAGAATATTTATTAATAATTTTCATTGCAAATGAAAATGTTTATGAGAAAGACATAATCTATCTACTTTCGATTGTTTTGTTAAAGATATAAGCGAGTTATTAAACCTTTTTTTTATATTTTCACAGCGGCTGTTTTATTATATTATTTATTTATTTATTTCGTAATCCTACAGCTAATAAAACTTATGAATAATAACAAACAATTACACTTACATTATAGCCAGATATGGAATAATATTTATCTACAAAATAGTTCAAAAATTCACAAAAGGGAACGAACAATAAAAAATATTCAATACAATATACTAAGAGTTACCTAGTTTGGTTGTGTGATGGTGTTTAAGTGAGGGTAAGTACGTCAAGGTGTGTATATTGTGTGGTGGTATGGGTATGTGGTGTATGCTCATGATGCAGGTGACTTTGCGCTATGGATATTCTCCTTTTACTCCCTCCTTAATACTCCTTTTAACCATATTCCATAATAGCTTACACAAGTCAAGGCTTAAATATTGGTCGTTGTATGTCCAGGCTGCGGGATACAAAACTGAGTTTTTTGCATAGTTAGTGCTGATGTGAGGAACATGAAACAAAGCATTAAGCAGCAATTACGAGTCTAGCAGGCAGGAATCGTAACAATATTTTAAATATTGCTTGTACAAAATTAACACAGCCTCAAAGTGATGAACCATTATTTATTAATACAAATAAACTATTAAGCTAATATGAATATTTAACTAAACAGTGGATTAGTACTAAGGCTGAAGATGGTAAACGATGGGCATTCTGCATTTTATCGACATTTCAAGATAATTCAGTAAATACATTTTATCGCAATTTGGAATAAATTATTACTTAGGAAAGTTATGGTTGTTTGTAATTTACATTGTTTTATAGATTGAGATTTTTTGTGTTTTAAAAACAAACAAATTTTTTTATTTGATAGTTATATAACATCACGCTACGATAAAATTAACGAGTGTTAAATACACATAGTAAGTATATCGGTGTAGAGGCGGTGTATCGCGTTTGAACCTACGACCAAGGGATGAGATTCAGAACCTGAAGCCACTAGAGTGTCACTGCGTATAAATAAGAAAAGTAGTTAATTTATTTATGATAATAATAATTTGTTAAGAAAAACACTTTTTGAACGGATTAAGGCTATGTATTATTATTAAAACTTATACTTATTTACATAATTCTAAATTTTAGATTTTTTTGAAATTTATTTTTTCCGACGTTTCGCGTACTTTTCAGTGTGCGTGGTCACGGTGACTGAAGACGAAAGGTGTTAAATGTCAAAAGTATCACAGCTGCAGAGATAGTTATATACCAACTTCGGGGCAATAAATACAGATAAAACAACTTTACACCACATCTCAAATGTTTTTAAACGCTGGCGGGTGTCTTCTTTTATCGTCCAAGCTTGTCAGCGTACATAACAATTGGTTATATGTAACAAAAGAGGATTCGGACTCAGAGTTGTGCTCTTCAAGTGACGACAAAACTTTCTTTATTTTCTTGAAAGATCCTCGGGCAATTTCAACTCGAAACCTTATTTTCTGGGTTCAACCTGCTAGATTATAAATAACCTGTAAATTAATTTTTTTAATGTTATTGTTATCGGCTGTTATTGCTTCATTTTGTTCTATTGATTTTGAAGTCCCTCAATAGAGATAGCGTCTGCATTTTACATAAAGGAAGGTCATCCCACTTTGAACCTTGAATCTATCGATTCATATTAATGGTGAACTTAAAACAAACATCGGCCAGACTAAAGTAAAATATAAGGTTATGGTGATAATATTAGGTACATATGAAATTGGCGTTTTGTATCGGAGGAAAAAAATGAAGATTTTGAAAAATAGAATATATTTGATTAATCGCAGTGCTATTTATGGGCTTTAGCCATCCTAAAGGTGGTTCATTAAATCCTTTGAAAAAAAATCCATTTGGACGTCGGACTTGCAAGATGTTATCCAAATTTCGAAATAAATGGTAATCCAACAGAGCTCCATCAGAGCAAGGTCCGGGGAGTACTGGTATGTTTTAGACATTCCAATTGAAGCTCATCTAATTTGGTAGCAGTCTGTTGTGCATTGTGTGGTCTGTTGTAAAGCAGTAGTGGCCTAGTTCGATTGACCAGCTTTGGTTGTTTAGCAGGTAGCTTTTCCGTCATTATGGTTTGCAGTTGCTGAAAATAGACTGCCGTAATTGTCTGGCCAGATTTAAGAAAGTTATAGAGATCGCCACCGGCACTAGTCCACCAAACGCTCACAAGTAACTTTTTCTAAGGCAATTTTCGCTTGTGGCGCGATTTGGCTGATACGGCTGGGTTCGTTAGTACGTTTCAGATTATAATGTGATGGCAGTGATTTTAGTCATACATTATAGGTGTCGCCTCGTCCTACAATGGATTAAAATTAAACAATGCAAACGGTAAATAACAGCACTGTCAAATAAAAATCTACTTACACTTTTAAAAATCACACACTTACAAATTGTGTTCCAATTCCTAAAGGTAAATTCTTTATATAATTCAATTTGATATTCGTGTCACCCAAAAATGTCAATATTAACAAGAGAGATAGATGAAAGAAATGTCATATTTAATTTATTGTGTTCAGTGGGCTTACTCCGTTTAATAGAGGTTTTGGTCCATATTCCGATTTCTGCATTACGTTTTCGTACCACGTAATTGTAAGTGTGCTACAACAGCACAACGGATATTGAAAGGTATAGAAATTGCATCGCTAGATGATTTCATAATAATTGGAATCGTATAGTGCCAATTCCAATCGTTTCCAATCATGGGAAATCGGTATTGATTTTAAGTATAAGCCTGGGTTAGGAAGGAAAATGTTACGAAAATAGTATAATGTAGCTGACCCAACAAACGCTGTGTTTTCCATTTTTTACAAATTATTTTTTTTATTATTTTGTGTGTTTCTGTGTAAATTATTACGGAACAACTACTATCACAAGTAAAAGAGAGAGTTTGTGGTATAAGGATGAAAATTACACTGGGTACAAGTAAAACCTTTTGGGTGGGCTTATCACTTAGGAGTAAAAATAGTTTACATATTCACAGACCCTCCGAATGTACACAAAAAACACAAAAACTTTTTGGCATATTAGATCCCATTGCTTTTGAAGTTTTGGAAGTCCTCTCGTGGTGTTAAACTGACACTACCTAAAGAATTTTGAAGAGACCGAAACATGTGGAAATCTGAAGGTGCAAGGTGAGGACTATATGGCGGATGCATTAAAGCTCCCTTAATTCCAATCCCAGAAAAGCTCTCTTTATTTTTGCTGAGTGGCTAAAGATGTGTGAGATTATCATGATGAAAAACCACACCCCTTCTGTTGATTAATTCCGGCCGCTTTCTCTCAACTTCTTGCTTTAACCTCAGTTGTTCACAGTAGAGTTCAGAATAGATCGAATAATGCCCTTCCAATCCCACCACACATGCAGCATCACCTTGTTGCAAGTTAACCTGGGTTTTGGCACAGTCTGTGAATCCTGACGGGCCTTTGACCACGACCTTTTTCGCACGTTCTTGTCGTATGTGATTTACTTTTCATCACCAGTTATCAGCTTCTTCAAAAACGGTATGGTTTCATTACGTCATAATAAAGAATCACAAATGAGTACACGATTCATTAGGTTTCTCTCATTGAGCTCTTGAGGTACCTAAATATCGAACTTTTTTGTCTACCCAGTTTTTTTTTCAAATGCGCCAAAACTGTTTTGTGGTCAATTCCCAGTTCTTCAGCTACATCGTAACTACAGATATCTGGTCGACCAGAACGACGTGCTTCTTTGACATAAAAAATCCTAAACACCAAATTTGTGCTACTCTCACTAACACTGCACTAGGTCCATAAACATCGCAATTTTTTTTCGCGGATTGCGCTTTTTACCTTTTCTGTAGTAAAATTTTAAAATGTATCGAATTTCTTCATTAGATTCACTCATCTTGACTAATTTGAATTTGGAATTATCTTCTTTAAAAATTAAACTTTTAATGATACCAAAACTAGCCAGATACAAATAGTATAGCCAAAGAGATTTTATTAAAAGTTCATACATACTATAATGCGAAAAGATTTTTTCCCCAACCAATAAATTCTATTTGTTTTCTGTTTCATATTATATGTTTTGCTTATCAAGGTGATGTTTTGGCGTTGTGTATTGTCGAAGTGTTTTGTTTTTTTATGTGGAACTATAGCTAACACATATAATAATAATAATAATAAATATGTTTATTCATTTTAAGTATTTAGTATTTCATTTTAAGCTGTAAGATTTCTAATTAATCAATAAACAAGAATGTATGTCAAGGCCAAAGGATACGAATAAAAATTATTAATGAAATCCTTTAGTATATAATTGGTGGAAAATTTTTATATATTCACATTACGTGTTAAAAAAAAATCTGCCTCATATAGAGTTACGAAAGCTCGCTCATGTTACATTTCCCGTAAAAACACTCTACAATTAAATTACGAATATATTTCACAATCGACACGTCACAAATCACGAACCACGCAAGCGGGAGTAAAATTATATGGCTGAAAACTGAATGTTCTCGATTGAGGTAATTGGGGGCTTAAAGGAATTTATTTTCAATTTCCTATGATATGAGGTTTCCCGCCTATGAGATATTGCGCGGGAGTGATATTAAATTTATAACATGCCAATTTTAATTATGATTTTGATCATATGACTCAGTTCTTTATAATAATATTTTTTTACTACTGGCCTGTTAAATCGATGACCGGTGATCGGCTAATTACAATGTTGATTTAATTTAATTTGTAACCAAACATTGGAAGTAAATATGTTAAAAATAAAATATGTTTATTATGGAACATAAGATACAAGTATCACTTATACCACGTAATTAAATTGAATAGGTAGATATACCTACTCATCGGCAAAGAAGACAGAGGATGTAGGCCAAGAGAAAACCCCGGCGTAAAAACTCTCGGTACTCTTACAATATCAAACCATCAAACAACACTGTTCCGTACAGCTTTCTTATCTGAAATGATTTCGCCATTAGTGGTTTACAAAAATTCGATATTATCTGTGCAACGTTGGTGTAATGGCTTAGCCGTCGAATTTAATTTAATTCTGACGTCGTAGTTACCAAGCCCGGTTCATCAATGGTTTCTTTGCTATGTGCGCATTTAACACTCGGTCGCCTTGCCTATTAAATAAAATATTTCATAACAAATCTGAGACCAATACCTCGAGGTTTTCACCACGATGGCTGTCACTATTTTAAACTTGTTAGAAAAACGATTCGATTTATGACCTAGGAATTAATAATAGTTAAAACGATGACTGATTTTGAAATAAAAATAAAAATATCAGTGACGCTACAACTTAAGGTTTGAGCCGCAGCAGCATTTCTGTATCTGTAACTGATGATTTATCAATCTAATTGGCCTAAAGTAGGTAGCCTCCAGTGCACAGGCCGTCGACATTTCTATCTAAAGAAGGCCGGTTTCCACACGATGTTGTCCTTCACGTTTCGAGCTGATGTTAAATGCGCACATAGAAAGAAAGTACATTGGTGCAGGTCTGGGGATCGAATCTACGACCTCAGAGATGAGGTCCGCACTCTGAAGCCACTCTGCTCTTACCTTGATAATACTTGGTACAATATGAATGTGACTAAGGGCCTCATAGCCTAGCGGTCTTTGTATGTGACTGCTGTGGTGAGGAGTACTGGGTTAGATTCCCGGTTCGTGTGCAAGTTTTAATTTATTTGTTCTCGGCCTTTGGTAGGGTTGTACGGTACCGGGCGAGTGCTTAAACCGTACATGGAGGGCACGGTCGAATTTCTATAGTATGCAGTGGGCATCGAACTATAGAAAGGCGACTGTGTAGCTTTACAATGTACTAATACGTTCTAGGCCGAGGATGGAAATTACAAGTGGTCAGTAATTCAACATTCCTTTTTTCCTCCTTCATAAAAAAAATTGAATGGGACTAATACGATTACAAATTATGTAAGAACTTCTTTGTGTAGCTGTTACTTCTGTCATTCATGTAGAGAGTCCGTATATGAGAAATTTATGTTGTAATTTCAGCAAGGCAAAATATAACACGCATGATGAGTTGCTTTAGTTTTTTATCCGTTTCTACATTTATTTTTAATTGGTTACCCTTGCAAAGATTTAACATTCAGTCATAACCCCAACCCGGGGTTACGGGAATTAAAAAAAATACATCTTAATAGTTTTAGAGCAACCTAATTTATAGTAAAGATTAAGGGGTGATTTAGGGGTGAATTTCACAAAGACTGACACATCAACGCATTTCGCCTCACCCACATCACCATCTAATGACATGACAAACCAGTCTTGTTCTTGATGGATGTCGGAACAAATTGGGGAGAACTATAATAAGGCTAAGCTTTTAATGGTTTGACGTTGTTTGCGTCCGCTTCCGCTTTATTAATCCGCTGTAAGCGTTCCGCTTTATTCGCATAAGTCCCGATGTATAATTGTAATTTTCGCCTGAATGATTTAGGCTGACTTTTAAGTTCCAAAAAAATAGTTTTTCCACGTGAATTGAACAATTAGTATATGGGATATAACAAAATAAACCTCACTGGCGCAATCTCTCCTCCTGCCTTTACTGGACTACGCCGATTCCTGCTCCTCCGATCTTAACGAGGAATTGCTAAATAGACTGGATCGTCTCCAAAATTTCTGTATCAGATTTATATTCGGTCTAAGAAAGTATGATCATATCTCTGCGTTCCGTAAGCGGCTAGGCTGGTTGCCAATTCGTCAGCGACGCGATGCTCATGTTCTTCATCTCCTATATTCCATCCTGTTCAACCCTAAAACTCCTTCCTATCTCAAAAATGATTTCAATTTTTTGGGAGCCCATAACTATAGCTTACGCTCTTCCGAAAATTATACCCTTGAAATCCCATCTCATAACTCCTCCTTTCTTGGCGATTCCTTTAAGGTCTCCGCAGTTAGGCTATGGAATTCACTTCCCGTCCCTATTCGCTTAGCTCCTTCTTTATCTTCCTTTAAATTTCTTCTGTACAAACATTACCTGACCACATCGTATCCCGAACTTTCTTACTAACTACTAACTGACGTGAGACTTATCTTAAATTATCGTGATTTATGTGTCTTTTTACTCTTTAATGTATCTTTAATATTTTATTCCTGTTTAGTTTTGTTTAATAACTGTGTATTACATGTATTTTGCACTACTTGCCTATCTTATTTAATACATTTATTTTTTTCTTTACTCACAGTGGTTGCCTGGAAGAGATCGCTCGTAAGCGATAAGGCCGCCAGTTGCCCTCCTTTTGATTTAATTATGTTAATTTTTATTTTTATTTTGTAGTGTAACGAAGTGTAAATAAATAAATAAATAAAATATTAAATTAAAATATCATTTAAAAGCTTACGTTTTTGGATAACTACCGTGAAGTGGTGAACTGTTCTTCTATTTCTTCATTATTCCATTCAAGAACGTATTTTTAAGTAAGAGTAATTAAACAATAAAATAAAATTTATGCTCCTATCCCTCTTATCAGTTGTTGCCGTAGACCACCACTAATTGGAACCAGCTGCTCACTGAAGTATTTCCAAACCATTTCGACTTAGGGTCATTCAAGAATAGAGCGAACCAATTCTTAAAAGGGCGTCAACTCCCTCGCAAGCCCTCTATTAAGAGTGTACATGGGTAGCGGTATCACTTAACATCATGTGAGCCTCCTGCCCGTTTGCCCCCCTCTATAAAAAAAATATTTCTATAAATCTCTCATGGCTTTGCTCTCTGCTAGAGAGCTATTTCCTACACAATCCCAATTCTCTAATTTTCTAACAAGTCTACAAGTTTTATAACAAGGCCAGACGAATAAATAAAAACTTTATGACTAAAGTTCTAAAAACATCCCAATTACGTTAGTTTTTTTACAGGTCTAATCTCGATTTGATATCTCGTATCAAAGAACATAGTTAGGTTCCTAATATGTAGTAACTGCATAGTAAGTTAGGGCTGACAAAATAATTAATATTCTCTTGGAATAAAAAAAACATGAAATATTGTTACATAACGTAGCAAATGATCCTACATATCTATAAATATGTTAACATTTAATTACACGGCGTGGAAAAATGGCGTGACATATTTTGATTACACAAAGGCAAAGAAAGATTACACACATTTTATAAGCAAATATAGGGAAAAACAATATAAAAAACGTATGCAAATGCTTATTTGACAGTTTATCATACAACATGACCTTTTTTCACGCCACATAATTTTATCTCGGAAACATTCGCACACTTATCACTCCTTTTTAGTTTTACGCTAAGCTAAATAAGAAATGTCAAATAGTAAACAGAATGTATGCCAACCCTCTATCCTGAAGTTTTGCTTGGAACTAGTTTCCTTATTGAGGCATCTAAACTAGTGGCTTTACGATGTTCAACGTGTACGGAAGAACTTATTTCTATTTTGAATCACCTGATTCGATGGTGTTGTGATAAAGTTAGCTAACAATTATAGTAACTATATATAGATTTATCTAAAAGACAGTGTAAACTCTATATAACCACACTCAAGAGACTGTGCATAGTTTGATGTTAAAAAGAGTTGTTGTAAAATAGAAAGAAGAAAAATATGTATTCAGAAAAAGAAAAGTTTATTGCGTTAGTAATTATATACATAAACACAATTCTTATTCAAACGATATTGCGCATAGTGTGTTATTTTCGTCTCACGTCTTTTGCTGAACCAGTAATTATGTTGTATTTTTTTGCTTTTCAAATCTTGCGATATTGAGGGATCTTCGTGATAAGGCACGGGCAAGCAATCCCAATTTGTAAAGAAAAGTTTGATGCCAACAGTCGAGTTTATTACACTTGGCCAATAAAACGACTGAATAACGTACACAGCTCTGCAATTTTAACTAATTTTGGCTACTTAAAATGTACTTTTAAGTATATAATTCGTTATTCAGGGTGAGTGTCATGCTATATAGTGTGTATTATTGTATGGAAGACAAGCTAAACCAACCAAAGCCGAGTAATTTCCGCTTTTGTCGTTAAATCGAGGGACATGGAGTCTACATGGTCTACATCTACATGGAGTTTATACTGTATATATTAGTATAATATTTCAAAAACATATATATTGCATTTTTGCTATCTATGCGTTTAATCAAAACTTAACAGTCTGTGCCTTTAAAAAAAAAGTGTGCGCCTCTGATTCTTGTCTGTCTGTATCTGTTTCATGATCATTTGTCAATCTAATATGCAAGTAGGAGGTCAGCCTCCTGTATCTAACTCACGCCGTTGACTTTTTGGGTCGGCAGGCCAGTTTCTTGACCATATTTTCCTTCACCGTTCAAGTTAATGTTTAATGTGCACAGCTGGAGATCGAACCTACAACCTCTGGGATGAGAGTAGCATGCTGAAGCCACTAGGCCAACAATGCAACAATGCAAAGCTATTTTTTTTTTGTAAAATAAAGCACAAGAATCGAGACAGAAGTTCTAAATAAAAATTGAAAAAAGTTGTTTACTCGTCTTATAAGTTGCCAGTATTTGATGACATGAGCGCGAGTTTCGAGTGAGATAAATGTATCGTCTTGTCATTTCGTTACATGGACAAAGACTGATGTCTACAGTACTCCATTTATGTATTCAATTTTATTAGTTGCGAACTGACTGTAAATAACAACTATTATATTTAATAACAATTTTGCATCAACCAAACATGCGTTATTCAGTCAAATGAAACCTTAGAAATAACAATATCGGAAGGAATTCATAATATTTTCTTGCACGTCAGCAATTTGTATGATATGTGCTTTATACTAATTACTCAGCTGTCAGTTTATAGTGCATATATTAATTAAAATTAAAAATACAAATCTTAGCCACTTAATCATTATAGAAAATATGATCAATAGGGACCTACACGCACCAAAATTGACTGAAATAGAGCGACTGTGAAAAAACATAACCAAACACGAAAATATTTATCTATATATGATTTAAAAAAACAGCTTAATTAAATCTCTAGACGACGCCATCAACTAGATGAATTCAAATAATCTACAAATAAACATGAACAAAACTAACATAATTCATTTTCAGATCTACAACTTAAAGACACAAATAGACTTACAATACAAAAACAATAAACTAGAAATACTGAATGAGTGCGTATTTTTAGGTATAACGCTAGATAAATTTTGTAGTTGGAAAGCACACATTGAAAAGTTACAGAACAGAATAGATAGTTTAGTTTTTGTGTTAAAACGACTAAGAGAACCTGTTAACTATGATACGGTATTGGCTGCTTATCATGCATATGTTTCATCTATTATTACATATGGAATTATAGTTTGGGGAAATTCAGTCGATGTTAATAAGGTATTTAAGGCTCAAAAGAAATTTATTAGAGCAACTTGTGGAGCAAACTATATTGATAGTTGCGTGCCTTTATTTAAGACGCTCAAAATTTTACCTCTTCCCTGTATTTATATTTTAGAAACGTCCTTATTCGTGCACAAAAACATACATAGTTTTAAGTCGAATGTAGAAGTCGAAGTAAAAAGTAGACATGGGGAGAAATTGGCTGTGTCAAAAATCAATCTGGAACTGTTTTGGAAAAACACCTTTTGTGGCTATTATGGTTTACAATAATTAACAAAAATAATTAAAAGATCTTCCAACTAGAGTTTCTAAAAATCTATGGAAAAAAATTATTACTCAATAAATGATTATTTGCGTGAAACACTGTAGTTGATATAAATTTAATAACGATATGTACGATACAAATAATAAAAGAATCGACCAATTTTAATATGACTATAATGTAAAATGTAAAACTCCTTTAAAGACAAATTTGCTCGCCATTGTATGTGGCAGAATATGCGAACTTACTATTGAACCACCTTTTTGAACCATATTCTTGTAATAATTTATTATTATTATTATATTTCTAGTAAAAATACTATACAGAATTGAGACATGGTATGAAATAAATAAACACAAAGCAATATTCGACGTACTTAATACGCGCCAAACGCTTTCACTCAAATGTTCTAACAAGCACCTACTGAGAGGTAAAAATACATACGTTACGTATACGTGGACTAATAAGTCTCGTCGTATTTTCTCACGAAATGTGCGAATTTGGCACAGCTGCTTTGTAACATAACATTACATAAGTGGCTCAGGCTACAATCCGCGTCCCGTCGTGAACTGTATAGATTTTCTTACCTTCGATTTAAATACGTATCGTATTCCCTACGTAATGAAGGAGCTTCCATGAAAGCTTTTTGACTATATAATATAAGACTTAAAGCCACTTTTGTGCGTAAGGCTTAGTTTAGTCAAATTGAGTTTAAAGACATTTTTCACAGCGCACAAAATAAAATATTACCTAGACGTTTAAAATACAAGCATAAGTATACAGTTCGGTTAGTGAAGAGTATACATCAGTGTTTCCCAATCTCTTTAAGGATATAATTTAATTGTTCACTTAAGGAACTTAAATTATAGGCTTTAGAAAGAAATTACTAGAAAATCGTTAACGCAGTTAGTAAATTTAAAATAAAAATGTGTGCGTGTACTAGTGTAACTTCTTTATGACCTTAATTTTCAAAAAATGTTCTACTATATGCTTTACAGAAATTGGTTAAATAAAGTTAAGTTAAATAAAGTTTGACAAAAGGCTTTTATTATCATAGACATGAATACAAATAATACAATTATTTCATTTTACATTATTACTACTACGATAATTACAGAATTTCATTAATTGTAATATAATTATTACTATCATTGTTATTATTAATGGCTTGACGAAAAAATGTGACGTGTAACCCAAAAATGTGACGGTATTTTTTTCCAACGCTGATACAGAAGTTTCACTTCAGAAAAATTCGAATATGAGACCTCCTTAACAATCAAATTGTTCCAATGTGGGGCATAGGCCACTGCCAAAACCTAACCTGTTTACCCTGCCAATAGATTATTTAAAAATATAGTAAACGTGTACCGAGAAATTAGTTAATCGATTCAATAACTTTATCGATTTTGTGCCTTCGGTCTTAAGTTTTGCTAAAAAATACATTAAACAGGATTCAAATTAATAACAAACTCCTTATTTGCTTAGCGCTTTACGACTCTTGCACACCTGCGTTAGCGAGCACGGTTTATGCCATTGCCGTCTGCTCATTTTATCCACTTTCCGATACTAATAAATTTATACCTTGGCTTGAGACTTGGATTAACAAGTTACTACTAAATATGGCTTTATATAGTCGCTACACATTTTATACTACCTCATACGTTACCAACTCCAACTCCGGTAATTAAACAGAATTTAGAACATTACTTTAATTTATCAATGGACTGTAAGTATCCAGTCCAAATAGACTTAAACACATAGATTTTATTGTGTGTTAAATTCTATTCGTTTGAAAAAATCTCGTACAAGAGGTGCTTGTAAACATTAGCCTTTTAGGCAAATGAGTTTAAGTCATGCGGCTGTCTTGAGAAGTAACTTGGTGCAGGGTTAGGTGTGGACTTATTCCGAAGCAATTAAAACTTTGGCTCTAGCTTAGGTTGTTAGCGAAATTCGAACCTTTTTGTATTGTTCCACTCACAATTGCAAGGCAAACAAAGAAGTGAGAAGACAAAGGAACTTTACTTCAAAACAGTATTTAGTGCAGATTTTTATTGGACTTCGGAACACTGCTAAATGTATCCGGAGCGAATAAAAACTAACTCAAGATGAAATTTATAGTTTTATTGAAAAGTTCGTCGACTTGCAATTCTCTTTCGTGAACTATTGTTTGTTGCCGGGTTTGTGTACCGTTTGGAGAAAATAAAACTGCAGTCTCAGCCGAGTTGTGGTCCAACCAACTTTGTGACAACAAACAAAAGTTACTTGCAGACTTCTAAATGACTTCTTCATGTATTATGCTAACCTGGTACTTGATGTGAATTCATTGGACTGTTTGAACACTGTTTATACGAGATAAAATCTCTGTCACTTGTTTAAATAATATATATATATACATATATACATTTGTAACAAATACCTTTACATTACTTTAAATACTTGATCAGACACGGTTGTACGTGATGAACGCCATGATAGCTGCTATTATTTTCGCATTATTATTATTAATTATTCTGCGAAAACAATACACACTGCACAATATTGAATTACAGTAGATCGTAATTTTATTTTTATGTTATAAAAACTATTTACCTGGAGTTAAAGGTTTATACTAAACTGAAAGCTGCATTGAAACAATTCAATATAAACAGTTTGATATATTACGTTCAATATTCAGTAAGCGACGTGAGATGAACTCTCGCTTGAAAGTTTATCATCGAGCTGTCACTCCACAGTTATTTATGGACGAGTAAACTTGGAAATATATTTTCCTCGCTGCCGGCCGCGTCCATTTCAGGTTAAACCCCTTGGGCCCGCTAGACGAGTCAAGTGTCATAAATTTGAAACTGTTTCGTAAAAAACTGACCTTGTCGATTGACTGTTGTGATGAATGTTGTTGCGATCCTTGATACGGAGTTGTATACGTTTCATTCAGCTAGCCCGCTTGCGTTTAAAGGTAAATTTTGTAAAAGATTTCATGTGCCACAAAGCTAGGCAAGACTTATTCCATGTACTCTATTAAATTAATATAAGTATTTCTACCAAGACATCGCTTCGAAATTAAGCCATGATCTCGTAATTTTGTATGAAGGAATTCTTGTAAAATATCTAATTACTTCCTATAAAATATTTAAAGTTTCAATGACAGCATCCCCCATTCGGACATGGGATATGAGGGATACGTGTATATTTACAGTTGCATCTGTTTTAATGCTAAGTATTCTCTATAAATCATTATTTTGCCTCCACCTCAAACATCAGACAAAGTTTAAACGGATTATTAATCAAACATTGTTAGTTTTTCATTCGGTAATATTAAACAGTTTATTTAATCCTTGATAAATTGAGACATTTTCATGTTTAGTTGAAAAAATAATGAGTTATATAAATAAAACAAATAATCTATATTAGTAATCATAATAATCAAATATACAGTATTGACAACTGTCTTAACCTAGAAACAATTAAAATAAATTTCAAAAGTTTCGTTCCTGTTCCAGTGTACCTTTAACGCTGGCATTTTCTCGCTGTTTCGCGATACTTATCCTTTGCGCGAGGAAAACACCAGCTCTGGGGTCACTGCTACCATGCACCAACTTAAATCTTTAATTAGCGCCTGTATACTTGAACCCCACGGGCTAAGAGTCTCTACTCCAAAGGGTTCAAAATCGAGGTTGTAGAGAAGACATTTATATTTGAGCTGTTTATTATTTATTATGTAAATTAAATATTTATTTTTATATAAATGTTAGGATTTCGCGACTATAATGTTCTAGGTTTCTTAAAGTGTTTTTCGCTTAGCGAGTGTTTAAATGGGATATATTAAGTTTACTTATCAAATGCCTATACTGCACAAATAGTAATAGCCAACTGATATTGTCCAAATGACGGATAATAAAATACCTAATTTAATGACTCTTTGATAACTTTTATCGTAGGTTTTCGCTTCACTTGACGCGTTTTCAAACCATTAGTTTCATGTGGATGGCCACTGAGGGATTGTCTATTTATTCTATAATATTTAATAGTGTTTAGCCACGGAGACTATATAGTTTTACCAGCATTTCAAATCGATTTAGCAATCTGCTAATTAAAGTTATGAAAAATTTAAAAGCTATGTCATTATAATTATGTCACTAAAAGGTATTAGTATAGTATGTTTTGAAACAAAAAAAACTTATGCGTGCGTTCAGAAATGTATTGTTTGTATACTAACGAAAATATATTACGCTACTTAAATATAGATTACCAATTCTTAAAAGGTCGGCAACGCACTCGCGAGCCCTCGGGCATTGAGAGTGTCCATGGGCGGCGGTATCACTTAACAACAGGTGAGCCCCTCGCCCGTTTGCCCACTGTTATAAAAAAAAATCGCAATGTGCTTGATTTGTTGTTTTTTTGTAATGCTGAGTTGCTGCTATTCGTTAATACTAGTGAACTTATTATTATTTATTAATCGATTTGCTTTTAACATAGAAGTTCAGCTAATCTGTAACACGACATTCGGTACGAAGTTCACCGGGTCGGCTAGTATATGTAACAGATCGTATATTATATATGTAACTGACCTACTTAAAGAAAAAAATATTTTATTCATATTCTACACATACTCACCGTAACACTTAACAAACTTACCTGGATACTTTTTAACTCTATTATTGTTAGAAAAAACTTATTATTTTTAAATCCGTTAATCCTTGTGTTCAAGGCCAGTATTGGGCCAATAGCTTAAGCACTCGCTGAGGTCATAGGTTTGATTCCTGGCTGAGCACCAATGGTCCATTCTGTCTATATGGACACTCGTTCGTACGTTGAGGGAAAACTGGCTGCCATAGACAAAAACAGTCGAAAGCGTGAGTGTATCTTGCATGGCTGACCGTTTGGTTAAATATGTAGTTTTTACAACTTTAATTCGTTGTAAACGAGTTGTTCGCACAATGCACAAGTAAATGGATTTGAAATATAAAAATGACGAATGACTGTTTTGACATATTCGCCGCAACCACATAGAATAGATTCGAGATAAAAAATGCAACGTGATCGATCAATTTTGGAGTTTTTCAAATGGAAAGACCGTTCCCTCTATTATTAGACCTAACATTTTTATGTAAGAGAACTTTACAAAGGCTTTAGCTATAAATAAATATATATAATAAATTAATATAATATAATATAATATAATAATAATAATAAATTGTTATTTTCGCTAGTCTTAAGTATATTGTTTACTTACTCTAATGACTATCGCCGAGCTTAGACGATTCATAAAAAGCCATTTCATTCAATGTATAGTATTTGAATAAACAAGTTTTCATCTTCATGACTTTTACTGATTCCGTGGCTTACATGGATCCATGAGAAACCTTCCTTGAAACCTCTCCCCCTAAATTCTAGAAAATTTTAGTGTAGGCTTAAAGCTCTCACCTTAATAAACGCATACAGATAGAATAGCACGATGTTATCAAAACACCATAATATACTAGCATTAGCTCCATTTATCCACTAAGCGTAATTCATTGCCTCATTTATTTCTCCAAGGACCTTAAGAAAACTAAAATGCGAGTAAGTTAAAGGGCCATATAGTAATCAGTTACCAACCAAAAGTTACAGAGACGCTGCAGAGGCCATAAACGTCGAATCAGCTTGATATAATGGCGACAAACGACTCAGTACTCGATTTACTAAGAACAAAGGCGTTCTAGCCCACTTTTCTTTTGTCACTGGTTGACTGTTCACACTCTATTCCCGAACGCTCTAATGAGCCGCTTAATTTATCGTTTCCTTAATAAATTGTTTGAATTGATATCTACGCTGAATTGCCTTGCCTAATTACTTAAATGAAATAATTTAATGTATCAATATAATTTATCAGTTGAATACAAATTGATACATTTAATTAGTTACATATGGGTTTTATATATATGTTTAAAAATTCCATCACCAATGACATGAAAACTGATAGATATATTTACGATATTAAAGAATACAATTTGAAATTTTAAACAATTAGTAAATTAATTTCTTGATAAACGTGAAAAAAATTGAATTAAAAGGTCGATTACAGATTGTAGATCAATAAACTTATTTAACAGCTATACGAAATAAAGTCATACCATATATAATGTATATTATATGTCGAAGATGCAATTCATTTCAAACACAGTTACAAAAACATAACAGAATCGCAAATATTGAATTTCCATATTCGTATTAATTTTCAAATTTCAATTTATATTTTAATTAAGAAAAAGAAACATGGTGTCATTTCAATCCTGGACGTCTGAATTCGTTTTAAATATTTCACGCAAAGTTGGAACATTTTTACATTCTCATTAATTTGTACGCACGCAGAGGAATGGTTTAAAATATGACGCGTAACATTTTACTGTGTTAGTAGGTTACGTATTGTTTTTACACTTATTTTTTACGTTCATCAAGATTATTACTTTTTTACGTGTTGAGTTTTATCTTGTATATTAAATGCTGTTAAAATTTGATTCATCATATGCAATGCTTGTAATATACATTAAAAAGTAAATTTCGTCACATTTTATTAGCATATATTAAACAGCTAAAACAATTAAAAACAAAGCTGGTTAAATCTGCTGATTAATTTATACTTAAATTTAAAAAAAAGGTCGATTATGTTCCATAGTCACCTATTTGCCTGTTAGATTAATAAATGATCATGAAACAGATACAGAAACCTGAGGCCTAGACCTAAAAAGGTTGAGATGCCATTGATTTTTTTTATGATCATAGTACATAGTTCTATGAAAAACAGGTAAATAGGCAATTCAAGATATGCCATCCGTGTTCGTTAATATTTACAATATTTTCTTTCTAATCTAACAGGAGGCTCATCTGATTTTAACTGATACCCATGGATACTCACATTGCCAGGTGGTTCGCAAGTGCGTTGCCAGCCTTTTAATAAATGGTATCAAGACGCAACGACAGCTTTGGTGGTACCAATATTATACGTAACCGTGAGTAGTACATACTTATCAAACTAAACCACTGGTGGACAACACCACAGGATTAACTGTGCTTAGCGAGTGTATTGTCAAGTACCAAGGGTTTATAATTTAAAAATAATGCTACTAAAACATCGTCTTTCAAATATAATTTAAACAAATGCTTTACGTTGAAATACGAACATTTTCTTAATTTAGAATATGCGAGTGTCTCTCAATGTCGGAATTAGTGCGGTGCGACACATTCTTGTAATTAGATCGGCAGTATTTAATGTTACTAATGAGTGTTTCCATAAAAGATTGAATTAAGTTTGCATAATTTTAATGTTTTGTAATTCGTTGATGTAGATTTGTAAAGGGATATGTGTGGTTATTCAAATCTTTTCTTATTTTAATATTATTTAGTATAGTCGGCAATAACTGTAGACTTATGGGTGATTTTCCGATTTCATGTTAATACTCCTTAATACTGGTTTCATGACAAAGTTGTGTTGTGCACAAAGTTTTTAGTTGAATTTGCGTTTGCTTTGTCTTGTTTGTTTGTTTCTTTCTTGATATTTGCATAAATAATGTAAACCTATGTATATTTAATACTGAATAATAAACGAGTTTAAAGCTAATAAAACATTTAGTATCTGGCAGTCCGGACAGGGCCATACAACTTTAGTTTGGGCAAAACTTCGAAACCGAAAACCACTAGTCGATAAAATTACTTCAATAGTAATTTATAATATAACTTTTCATTTAATATATTAATTTAAATGCTCTTGTTTATATATTGTCAAGCGGAACAGGTTACAACTGACAGTTCATTACAAGCGCCTGTTTTTACCGAATAAACAAAAGACTGCGTCTACTATTTCAAAGATCAAGGGCGTACTTATTGCGAGCATTGTTAGCAAGGTTCAAACTATCACAATTCCCCTTAGGGTCCACAATTTGTCAACCCCTTTTTAATACAAGGAAGCAAATATCATCCTTTAGTCGCTTCAGGATTTATCTCACCAGCTTTTACAAGATTACTCAATACGACATTGACAGATTGACTCACTGCGTACACCTTTCTCTTTCTTACGCCTCGGTACTGTGACCGTTTCTTTCTCTCCGGTAGGTAATTAGGCGGTACCTGCATTTGGTCAGGTCGTTGGGGATACTCGGTGACTGTATCTAGACACAATGCTAATGCCGTAAGATTGATGAATCACGTGGCGCAGGCCGAAGATTATAGATCACACAATTCATATGCTCTAAGGTTTATTGTACTCGTATATAATTGTTTGTTGAATTGAATTCGGCGTCTCAGAGTAGTATCTGCATCTCATTGAAAGGCCTAATATTTTATTTGTATGAATTTTATCGTTTATTGCAAACGGAAACACATTAATATTAATTGTGAAATTATATTTCGTAACGTTGAATATATTAGTTACGCATTTTACCAAATACAACTATGTTATTTATGCATTATTACCTTGATTAATAATATATCTATGTTGTTGTATGTATAAAATCAAACCTCTAAAGGTACCAGGCATTCCGCCTAAAAGTCTAGGCGTTTAAGTGACAAGGGAATATAGGCTTACGGAACTAAAATGAGAAAATATTAATTGAAAAGAAAATTTAATTATAATTTCAACTGCGAATTTATCCTGATTTTAAACGTATTTTTTTATATCTAAAATTTTAGATATAAAAAAACGAGTTGTCTAGTGTTCTAAAGTAATTTGATTCAATTTAAAGTGTATAAAACCGAGATATGTTATTGAGATTACCAAGCCCCTGTAAACAACCTCTACTGACAAAGAGGTGGCGAAATCCTCCGTAATCCTTTGAACGTGTAATGTTCTACAGGGCCATCAATCATTCAGTTTGATATCTACAATATTAATATGGGAAACAAAGTATAGGTCCCTAAGATATTGAGATACTGGCAGCGTCAGCTTGGGAAGTAGAAAACCTGGACTACCAATGGATTTATTAATTCGCAGTATACAGCTGCACATCTAACTTAAAAGTTTTTATAAAAATTTGGTTATTATGTCGATAACGTCCATGGTAAGGTACAAAAATTAAATATTAAAGTCAGTAATAAGTATAACTATTAGGAGTTACTGGATAACGTTCTTCTATTCGGACAAATATTCATATAGTTTTAGATCATAAATCAGATAACTAATTAATAGAACGAACGAATGTCTCTTGCATTCGTGATTGAATCAATATCCAGGTACATAAAGGTTTTTAAGTAGTATTTACCTAGCATATTATAGGGAAGTGTTGACCTACGGGCTTAAGCGTTCGACTCTCAACCCTGAGCATTTGAATCACGCCGTTGTATCAATAGAAAATTTTTCTATGTGTGCATTTAATACATAGTTAAAGAAAAACATCGTGAGATATCCGGTATGTGTTAGACCCAATATACAACGCTATGTGTAAATATCTATTTGCCTATTATAGAGACAGGACAAGACCTAGTTTTCAGCGTGACTGGTTTTTTTTATGAAACTGGCGGGAGTTTTAACCTTGTAGGTTAGCGCCGTACGATTTTATCAATGTGTATTAAGTTGTATGCAGAAAATATCGTATGTAATATTCAAGATTTGATACCTTGACTAATCATTAATATAAAATAGAAACAGATATTGTAATTCACAGGATTCAGGGCTATTATGTTGCCATGTATCTTGTGGAAACCCATTAAAATAAAGAATTTATAGCGGATCCGTTGTCCTGTACACACGACCTGCATACATAAAAATATCTGAAAATGAAAATCATTATCGACGCCATTTGAACACACAACCAGCTGTTTATTTGCTTTAAAGATAAAATAACCTAGTTACCGACAGCACCGCGATCTGCCGGGCTTATTTGTGAATCCATCTAGTTCCATATAATTATATATATATAATATAAAATGTAGGTAAAGAGCTTTGTTTTTTTTTAATATAAAGGTATAACACATACATTTATATACCATATTGCACTAAACCCATAATATTCGCACATAACGCATGAAAATCAACCAAGTGAATGTTCTATTCAAGTGACGCTTTAGCTAAATTTAAAGTTCTACGATTAATGTTAATAAAAGGTCGCTCTAACAGTTTATTAGGGGCAAAACCATTGAACAAAAAGCAGCCTACGCTTCTTGTTTACTTGTTGAACTTAGTGCATAGTATTATGAGAAGTTCTCGAAACAAGCTGGCTTTCATGACATTCACGGAAACTAATAGGTATAATTAGGTATTAATACTTGCTCATGAATGTAAGTATTTCATTCAAATAACAAGTGAAACATTTATGTTTCTCTGATGCAAAGGAAAGTAATAAAAATATATTTTAACGCAATAATAAGCACAAGCAACCTGTAAATAAATACCTTTTTTATTTGGTGAAATAAGAATCAACAGCTTCCTAAGAAACAGGAGAAATTTGTTTATGTGATGCAGGAAGCACACCTGATGTTAAGTGATGGACTATGGACACTCACACATAGCAATAAGATTCGCAAGGGCGTTGCCGTCCTAAAACTATCAGCGTTTTGTGTTAATGAGCAATATAGAGATAATTAGTACTTACACTATTTTTAATTTTACCTCGTGGTAAAACTTTATTGATTATGTTTTCATTTATATTTTAAAAATCAAAGTACAGCTTTTGTTTCATAAAAAAACATATTATTTTATTTTTAATGGCTGATAATAGGATAACGTACTTTTATTTAGTAACACTTAGTTGCAGAAAAATAACACAATTAAATGAAAAGGAGCGTAAGTGGCGGTGTTAACGCTTTGTGCGATCACTTCCAGGCAAACTGTGAGACACGGGCGTCTTGCTCATCCACTGTGGACCGTAGCAATCTGTGCTATAGGTGCGGAAAAGCTGGACACAAATCTGTCACATGTGACGATGCACCACATTGCGTTGTATGTGCGAGCGAGAACATGCCGGCGAATCACGTGTTGGGTGCAAGAAATTGCAACCCTACTGTAAAGACTTGTAAGGCGATTGCAATGTAATGAAAGATGGTTGCTTTAGCAGCCAGTCACGGGGTATCTTGGTAGAATGCTTACGCGACCCCAAGTTACCCCAACAGTGACCTGATTGGTGGGAGGGGTTTAGTGGGTAGGGCTTTTAGAGCGAGTCCTACACTCAGTGCGGAAATTCATTTAAAAAAAGGCAAACTGTGAGAAAAAAATTAGGTAAAATAAGCAAGAAGTGCAAAAATACATAAGACATATAGTTATTTAGACAAAACTAATGGAACAAAACAACGCAATTAAACTTATTGTAAACAGTAATAAGGTCAATATTAAATAAAAACGAAAAAAGGACACATGAAAAATAAAAAGTGTACATGAATCACGATAATTTTAGATGCGATTATCGACTTATAAAAAAAAAACACATCGAACAATACACGACGTTTAAACTTATAATATTTTAATGACCCATCTGTAACATTAAAAATTACTTATCAATTACATAAGACACAGTTTCCAATTCCGTCCACGGTTCCAGCGAGATTAGACGGTGGTCGAGTGCAAACGTAAAAAGCAATCAATGACAGAGGGACGATAACGTTCGCTTGCGGAGGGCGGTCACGTAGTGGCCACGGCACGACTCACACATAAATAACGATAATGACGTGATGCCCGCTAAAAATGTAATCGCTATGGATTTTAATAGCTTTTTAAATTGTATTATTTTACTCAAAACAATATGCCAAAACTGATAAATTCAATTATAAACTAAGTTCGTGATATTCTCAAGCCCACTGACGAATAGATTGAAATAGAACTCTGAAAGTGGAGGAATATAAGTTAGTTAGTTTGGAAGGCCTAATAATGAATACTAAGTGACAGCTTGTATCTATAGTACAGTACGTAATTTGCACTTCGTACTTTATTTATTCTATATTAGTATTTTGTACATAGTTTATAAAAAAGGTGTACAGTTGTACAAATGTGGTCCAATTATTATATGTTGCAACACAATAAAATTAAAATTATGAGCACTACGAAGAAACGTATATATTTTGTTGTTGCACAGCCATTGAGCCATTTGTTGTACACAGCACTCGAATTACAAAAATTATATTAAATTTAAGCATTACGCAATTTTTATTACTGCACGATGGAATAGTCTACTGTGAAAGGTTTCCTTAATATTTTTATAAAGGTTTCAATGTAATAGTTCTCTAACAGGCAATTTAACTGTAGTAAAACCTGTGCTAGTAAGAAATTAATTTCAAATGGAGTGTTATGCAATCACGGATATTATTTTACCGCGACCTCGTTCAAAACTAGTAGGTAAAAGTGTGGCAGTGCCATTAAAACTTTAAGGCAAGCTTTAGTCGTTAGAGCTATACACTTGCTGCACCGCGATGCAATACCACTATACAATATTTAAGTTTGAATGTCAGATTGCTTAGACCCTTAGAGTTTCGGGAGTTATTATACATTCTGCAACTTTCTGAAGGGTTCTTACTGTCAGATAGTTCTAGCGTCTATTTTAGAATAAGAAATACGTTTTTATATGTGAAAACTTGTAAGAGGCAAGGTATTTGTTGGGATCATAAATTGTAAAGGTGTGTGATGTCTACCTCAAATCTGTTAAATAAAAGACACATTAAAATTAATTTAAATATAAAATAAACCAATTCACGTTTTATTAATATGTACCTTTCTATCACATTATATTTTTTTAAAGTCCTCAGAGTTAGAAAATCTAATGGGGAAATGTTGGAGAGACTGGGGCTGCGCGTGTCAAACAATCACACTCAGTAAGTGGTCGCAATTGCTTGCAGTACCTCGAGCGCGTACTAATTTACTCGGGAAAGCGCCATTTACGCGTGTCTTGCTGAATATTCTTCCATGTGAGGCGAATATAGTTAGTTGCACACTGGCTGAATTGACAAGAACTGCATGATTTAAAATTGCATTTGTTATAAAAAGTTGTTTTCTTGTTTTTTTTATAATATGCGTTTAGTTAGTAAATTTTTATATTAATAAGTTTTCTATTGTATTAGTTAGGAAATAGATAAATCTATATTCTTCTACCGTAACTTAATCTTCTACCGTATTAAAAGTAATATATATTAATTGTCACACTAACATTTATCAAAGTTTGACTGAAAGCAGTCAGTAAGAGATGCAACTGAATGCAAATCTATAAAGTATTATATTTGTCATGCTGAAAATTAAAACTTAGGTCTTTCATCATTATATATTTTTACGTCCTAACTTTATCAAAATTTGTTTTCAAGTTTTTGAAATAACCACGCCTTTCTATATGATTTGAATAGATATCCAGGTAAAGAATTTTTCTCCTTTTCAGTTGCCTGATATTTCAAGTCATGCGATACGAAGCTGTTTAACCTTACTGCAGTTTCAAGATATTTTTATTTCATACAGCTAATTACTTAGCATAACTTGGGAGTCGGGTCTGTGTAACGTGTAAACGTAGTCTAACTAATGCTAACACAGCTAGTTACTAAACTTTCTGCTACTTGTGACGTGGACTTGTTTGCGTTGTCATAGCAGAATTAATGAAATTTAAGTTTACTCTTAAGATTATTAATTGCCCAGTGGCTGGTAAATTTTTAAACCTTGTTACAATAGATTTTTGAAGTGAAACTTCTTCATAGGCACATTTTTCTTGTACCTAGCACGATTGATTCGAAGAGATTCTAAGCCATTAATAACAAAAATATATAATAACGATAACAATGATAGTAATAATTCTATTACAATTAATTAAATTATGTAATAATCTTAGTAGTAATAAGGTAAAATGAAATAACTGTATTATTTGTATTCATGTCCATGATAATAAAAGCCTTTTGTTAAACTTTATCTTATTTAACTTTATTTAACCAATTTCTGTAAAGTTGCATATAGTAGATAATTTTTCGAAAAATAAGGTCATAGAGAAGTTTTCCTTCTTACGGGTGTACACTAGTACACATACACATTTTTTAATATTTATTATATTACTCACTTTTTATCATGTGATATTACTAGATACACTTTTTATCATATTCTTGGTGACTTACCTTCACTAGACCCAATGTTTCATGCTTTCGAATTCTGATTAGTCGATAGAATTAGAAATATATAGGTATAAGATGAACATTAAAGATAGTTTTGAGTTTAAAACAATTTTATAGATCAAATAAATATATAATTAAGCTTTAAAGTTAACAACATCAAAGTTCAAACCCATTAATATAAGTGGATAATTGGATTTGCTTATATTTTTAGAACTATGATAAACTATTCAATGATCGATAACAATAGTAATTTAATGTCACTTTAAAGCTTTGAAACGTAAAGACAAACAACATTAAAGTAATCATTCGATATTCGTTCATAGGACTTCAATCTGACTTGTTTAACAGAAATTCTGGTTGCTAAAAATACAGACACTGTTTGGTTCGGCCATTATCCATCCGACTCGTTACAGTATAGCTTGTTACGGCCTCCTCTCTAGGCGTTTGATGTAGTGGCTCTACGCTACGTATCTCTCCAGCTGCACAGCGTAGAGATGCAACATGAACTAGACTCTGAACACTTCCCGGTTCGATTGGGAGAAGCTACGAGGCTCTTAAGACCATCGTCCTTAAAACCTCTGATTTCTCCAACATCACCGACAATGTAGTATCGTCCGACCAAGCATTAGACGCGATCTCCTTGGTCACAAATCATATTTAGACCAAAATCACCGAATGGTACCGTAAGGTAAATTCTGGGGAAATTTGATGGGAGTTTCACGCAGACGCGACGTGAATTTTGACCGAGAACGTGGCCAAATTTCGCCCGGTTACTGAAACAGCGAGATACCATAAAAAAGAAAAAATACGGCCCTTTCGATTGAGTGGTCGAACCAAGTATTTGTAAAGTAGACTTTAATGACGGAATTAAACGGCTGATGCCAGCAAACTAATTTATGTTCAATAAGTTAGCCGCAGGTCCTGCTTTCGCCAAAACTCAGACCGTGCTTTATCGTTATAGTTATTATGAAAAATGTAATAAAATGTAATTGGAGGCAAACGGGCAGGAGGCTCATCTGATGTTAAGTGATACCGCCGCCCATAGACACTCACATTCCCAGAAGGCTCGCAAGTGCGTGGCCGGCCTTTGATAAAATGGTACGCACTTTTTTTGAAGGACCCTAAGTCGAATTGGTTCGAAAATACTTCAGTGGGCAGCTGGTTCCACATAGCGGTGGTGCGCGGCAAAATCTGCCTTAGAAAACGCTCAGTTGTACAACGACGGACGTCGAGGTGATACGGATGGTACTTTGTATTCTGCCTCTTTGCTAGTCTTACTCTCTTTTTCCGTCTTTTTTTTGTCGTTCTTATAATCATATCATACTCACTCCGTCATATATATTACTTCTTACATATGCATGTATAAGCCTCCAAGCGTATATTCAGTTACGCTAATCTTTTAGTCAATAAGTGTACAAGTGATTATAAATTCACTATTCAAAACATTTGGCAAGCATCGAAAACTGTAAGCTCTATTATAATTTTAAGCGTGATAAAGTTTTGAAAGCGGGCAAATGTAAACTGTAGCCATTAAACAGATTTTAAACTACTTTCAAAGTTATATATAACTTTTAGCTTCATCGTAATAATTATTATATGTAAATCTAATCTATGTTTCATTTTTACTAAAATATTTTTATGTAGGAATATTTAACCAATAAACTTGTCCCGCAGAACTCTTCAGATTAAAACTTGTGCATATATTTCATCATCGGACGTTAGGTCGTACATTGTAAGTACATTGTACATTGTACATTAGTACAAAAGTACAAAAGTACATTGATGTCACCACGGCAGAACGCTTTTAAAAACTCGCCACGCACCACTGCTTTATGGAACGATTACGATTAAGCAGACATCACGAAGAGAGCATGCACTTCATTAAAGGCTGTTACCGCCAGTGTACAATCGAGAGAAATAAATTGTTTTTTTTTTAAGTTTATTGTCATAAATAAAAGACAATACCGAATGGTCGTATTCGATTCCTAAGTGCATGATCCAGTAATTAAGTGAAATCACCCTTGTAATACTGTGCATAGTTCAACGCCTAGCACATCTATTAGAAATGCAAGAAACTGTCATCTCTAGACTCAATATATAAACGTAAACACACATATATATATATACTTTTAATTAAATTCATTTTTACTTTAATGAATTAATGTAATATTAATTAAATACCTACATACTTATTAAAGTCTCATCAAAAAATAAACAAATATTCTATTCGTAATGGCTACCTTTGGCTTTTATACCTTTGGCAACGAATCTATGGATTTACGCATTGTTTCCAAGGGAATGTTCGGCACTGCTTGCTCTGAAGATTTTTTAAGAACCTCAATGTCGCCGTGTCGTTTAGAACAAGTCATGTCCTCTAGATTCGTGGCCAAACAAATTAAAGGCCTGTATATGAGCCAAAGGTGGCGTTCGATATAATAAATACACAGGTATAAAATTTATCAATATTAAATTTAAAAAAAAAAATCAATGGCACTACAACCTTTTTAGATCTGGGCCTCAGATTTCTGTATCTGTTTCATGATCATATAAGGTTAAATGCGCACATAGAAAGAAAATCCATTGGTGCACAGCCGGGGATCGAACCTACAACCTCAGGGATGAGCGTCGCATGCTGAAGCCATTTGGCTAACACTGCCCTTAATATTACATTACTTCATTAAGAAAATGCATTTTCATTTTTAACAGAACTTATGGCTGACTAGGAAAATAGAGTGACGCAAAGAAAAACATTTAAAACGGGAAAATAAATTTTTTGGAATTTGGAATTCCTAACCAAAGATATATTGGAGGTCAAAGTGGCCAATACGACAAAACGTCAATTACATATCAAAGGATCTTATATTATGTATTCGATCTTTGGCCCTCTTGTTAGCTGAAGGATTACGCAATAAATAAATAAACAGAAAGAAACGACTTTATGTCGCTCGAATGATTAAAAAGCCGGCAACTTACTCGCGCAACTGCAAGAAAGTCCGTGGGCGGGAGTCCTTACTGTAACATAAATTAGTTTTATTACAATTATCATCTCCAATTTTGTCACATTATTTAGATGAATTATCGTTTCAATTGCTTTTCAGCAATTGTGGTTGGCGAGAAGCATGATAAAAATGAAGAGTGTTGTAATAAAAAAGACGCTTAAATATCTATTAAGAGTAGGTTTATGTAGGATAATGTGGATAGTGACTATTTATTATTAATATACAAGAACAATATAATCATTAATAAAAACACTTTTTGAATGGATTAAAGCTATGTATTATTATTAAAAACTTATAATTATTTACACAATTCTAAATTTTAATTTTTTCCGACGTTTCGCGTGCTTTTCAGCGTGCGTGGTCACGGTGACCACTGTAAAAGCTATTTTAACAAAAGACAATAATATAATTATTTATAATTTTCACAATGCAATAACTATCTTTTAAACTAAAACTCTCCAGTTCCCATTCCACCGAACCCTTTCTAAAAATTATAACAGTCGTTATCACCTGGTGTGAACAGACCTTTCAACCTTGTAAACCTGTAATAATTTTCAGTTTTCTATTTATCTTTATATAAAATTTTACTAACGTTTGTTGAGTTAAGTCTCAAGACTTAGTTTAGGGGCTCCAATATCAGCTAAAACAATTTAACTTGATATTGAATAAGGACATTTTGTATTTTCAATATATTCCTATTACCGGTTATATCTGACGTATAATCATTTTCAACCGTCACTCTCATGTCAAAAGATCTTTGCATTTACAAACTTTTGCTCAAATTTCTTGCTTTTGTATTCACGACGCCTACGAGACACAATGGTTCCAAATAAGCTCATCTACAGTTTTGTTTACGATGCAGTTGAATGTTACATCAAATATAACAAAAATAGGTGGCAGTAAGTTAGGTATGGTCCCTAAAACTGTACTACACCGAACAAGAGCTTATTATTAATAAGTATAAGATTCAATATATACATCCTAAAGTCATTATATAAATTACTTCTTCTATATAAATATTTAAATAAAAGGTTGAAATTATTTGTATGAAGTTTAAACCCAAGTCAATCCAAATACAATTATTCATGTAAAATACAACAGTTTATACTTAAGACTACAGTTAACAGACTCTTCAAGAGCAAAGAAAATAGCAGGGTTTCTAAAAAAATCTAAAGAGTAAAATCTTGGAGTCCATAAAATAATCCTTAGTGGTTGATTGATAATCATAATAATGTATATCCAGGAAGATTTTTTGATATATAATAACTCGTCTTTTGTTAACATAGCTTTTACACATTAAGAAAAACACTCTTTTAACGGATTGAAGCTATGTATTATTATTAAAAACTTATAATTATTTACATAATTTTAAATTTTAATTTTTCCGACGTTTCGCGTGTTTTTCAGCGTGCGTGGTCACGGTGACGCGACGCTAATAATACATAGCTTCAATCCGTTCAAAAAGTGTTTTCCTTATAAGAACTCTTCAAATATTTTCTAAATGCATCCGACTATATTTTCCTATAAGGCAGTTTCATCACGTCGATATTGCTTCGCTTACCTTGAAAGTTGTTAAGTTTAACTGTACATTTAACGAGTTTTAAAATATATATTACGTAAAGTTATCCAAGGTAGGCCAATAAAACTATCCGTACGCAACCTGCGGACTATTTTCTATCATCAGAGTCGCATTGCTATTGGAAAAGTTTTTCGATCAACTGAATAGTGCTATCTACGTGCGATATAAGCGGACAGATGGGACTCTTTGTAATTCCGAACACAACTACTGGCTAAATAGTTTTATCTCGGTCACGCAATGTCTTCAAATTAGCTGTGTGCTAAGCATGAACAAATACTGTGGCATGTTTCTTACTTACAAGCCACGTGACCCACGTGACTCCTGTTATAAAGCAAATACGGTTTAAAAAAATGCGCGTTGACAGACATAAAATATATCTAATAATGTATTATATAACCAAAAGATATTAATATGTTTTCGCTTATACCAAAATCATGGCCTAAAAATATTATAAAATGTGGTTACTAGAAGGAAAACCGGATTATACATGCTTGGAAATGCCATATCAATTTCAAATCGAAAGTTAAGATTCTCAATGTTCAATTGATACTGTTTTTTATATTTAAAAATTTATTCAACAATGTATTTGAAAATAACAACAGTCCTCTTGTAAACTAAACACGTTGCAAAATGAGAGTCTGGAAGCCATTTCAGCACAAAAAGTCATAAACAAAACGTTTCTTGTAGCTCACCTCCGCGTTGGCACAAGTCAGTTGCTGCCGTGGCCAACCCAACGCAAATAACATTAGCATAGTTATCGAACGCCGGGATGAGACCTCCGTAAAGGTCCCGCCGGGACTGGGACGGCTCTTAAACCCGCTTTTCCGATAATGACTATCGATGATTCCACCCCAAATGTGAGCCCAGCCACAATATTATTACGTAGTTTAGACGTTGAGGGGAATTGCGAAATATAACGCGCGTGCCGGTATTCAGTTATTTGCTCGCGGGGATTTCGAGATGTTCCCATCATGTAAGGAAGTGGTTTGGGCGAAATTGTTATCTAACTTAATGTACGTAGTTTCGCAATGCGTTACATTTTAGCTTTGTTTCATTCAAATTCAATTCAACCCATTGTTGCGACTTAGGGTATTTGCCGCTTATTAAGTGACCTTACAAGGTCAAATAATATATTTGAAACATATAAACAATATACATACAACATGTGGATATTGATCAATATAAGTCTTAAAAAATTCGCAGATTATGACGCACTAAAGGTCCTGTCCTAGGCATTTGTTTATACATAATATTAACAGATAAAATAAAATAAATCAATGGCGCTACAATCTTCTTAGGTCTGGGCCTCAGATTTCTGTATCTGTTTCATGATCATTTATAAATCGAATAAGGCAAGCCGGTGATTCCTTCACCGTTTGAGCTAATGTTAAATGCGCACATAGAAAGAAAATCCATTGGTGAACAACCTACGACTTCTGAGATGAGACTCGCACGCTGTAGCCACTAGGCTAACACTACTCCATGTATGTATGGTAATGATAGCAGATACAATTTACAATTATTCCTATTTAGTATACAATACTGGTTTTCTTTTAATTAAATACAGTTAATTTTCTTAACGTACTGATAATAAGAATGATTAAATAATTAATAAATAGAAAATTTAATTTAAGGAGTTTGGTCCCTGTGGCAGCCTTTCCTCGTTGTATTGCAATACTTATACGTTGAGCGAGGAAAGCTCCAGCGATGGGGTCACCGATAGTTACCCCCTGTTTCTAATTACAATTATTGTTATTTTTTAAATGAAACAACATTACCCGTGCCTTAGAAGGTACTATGTCCTAAAGATATTATAATCATGTGTGTTTTCATGTCATACTCGGCTCAATATACTGTCTTATCATATTTTCAACCATAAGTTATCAATTTAATAATTCTATTATTTATCTAATACAATAAAGCCTTTAAAATTACGAATTATACCTTCTACCAACCAAATGCAATATTTAAAGGAAATTAAATCCATCCATTCAAATTCAACATCTAGGTGAAATTCATTAAGGTTTCTTGATTTACATTTGTCAAGCGTCTGAAATTTATCAGGGCCTTTAAGGTGAGAATTCCTATACTTAAGAAATCAAAACACGAGGTCAAAGCATGGCTGAATGGAAAATTTCCAATTATTAATATTTTCATAACGCGATGAAATAAAGGATTGAGCGTGATATTCAATTTGTTACTTTCGGAAAATGTTCAAACATTTTGTTTTGAAGTTGAATTATATCTCTTACTGGATTCCCGTCGAGTTTGTTTGCATCTTGCTGTTAACAATTTTGGCTTTAATTGAGCAAAGTAAGTGTTTATGAATTAAACTACGTAATTTACAATTCATTATAGTTAAAGTAATTATTTATAAAACAGTGTTGGCCTAGTGTCTTCAGCGTGCGAATCTCATAGATACATAAATATGAGGCTCAGACCTGAAAGTGTGGCACCACAGATTAATTTATTTCTCATTTAAACAGAAAATTTTTTCAAAGGTATTGGTTTCATTGTATAAGTTGCTTGCTAAATATTGACGATCAGTTAGATCGTTAATATTTATTAGATTAAATCGCGACCTCATTATATAAAAATATCTATAGAACATCAAAAAAACTTAGTATTGTCTTTGGTTAACATAGCTTTTACACATTGAAAGAAAACAATTTTTAACCGATGAAAACTATTTCTATTATTATAAACTTATAATTTATTAAATTATTACATTTTAATCGCGTGCTTTACAGCGTGCGTGGTCACGGTGACTGAAGACAAAAGGTGTTAAATGTCAAAAGTATCACAGCTGTAGGGAAAGTTGTGTTATATGTATTTATTTCCCCGGAGTTGGTATCGACTAAAAGATGACGCGTGTCGGAAATGTAAAATAATTATAAGTTTATAATAATACAAATAGCTTTAATCCGGTTAAAAAATTGTTTTCTTTCAAAAAAAAACGTGAGCCGTCACGGGACGCCTGGCAGATGTGAAACATCGACATTATTTTGTAAAAGTAATATGCAGTAAAGAACATATTGTTATAGGAACTAAATATGTCATAATGATAAAATAAAATATTACGATTTTTTTCCAGATATCGATGACTATTTATTGAATAAAGATTTATTTTCATTAAATACAAAAATTTACGAAATTATTTCAAATCGTGACTTAATTCGTTTAATCAGTGACTTCGGTAATAGTTATATTCGATGTTGCCTCTGAGGACGGTATTACTGTGACAATTCGTATAGCGTGGCGACGCGTCGCCACGGCATGCGTCGCCACGGCATGCGTCGCCACGGCATGCGTCGCCACGGCATGCGTCGCCACGGCATACGTCGCGTGCGGCTATAGATGTTTCACATCAAAACTTTTAAAACCACTTAACGCGATAATAACAGTCATATAAAAGCACGATTGTGCCAAAATTCGACTTGTTTGATTAAAATGCGAACACATTTGTGATTCAAATCTTACTTTTTTACTGATCATAAAGTATTCAAATGGGCGAGTTAATATTTCCGACACGTCGACGCGAGCGGCGGCATTTTTCTCTTTATTTCAGTAACGGGACTATGGTTTTCTGATTTATGTGATGTAAGCCTTCATTTATCTTTTACGGCCGGAATTATCCAATGGATTATCTGTAAGCATGTTTAAGTAATTTTAAAGACTTTTCATGAATTTTATAACACACGTATGACCAAGTTTATACATCAATAATACAATTTACGTCTATTCTGATATAACCAGCATGTCTGACATCTAATAGAGTGTATATTATATAAGTATCTTTACATATTGTATTACTTTCTCCATTGTTTGCGTGTGACAGTAGAGTTAAATTGAGAAATGTCACTAATTTTAAAAGTCACTATTTAGGTGTTGATGTGTAATTTTCCTTTCATTTACGGTAGGTAATGGCAAAAACATAATTAAAGGATTTAATTAAACTTCATTGATATAAATAAATACAGCGTAATTGTCAATTAAAAGATAATCCAAAAATGAGTTCATGACATCATCTCTTTGATAAATATTTTGTATATGTGAGTAGAATTTAACAGGCCCCAATATGTTTAATCTTTAAAAATCTAAATCTGCAAAGGGTATTACAGCGTAAACAATTAGAAACCAATCCCCCGTGAGGCATATTTCATGAAAACATAAGTGTATATGAAAATACAGAGTAAAAAAGTAATACCCTTCAAGTGAGCGAGGGTTGCCATCCATCGGATAAATATGGCCCGTAGGAAATGATGAGAGTGCCGGCTATCGGGGGAGCCCTGGATCTACAGAGTAGAGAGATCAGTTAATATACAGATTAAAAATAAAAGGCGTCTACTCCACTAAAGAGTTATCCAGGGTGATTGCGAGATAACATTCAAAAAAGTAGTTTTTAAAATTTAATCGTTTCTATATGCTTCGTTTTGTTAAAAAGTGTATGAAATGTAATCTGTGATCGTTTAATATTTCGTTCCATCCTTTAATCCAAGTTATGGTGAGGTGTTTTCTGTTCGTAAAAAAAAATATTAAACACACTATTTGTCAACACATGAATGCTACAAAATCGTTTCATATTTGGTTTTATTAATTATCCATTCAGTGTCAGTTATGTTATTAGACTAACAAAAATAACAGATACGACATTTCTAGTTTATCATTTTATTCGTTCGTTCTTACGATGTTAGGTTATACCGTCTCAAACATCAATAGTTAAAAGAACTAAGCTAATGGTTAATTTGTTTTCAGTTATCTGTGATACCTTATCTCCACACCGTGACATATTGAAAACCGACGAGCCGTATAGGAAAGTATTTATTTCGTCTTGTCACTTTGTCCATTGATTTTTCTCGCTTAAAATTCGTTGTGTTTTATAGAAAATTTTACGAAACGCCACGTTAGTAAAAAGATATCATAAAATTGAAAATTAAAACAGTTTAACTGAATTAAAATGATTTAGTTATCACAGTTTAAGAATGTTATTCAATGAGGTCAGTGTTTTGGTTAAAAGGACCGTCTTTTCCGACCGTCGAGCGACCGGAAAATTTGTGTTAAGATACAACTAGCTGACAAAGTTCATAGAGTGAAAGGTGATCTTTGGGTTGTTATGTTATGCGTTTATATTAAGCCCAGTTACCAAGGCAACGCCAAGATTTACACTAGAATTGAACTCTCCTCGATTTTATGCGCAAACGCATACAGAAATACTTACAAGTGGAATCTATACATCTAAAACTTAAGACTAACTAAAAGTAACGTACGAAAATAAACAAAAAGTGTGTGAAGATCACTGAAAGAGATTGACTACGACTAGATATTTAATCATATCAATAAATCAAATTCACATTTTTTTTGTGGTTATGCAAATAAATGTATATTTTATCCTCTTTTGATAACATTCACTTGACTACAATCAAACTAAGAAGTAATAACATAATTTTTTATGGACCTTTTTTTAATAGAAGCGTAACGGGCAGGTGGCTCACATGTCAACTGGTACCACCGCCCATGGACACTCACAGTTCCAGAAGGCTCGCAAATGCGTAGCCGGCCTTTTAAGAATTGGTACGATCATATCTTGAAGGAAGTCCAATTGGTTCAACAAATATCAGTGGGCAGCTGATTTCACATAGTGGTGGTGCGCGGCAAAAACTACCTTAAGAAACGCAGAGTTGTGGAACGACGGATGTTGAGGTGGTATTTTGACTTAGTAAAACATATTATATTACTATATGTATATTTGTTTTATATTAACCATTTTGATTTTATTATTTCAACTTTGTCTGTAAGAGCAGTGTTGGCCTAGTGGCTTCAGCGTGCGACGCCAATGGATTTTCTTTCTATGTGCGCTTTTGACATTAGCTCGAACGGTGAAGGAAAACCTCGTGGGGAAACCGGCTTGCCTTAAACCCAAAATGTCGACGGCATGTGTCTGGCACAGAAGGCTAATCCCCGACTCGGCTATTCCAGACTCGCCCAACCTAAAAAGGTTGTAGCGCCGTTGATTTATTTATTGATGTATATAAATAATACTGTAAATACTCTAAATTTTGACCATATTTGGTTTGATGTATTATTTTATGCACAAGATATATACAACAGAAAATATACCTTACCAATTTATGTGGTCAATTATTGTTGTATGTAAAATAAGTATTTACCACATTACCTCACAACATATGAAAAGTAAGAAGCCATCTGAGCATAGTTAAAAGCCTAATTAGCAATTACAGCGTGTAAGACGTACGCTTCTAATTTGGCCTTTAAGTCGCGCACAGCTTCAAACTCAATATATAGGGATAGCTTATAGTGTCAAATTAGCGGGGCTTGCAGTAATTAAACGCTCCTATCGTCTAACAAGTAATGAAACTACGCTTCCTTAGTTCAAATTAAACTTAGCTATGGAAACAATTCGCTTCATGTCAGCACTATTGACTTTTTAATTAAAGTTCTCTTTATCTTCATATTTCGTTTGAATCGATCGTTGAAACTTTAATGCGAATATGTTATTTTTTAAACTTGTAAAGCCTATACTACTAATACCTTTTATTATTGACAAAATATTTTTTATAGGGTCAATTGTAGGTATACAGATGTCAACAAGATGCTCATTCTAAAAAAGGCAAACGGGCAGGAGGGTCACCTTAGCTAACACTAACATTACCAGAAGGCTCGCAAGTGCGCTCCTGGCCTTTCAAGAATTGGTATGCACTTTTCTTTCTTTCTATGCGCGCATTTAACATTCGCTCGAACGTTGAAGGAAAACATCGTGAGGAAACCGGCTTGCCTGGGATCCAAAATGTCTACAGCGTGTGTCAAGCACAGGAGGCTGATCACCTACTTGCCAAAAGATACAAAAATCTGAGTCCTACACCTAAAAAGGTAGTAGTTGTTGTACTGATTTATTTATTGTTATAACGGTGAAAGTTCCTTAAAAATGCTTCCTAATGGAACTACCTTCAGATATTTGGTATATTTAAATAAAAACATGTTGAATTTTTATTATGAGGTATTTTATTATTAATAAATTCGTAAACTACGAAGTATTTCCTAGTTTTGTAATCAGCGACTCATAAACTCGGTTATCGGGCTGAATCCAAAGCTAATTTGTCAAATTCTCGTGGCTGGCGTAACCCGAGCTACAAATAACAAGATCACTGTAAAATTCAGCAGAGTGTAACGGTTCAGGAAGTCCTCATCTCTACGGTCGGCCTGAGTCAAAGACACTTTGATAACATTTGCCTTAGACGACCCCCAAACGCAATTTAAATAAATCAAATTTGTAGCTACGTTCTAAAATGCCTATTGGAGCAAATATTTTGTATAATCACTCGAAACTACTGTGGTGGGATGATTGAATTTTGGATATTGATTAAATGATATAATATAAAGTAACTGAAACTTCTAGTGAGGACATGAGGCTAAGTGTGAACTATGTGTTACCCCAACACCTATTCGCGGATTAAACGTCAGATGTTATTTATACATCATAGTCGACAAAACCAGTTTTATTAATGTTGTCGGCTAAATATACAACAGTTTAGCGTTTGTGCCTGGCGAGCCACACCGAAGTACGTATTTAATTACCTAAAGTAAAAGATTTTATTAAAAAGGAATAAATAGAAAAAACTAAAAAATATTTTTTTAAAGTTTAATAAAATTTAAAATTGAATACAGTTACATTTTATTAAATGAGAGTAAATCACAATTTTTATTAGTGTAATTATGATAAAACAAATGAAACATTCATAATGACGTATGATTCTTAATTACTAATGAACAATGTCCACGCCATCAAAGTACCTATAGCTTTCTCTGTTCACATTTTCTGTTCTTATCACACCCATTCCCTCAAAACCACTCTGTCTCACTTCTTCTTATAGTGAGGATCCTTGCGATAGTTTATGATCATCATGTCTAGTTTAATTTTCTATGCCGCGCTTCTAAGCATTGACTTGGTGGACCGACGCGAGGTCATGCCAGTGCTTTCACTTTTATTTGTGGTGTTCTCCCACGGATACTAGTGAAGAAACGATTGACTATAGGTAATTGGTGTTTCAATAGATTTACGCCACATTTCAGTTTTCCCTCGTTCTACGTCATTAAAAAATATATACTTTCTGGCAATCATTATTTTTATAGATTTATGTTGAATTTAACATTTTATGGTGTATTTTTGTATATAATGTCTGCTTTGTAGTCCAATACAAAGATCTGTTTTCAATAATAAGTTTCGACAGGAATACTAAATCCAGCAGGAATTCATCACATTATATTGTATCATACTTTTCCAGTGTAACGAATGTAAATGACAATTTATTAAATTATTTACATACGTAAATGTTATATGACTTATATACATATTATATAAAAAATCAACTTATATGACTAATATACATATATAAAAAATCAATCGCGCTACAACCTTTCTAGGCTTGGGCCTCAGATTTCTGTATCTGTTTCATGATTCATTTGTTAATCTAATAGGCAAGTAGGTGATCAGCCTTCTGTGCCTGACGCACGCCGTAGTCTTTTTGGGTCTTAGGCAAGCCGGTTTCCTCACAATGTTTTCCTTCACCGTTCGAGCGAATGTTAAATGCGCACATAGAAAAAATGTCCATTGGTGCACAGCGGGGGATCGAACTTACGACCTCAGGGATGAGAGTCGCACGCTGAAGCCACTAGACCAACATTGCTCCATATAAATAGTCGTAGAAAAATGTAAACAAACAACTTTTAATAAAATCCTTTTATGCATATTATTGGAAGGTAAAATTTGTTCGACGTGAGACCTTATACTACTTTAATGCTTAAAAATATTTCTATAAAACAGAATCACGTAAAATATGATTTTGCCGAACGTGTCTCCCAGTAATCTAGTATTAAAGAATCTGAAAGTAGGGTACCCATGGGTTGCCACTGATTATAGGATCGTTGCTTTATTGAGATCGTTGCTTTATTAAGATCGTTGCTTTATTGAGATCGTTGCTTTATTGAGATCGTTGCTTTATTGAGATCGTTGCTTTATTGAGATCGTTGCTTTATTGAGATCGTTGCTTTATTGAGATCGTTTCTTTATTGAGATCGTTGCTTTATTGAGATCGTTGCTTTATTGAGATCGTTGCTTTATTGAGATCGTTGCTTTATTGAGATCGTTGCTTTATGGAGATCGTTTCTTTATCGCTTGATCGTAGAAAAGCAACGATCCTGTCTGTTGTTCAGTCCATATACCTGGTCTAGCCATAAATACTAAAATAAAGTTTAAAAAATTTATTAATTTTACATTGCATTAGTTTAAAACATAAATATAAAACAATTTAAAATATAAAAATTATATTTGAAGTGGTCTCCATTGGCTGCAATAAACCTTTAAACGTTGAGGCCAGATCCATAGAAACACGCACTCTTTCCATGTTAAAATTCTTCATTGCCTATCGTACGGATTGTGTTAAGGACTCTAAATTATCATAGCGTTTAGAGCAACTGTCTCTAAAACTGACCATAAATCATAATCCAGCGGATTAAGATCGGGACTAGACGAAGGGTGATCTTCTGCTCTAATGAAGTCCAAAACGTTTTTTTCCAGCCAAGACTGCGTAGACCGAGGTTTATGATCTGGCGCCGAATCTTGCTGGATGGGCCATTCTTGATTATTAAACATGGTTCTTCTTCACAACCTTCTCAAGAATGGTATCTTGATACACTTGTGTCGATGTTCTGATACCTGTTTCATCATCCACCAAATCGTCACTGAAGTCGGATAGTGCCCAGGTTACACTCTGTCAACTAATTGGAAAGCTTCCTGTTTGAAAGTATGTCAATTGTAAAAAAAATCTCATCCGTAGACAAAATTTTACTCCCTTTGCGTACCGCTTCAGTAGTTGTTTCGGTTATACCATCCTATTCTTTTTTTAAATATCAGTTGAGAATGACTAGTACGTTTCGTATAGACTACAATTTTTAAGTCGTATTTTAAAATACGCGACATGGTTCTAGGTGTTATCTTCATCTCTCGAGATAAAATATTTTGTTTTCGGACAGGATTTCTTTGAATTATTTGCCTTGCTGCTTTGGCCACCTTTTTCATACGAACAATACGTGGACGGCCTGATCTTTTTCTGTCACAAGCAAAATAGGTCTCGTTTTACCTATTAATAACCCGGTTCAAAAATATTTTATTAATACCCGGCCTGTGAAGGGTTTTAAAAACTGCGTTTGGCTCCATACCTACTTTTTGTAATGCAATCACAGCACACTCCATTTTAATATCGCAAAATATTCTACAATGTATTGGTGCCAGAATGAGAAAACCCAATGAACGATGAGATAAAAATGACAGGTTCTAAATTCAAAACTAATATTTTGTTAATTTTCAATTGTAACAGTGTTTATGGCCAGACTAAGTACATTTGAAACTACGCAACTAGGCGGCAAACCTACGTTTATTTGTTTTACAGTTTACACGTGATGTGCAGATAGTTATTTGGCGATTTGATAAGGTGACCAGTGCCAGTTCTTCTCGTCTGTTTACTACTTTAATTTAAGAGAGTAACTTAAGTGGCAGGAAATTTAATTTTAGAACCACATATGTTTTTTATTAATTTTCATTATTAAATTTATATTAAGTTATACGAATATATTATTATATTGCACAGTCTGCACAGCCTGCGTGTTGCCCACACTTTAAGTTTTCTCATACTATGATGAGTTTATATGTATAGTTAAAACACAATATAGAAGAAAAAATACGAGACCTAAAGCAGTTTTTAATATGTAAAAAAAAATATGTCTCGTTACATTTATATAAAATAATATTAATTCTCCATATGCACAATTATATATAAATTATACTAGATGCTGGGGATCGGTAGTATATTAAGAATTTTTCCTGATATTAATGTATTTTTAAATACAATTAACTAACATTATACACCCACTACTGTAAGATAAAAGATAGTTCAACTCAAAGCTCTTTAAACCACAGAACTCAACCTCAGACAGTCACGTTTTTAAAACTAGTAAAACTGTGTTCTCCAGTAATAAAAATATAAAATCCAACAGAGTTTATTTATTCAAGTGGTTTATTTATAAACAGGTAAAAAATATTAAGCCCAGACTGAATGAAGGTCAAACAGAAGATTCTACAAAAACATATCTTTATAGATGTCTTTTTCTATAATTTGCATTCAATTCTTCAATTCGCTTCTCTCTCTATAATTATATTACTATTTGACAGGTCCGATGTGAGGTATCCGATTACAACTGTTGGTATCTGTTGTCCGCTTCCTTATATAATGGCAACAACGTCAGAGGTAGTATTGCTTATGCAAAGGGAGTGCAATCTTTATTTTATGTTACATTCTATAATTGAAGGTGTTAGTGACACAAATAATTCTTGAATTCGTACAAAGTCAATGTTCAATTGTTTTGGAGGTGTTAAAAGTATAGACAACATTAACCCAGTTTACGACCTAAAGGAAATACGGTTGAAAGAAAAAACAGAAGTCACTGATTGAATTGTACAGCTGTTGCTGTTCTTTGACAAAATTATTTCTATTGGAACATTTTGTACGGTGACAAAGTTAAATTGGATTTCTTATGGTTAAAGTGCCTTATGAAAGTGTCGGCAGGGTGGTATTACTCTGCCACTCTGTTTTATATTACGACAATAGGCATTTTTACCGCAAAACCAGGATTACAAGTTTCGTTTATTAACTTAAGCCCCGACTTAATTTAGCGACCTTATTAGGTTTATTCTGCCTGAGAAAAGTTGGTATAAAATATTTTTAAGGATTATTAAGCGTAAGTAGTATTTAAAAACGCCTAAACAAAATCGAAGAACACTGTTAACCTTGTGATAAAGCGCGTGACTCTCATCTTAAGGTCGGGAGAATAACTGTAGATGCTCAAGTGTTATTCATTCTATAAATACCAGAAATAAGCATAAAATAGTAGTCCCAAAATACAGATTAACAAAATCGAATAAATCGTTTCTTGGGAATTGTGTCAGATTCTAAAACAGGCTACCGAAGTGTGTAACTGATCTTACGACTAAAAAGTTCAAAAACGTCATCAAAGGAATCCTAATTAAAAAAGCGTATTATAAAATCCAAGACTATGTTGACGATAAAGATGTATGGCGCTAATTCATCTCTGCATGTGCGGCTTCCCTGGCAACTTGCGCTGTGCAAGTGTGTGTATCTCATTTTACACTAATAGTAAAAACTCTTCTTTTGCATTGTATAGAATCTCTGTATACCTTGCATTATATAAACTTCTCAGCCGATTATTACTATTGTAACCGAGTCTTTGTAAGCTAAACCATTGTTGAAAAGAGTGTCCATGGAGTTTCTTGCCGGTTCTTCTCCATGAGACCCACTTATTGGAACCGTGCAACTAGACATTTCATAAGAGCCTGCAAAGGCCTACTTGAAATAAAAACTTTTGATTTTGATTTTTTTTTGATCAGCCGGTGATCGAACTTATGACCTCAGAGTTTCAAGTTGAAGCCACTGGGCTGAACTGCATATTCCATGTTAATATTTAAAAAATATTAGTAATAGGAAACCAAAGCCACATATAATTGTTTCATGGGTCGTTATGAAACGTATTTTACTTGGAGTTTTAACTTCACACGCCAAATACAATCCTGGAGCAGACCGAAACAATTTTCAGAACAATTCCGTTTATACCCTTGAATAAATGAAGAAATAATTAAAAGTTTCACGAGAGTTTATTTAATTTCCGAAAATGTGAAACAATTATAAACTTGCACGTATAGAATTGAAACGTTCTGTTCAATAAATTGTTACAAATAAATATTATTGCTTAGTTACTATTGAGTATTTGTGAATGTCCATCTGAATGTCAATTACGAAATTCTTTTTGAAATTTAATTACGAGAGCAAACCTGATACTGATACTCCTGTACCTTAACTTGATGTTCGATAAATCTTAAGAGTCTGTCAAATTAATGCAGAGGCATGCCCCAATGTTATCAGATTATTTGGACATTGAGTGAGGCAAAATTCTTGAAGTCAAATGTAAAAATATCATAATTGACTTTTTATATTATAATTAAATTATATGTAACTTATATTGGATTTATTTATGAAAAGTTACTCTATGATAATGTACTAAAGGTGAAAGAAATAGACAAAACGCATAAGTCAAAGTTGGCATCGCTGACGACTTTCCATTAAAAGAAGGCACGCAATTTGTATAGTTTTTATCTAATGTGAGCATGTTACATTGACTTATGACTATAGAATAAGGTAATAAAATAAAATGGAACTGTTTATTACCATTATTAAAATACCACAAGGTAAAATACACTCACGTTTCTATAAGTCTCACAATCGCTAGAACTAGCTACAACTTTTTCAGTTTAATTTAAGTGTCAGTAATGTCGGATTTTCATATCAACGTGTACCCCTATGTTTTTAATGTTTATACAAATAATACAAACATGTTTACCTATATTAAGAACGCAAAGTCAAAGTCCAGTCAAGTACAAGGTTTATCGCGATATTTAATATTTAAAAACATCAGTGTGACTTTCGTGTTGTTTCAACTTACTCAAAACTAGACGGCAACTATGATCCAGTTGATTTAGCTGAATCAAAGGCTTCATGTCTTGTCCAGTAAACGTTGAGAACCCTCAAATCGAGTCGGATACTAGTGCGATAAAGCACGGTCCTCTTGCTATGACGTAGTCTCAACAGTTACACTCGAATTCTATCAATTTCAAGCTTGAAGTTAGAAATTATACATTATTTACAAAAAACCGCATTAGATCTAGGCCTCATATTTCCAAAATCAAATAGAAACATTTTTTGTTTATATTGATAATTTAATGTACACTTATGAACGTTGGTAATAAAAATATGTATCTAAATGAACATATACTGCCTGGTCCCAAATCATCCGTTTCGTGATCATTTGTTTTCACGGTACGTAGGATCAGTCTTCTGTGTCTGACATATGCCTGTTCCTCGTGTCATTCCTGCACCTTCCAATCACAAGAATGAGAGTTTCACTGTTGTCACTAAGCCAAAACTGTTTTCTATATTTTATAAAATATATCGGAATTTAATAAAAAGTGCAATAAATTAATTCTATTTTTTATGATTAAGATAAGAGTCAACTAAATAAACGAGTGTTTCATATGCAAGATAACAGTAAACCCTGCTTTTTAAATAATTTATTGTCTGAATGGTCTATAATCGTTCTAAAACAATATTCAATTACAAGACATCTAAAGCTATAGTTATTATCAAAGCTTTATGGTCATTAAATTCTAAAACTTAGCAGATGAATCTCACTACGGATAATATATGAGTACGATGAAGGGCCTTTATGACACAGGTTCAAGGCGTATTATATTAATGTTTATTCTAATAACTCAGCCCAAATTACTTTAGTGCTAAGCCAACATAAATTAAACTGTTTTCTACTACATTACACTCGAGTGAATTAACACAAGCAACACCGTTATTTAATACAACTATATTCTTATTGAGGCACCTATTATATGTATTATTAAGAACATAGAACCGTTTAAAATACAGAACAGAAACTACGTACTTATTTTCCTACACGTATGTATGAGATTAGATCATTATTGGCCGAACAGCTGGCGTAGCGTCCCGGTGTGAACGTATCTCCAGAGAGAAATCGGTGGTCGTGTCAGTAAAACACCAGGGAATAATATTTCACCCAAATGTAGCACACGGGAAAAATTTGGTGGCGTGCGTAGCTTAAAACGTAGGGCGCTACGCTGCGTAGCAAAGATTGTAGACATGCTACGAGGAATAGATTACGATGAATATTTATGTTATTTACAAAAGATTAGTATTCTATATATATATTACCACAAAGATATTATTATATACAAAATTTAATATTTTAATTTCAAGGTCGTCCCTATAATAATCTGCCTTAGTGGTCGAGGGCGTGCCTTATCTCTCGAGAGCTACACAAAGCTACTCTCTGCCTAATATTACATTATTATCTTCTAATTTATTACTCTTACAAATTTTTGGTTCAATGAATTCAACAATCCTGAGTCTACTCAGGATTTTTTGTACAAAGCCTTTGTAAAATATTGTAAATACATATATTATATTTTGATATACTTTCAAAAGTAATAAATTAAGGTTATGTTTTTGTTTTCATAGTTTAAATTACGAAACGCCATGACTTCGGTACTGTTTACACAACACCGTGTTGTTTAAGTTGTATAACCCTTAGCAAACAAACAAATTTAATTACTCGTTGTACCCTGCCAAGATAATGTATGTATTGAGCGTTTTACTGGCACGCTCCTATCTTACGATCAAAAGCTTACTGAGTAAACTATTTTGAGTTTATGTAAAACTTGTGTTCAACTTTGACTGTATTACAATTTAAACTTATGATAAAAAGGTTATTTGTAACTTTGTATTTGTTTGTGACTATGATAATAGTAAAGCTTTCTTATTATTATTTTTAGATGTTAGTTGAGTATTGTAATTTTTTTTTACCCACCCTCACTAGGTACCTTTTTTATATTAGAGCTGCCTCGAAGGAATCCCTTGTTAGTGATAAGGCCCCTCGTTGCCTAATAACTTTTGTTTTTATGTTTAAAGTAACTAAGTGTATATGTGTTTATTATTATTCAGTGACGTTGGAAATGGAAAATTATTGTTTCTGGTCTATATTTATATTTTCACGTCCGTCGTTTTGTTTTATAAAATATGTATTTTCTTTATTATAATTTTTATTATTGTAAATTACAATCATATACTGTCTTAACCTATTATCCAAGCTCAAAGTAGAAGTCATCACAATACAATCTATAATTCCCATTTTTATTCCACATCCAAATTTAAGTTATAACTGTAGTGTTTAGGGAAATGCGGTAAAAATTCTGTCTTTATAAATATTTATATAGAGATAAAAACATGTGTGTGTACTTATATACACGCGTTAGAAATTATACTTCTTTGGCGTAACAAGATAAAAATCTTTTTTTAATTTTTTATCTTTCGCCTTATTGTACGTTACACTAACCATAGATAAAAGGTATTTAATACATCTCATCATTATTCCCTAATGCGCCAAAAGAAGTATTAATTCAATATAAAGATAATAAAAAACTCATCACACCATCCCTCGAAACAAGACACAAACATGGGGAGTTAAAAATAACTTTATCTACCAGTTAAAACCAGTTTTATACTTGTCAGAATACAAGCAACAACGGCTAGAGCGTGTTAAACGAACTGTACATTATTGTTTTCTGTTCGCTTTTCTTTGTATAAATCTGTATTGTTTACTTCACTGAATTTACGTCGCCAACATACATCGACACGGGCTGAACGATTAGTAAATGTTTACCCGCCAATTTTGATAAATATTTTTATAAAACAGGGCAAACGTGAAACACACTCACCTGATGTTAAGTGATTCTGCCCATGCTACGAAAGCTTCTAAGTCTGTCAGACTGATCGCGGCCTTTTGAGAATTGGTACTCTCTTTTTCGGGCTTAAGTTGAAGTTGATTAAAAAACTTTCATAGGCAACTGGATGAGTAATTTGGTAGGCCTGATGAGGCAAGAAAAAAAGTTGTAAGATAATAGTTGTATACTGTTACTCTTAAATATATGTAATAAATTAATAATTACGTTTTATTCCAGTTAGATAACACAGATTCATTTTAGTTAAAAAGTACAACAACCAATGATCCCATTAGTCTATAGTTGCATCAGCATTCTCCGAGATAACATAGCTTTAACAGTGCATTCAACAGTGCTTTAACATTCAATATACCTATATTATTATAATGGTCCTTCAGAACAAAAATTAACAGATATAATAAACAAATATATATTATACGAAAATCATAAAATGTTCAACACTCATTCAAGCTTTCAAAAATAGATGGAAAATATCCAAAGACTATACAGGATTTCATATAAACAATTTCAACTCCTATTTATTGACTGTGTCTTTTTATTGTATTAAAAAAACTCAATAACATTCGTAAAATAAAAATTCTTTAGAATCGAATTGAGGAGTGAGAGGTGAATAGTCGATGAAGACCGAAAGCGGAATCTCACCTTTGAAAACCGTCGTCCAATGCCGTCTCAGTACGGGATGTCGTTTCGGCGTGGACGGTTGCGCGTGAAAGCTGGAAACGCGCGTTCTCCGCGATTCTTCATGATGTGATTTGTGACATTTATATTGTGCAAAAAAGGATTAATAAAAAATATTTGAGTTGCTTTAATGTTTTAAAGTTGCGCTGTTATTTGTGAGTACGTAGACAATTGTATTATTTTGTACGAAAAGTCTAAGTTAAACTGTGTTTTTTTTAATATTATTAAGAACTAATAATATCGAAGCTTCAAATAGCCTTTCCTATGACAGGAATAATTCCTGTGGAGGATTTTTTTGAATCATTTACTCAGTAGTATCTATTGTAACTATGTAACATTCGTTCCTAATGTATTTTTATCAATAAAATGAAAGGAATTATCAACTATAAAATAAACATAATTAGTTACAACGTCTTCACCCATGGCAAGGCTATGAAAATAAAACATATCCATGAAGTTTTATCAGTTAAAAGCAATTCACATTATTGGTTACACTAAAGTTAACACTTAAAATTTACAATATTGCTTGCAATGTTATTTAGAAAAAAATAACTAAATGCAATATTCATTTGAAATTTATTTTAAACCGCGGTTAATTAATATTATAATCATTACGACACGAGTTTCCGTTTTTGCATAAAATTATACCATATTACGAATATCAGCTATATTATTCATCGACTAGTATGAAATCATTAAAAATCATAAAAATGCATATTAAAATCCAGTTACTGGTTAGTTAAGAGTAAGGTAGTATAATTTATTTTAAATTTAGGATAAAATTTGTTAGTTAGGTACATACTTAAGAGATTATAACGTAAAATATTATCTTTTATTCTTCTTCCAAATTAATTTAATTGGATAATCAAAGTTTATATATGTCAACGACAAAATTATAATCATAGTAATCAAAATTTCTAAGACATAATATAATTAAACCTTTTTAATCAAAAGCTATTGTTTAAAAATTAGACTTATTCTTTTGTCTTATTTTAAATAAATTTCAAATTTATAAACCACTGTACTAAATTCTATATTGTTTATCCAGACTGTCAGACAGTTGTCACATCGTAGAACTTGCAAAAGTACTCTGTCTGTCTTTACAAATTATGAATGATATAGGACACAGATAAGACAGAATGTGAAAAGATATATATATGAAATACTTAAGAAACCAGGTTTATACAAACAAAATAATTTAATTACTTAGCAGAATTTCTTTCTCGTTTCAAGTTAGTAAAGTTAATGTCAAAAATTCTTTCGTGTTACTTGTAATTTGGGTTTAATATGTTATGCTAGGTAAAGTTATATTGTATTGATGAAATTTCTAATAAACGTTGTTTGGTTGACAAGACGTAATAAAGGCTGTCTCCCTTAAAATATAAATACAACAGACTTTTTTACTTCAATTCATTTGCATGTATTTTTATTATTCCTAAAGTTTTAAGCATTTATACATACACTGAGGAGGCAGTCTATACTCCTATAATAAAGACGAACTTTTCTTAGCTTGGGGACTAGCCTCTGACCAATTTTGTAAGTACTATAGGTTTTAAGTTATTATAACTAAAATATTCTTGCCAATATAACTTTAAAAATCGATTATTACTTATAGTCAACACATCTACTTTATATACAATATCATTTATATATATATAATATATTCATAAACTTTTAAATATCTATTTTTTTGGTTGATTGACTGATATGAGTAATCAACAACTCAATAAGCACACAAAATAAGAAAACAGTTAATGTATTCGTGATTTTTTTTTTGTTATGTTATTTGTGTATATATTATAACTATCTATCAACATTAAATAATTATATAAATTCGCACTTATATCCGGTAATAAGTTTTAATTAATTTGTTTAAATATCTAATAATAGATGAATATTTATTATCATAATTAGCGCCAACTGAATTCATTACACTAGTATAATCATTGAGTAATCGCATGTTTAACTTCCTGTATTCTTGTTTATAAAAATTAAAAACCATTGGCACTGGGGTTTACATAATTTAACGCACTAAAAACGAACACAAATATTTTGAGTAAAAAAAAATTACAGCCTGCGGATACAATGTTTTGAACTCTATTACCCGTCAGAATGAAACTCAATTTCTTTTTTCGAAATACGAATTCGAACACTTTAAATAGACGTATTGACTTTGTGCCGAGGGAAGAAAATGAAAAGAAAAAAATGTTTATCCGGAATGAGGAAAAGATTCCTAGCAACGAAATAACCGCCTTCCCTAAAGGGATTAAGAGATTTAAATTCTGCTAAATTAAGCGCTAATTTCATAGCAGAGATTATTTACCCTTAATTACGCTTATAATTTTTACTTAATCGATAATTAAAATTTAACGCGTAATCCTAAGCCCCTTTAATGATTCAAGATTTAAGCAAAATCCAACTTTTTTCGTTAAATGAAATTAGTCGAAAAAGCTGGTGCCATTAAAATTACATTAGCATAAATAAGAGAAATGCTAATCTAGGGGAAATAAATCTTTGTGAATAAATGAAAGAAGTCCCGAGTGGCGCTTGATTGTGCAAAATCTATTTATTTTATTTTGTAAGTAACGAAAATATACCACGTCGAAGTATTAATATAAAGTATTGTCACTTTGTTGTTTCCAAATACTAAACAAAAAGCAAAATTATCCCCCAGGTGGTCCCTAGTACCGAGCTGATTTTCTCTTTTCCAAAAGCTTAAATATTCTGTCATAAGTTTGTACAGATACCCCAAGAGAACTGCGTATCATTTTGTGACAAAAGTTTAACACTCTTTTATTCTAATTACACCCCAGGGAGATAACTTCGATGGGTAAGGGATGCTTTGGGTCTGTCATCTAACATTCGGACAGTTTTAATATATGCATTTATTCCGATTTAATTGAATAGAAAACAGCTAAATTTGCTTTTTTATTTGAATCCTAATCATTAAATATTATATGACAAACATGTCGTTGAAACGTTTCAAACAAAATGTTTAAACAAATGAAATAACATATAATTTATTCATAAAGATAACACAATGTACACTCATGAATGTCATTACAAGGTTTCTAAATTAATATTTACTGCCAGATCTCAAATCAAACAAAAGAAGTCTCTGTCGCCAATTTGTTTCGCCAAGTAATAAATCTTATAATAATTGCTTATAAGGAGCTGCACTTATCATATTATGGTCCTGATCACCACATCTTAAATCAATTAACTATAATTATGAAAAATACATACATAAGAAAACACACGTTTAACCTTTATCAGCAATGGGTATGAGCATGCACTAAAATTACTGAGGGAAAACACGCAACCAACCAACCACTTTGTATTAAGTAGCTGTAGGATGGATTCAGGGGAATAAAATGTTTCGTCAAAAAACTTATTTTATTATATCGATAATTAGGCATATTTAGTTTATGTCTTATAAATGACAGAACTCAACCGATGACCGTGCTTGCATACCGCGTGAATCGCCCAGACAATTTCAAATTAAAAATCGTATGTAAAGGTAATGTTTCGTGGGCCACGTTCACAATGTGAAGAAATGTAAAAAAAATAAGACATTCGTCATCGATATTTCTAAATTCTCACAGGTAAATTACACTAATTTTAGTATTAACTAAAAAAAAACAAATTGGAAATTTTATACGATAATCGTTATCGTTATTTGGATTCTTTTCATAACTTCAAGTATGTTAAGAGTTAACTTACGAACCATTTGTATCATATGAAAACGTAATAGTTATTTCTCAGTTAGAAGGAATTTAATATCTCTTACAATATAGCCTACAATAAAAACATGCCATTTATAATATCTAATTAAATATAATTTTAATCTATAAGTAAGAGGACCGTCATTTTAACTAACTTCAATTATAATAATAAAACCTCTGCAAATGCAAATGCAAATTTTTATATTAGTTACAATTGTTTTGAGTGCATAACAGCGGTTTCTAGTGAGAGACTAACCTATTATATAAATAAATATTACAATACTCGTAAGCCGATTTATTTATTAAAGTGTCAGATGTCTCTTTCATCGCTTAAATATAATTTGACACGAAGATATGAAAAACTGATTCACATAAAAGACTACAATAAAACTGATTTGAATGTTTATGTATAAGGTAGTTACTGTCATACTTACGTATACGTAAGCCATATACAACATTTTACGTCTACCATTAGACCTACTAGAGATAAACCACTTACCCCAAAATGATTGAACGAGGGAACATTTATATCCACAATATATGTCCTTTGTTCTTTTATTATTCAAGAAATTCCACGTATACGATCTGTGCTAATATTCAATTCAAAATTAACTTCAACGTCACTTTTGAACTCAAAGGGAAATATTCGCTACAACGCTCTTTCATTGCGTCGTTATAATTCTGAAAATGCCAACTGTAGCATATTTTAAAGAATTCCAGCCATTTACAAAAGATGCTGTAACTGTGTTAAACGAGCTAAAAAATGTCTATAGAATGTCTTGACTAACCATCGTTGGAGCGATGAAGTTGATTTAGGAAATATTCTTTACTTAATTTTGTGGAAATACTTAGGTTTGTTATATCGACCGAGTGAATCGGAACTAGTTATACAATCCATTTATCACATTTAACTGCAGTTTAGTTTGGTTGCCAATATAAATAATAGTAATGTTTTAGAAACTATAAATAGAAATACGCAAATATTTTCTAAAAATTAATTAAAAACACGACAAATTATAATTCAAAATATATCGTGGTAAATATTAATTTTCGATTGTTTTATATCTAAGAATCTCGTAGGTACTCAAAAGATTACACGATCATAGGAAAAGTTTATAAATGATAAGATCAATACAAATACTAGTAAATTTTTAAAGTGTAAAACAAACTTATCATGATTTGCCAACCATCCACGAACCAAATGTCATATTAAAGTCACCTTTATTACCATTACACCATACACCATTACCACACTACTATTTTTACATATTAATTAAACACACATAAATGAGCACGATCAAAAAATTGGCGATGCGAAAATCAATTGAATAAACCCACCAATATCGAATTCCCGATAGTACAAGTTTTCTGATGACACACAATACATTCATATTCGCTGCCTCAGCTTCCTCTACACGTATAAAACTATTCCACGTGCACAAAAATGTTGGTACCAGGCTCTAAATCGACGGAATGAGGCGGAAGGACCCTAGGAAATATGGCGTAATATCACAACAGATGTCTACGATGGTTATGTCAACTGGTCATCCATTCACAAAGCTAATAAAAGATTCAGCAGTACCGTTCAGCCAAAAAAGGTCTTTCCACAGCATTGGCCTCTGGGTATTTCGAGATCGTCAATATCGAACCTTTAAGGTTATACGAATATTATAATTTATTGAACATATTTTAAAATACAAACGTTATATTTATAAATATTTATTTATGATTCATTACCACTAAGTTGCATTACAATATAAAAATTGAACATAATAAAATGAAAGGAGGACAACTAGCGGCCTTATCGCTTTCGAGCGATCTCTTCCAGGCAACCACTGTGAGAAAAAAAGGGAAATTATAATAAAAAAATACTTAAAATTTTGTCTTTATAGCTGTACTCACTCCAGGAGATAGAAACTCCCAGAAAGAGAGACTTAAAGTTATATAAATTAATCTATAGAAATTTACTAAAATTGTTAATGATAAACGTCTGAAACAATTTCATTAAAGTAACTTCAGTCCGTACCTATTTCCATTAAACCAATTATACAAAAAGCAATGAAAGCGAGTATGAAAATATATTTCTAAAATTGTATGGCAAAATCAAAGACATAAGATTGAAAGTTACTGAATAACATATAAGATCAAAATAGCGATTGGCAATCCCGTATTGGAAAGGTTCCCTATAATGTACGTGAGGCGGTCAAAAACAAACTTGGCCAATAAATAAACCTATTCTTTGCGAAGGCTTACACCAGTGAGCTGGGATAATTTAAAATAGCTCTTGTAAAGGAATATACAATATGTTTTTTGCAAATATCGTTTCGTAAAGAGCGTATTAGAAACGTACACGGAAAGACTTTTTGTTAATAAAAAAGTATATGTTTTAAATTAGTATTCATAATATTTATAAACATAGTTATTACATCTTTAGCTTATAATTAAAACAAAACTATTTTAAATTGATTTACAGAAAAGTTAGATTTAGTACATTACGTCTTGTGTCATACATTCCTAAAAATTTAATAATATTCAGCTATGCTAAAGTAAAGTAACGTTTCTAAGTTTAATTTAGCGGACAATAAAGGATTGATACTCGAACTTTCCTTTCCGTTTGACCGAATTATAATCATAATAATATAATCGAATTATAATCATAATCGAGAAATATTTTTTTTTTGTATAGTCCATTTTTATGCCATAACCTTCCGAATAGGGTCCGGATATATCGAGATTAAAGAGGTTATTTACTCATGTATGCAAAACGTAACATACGTCGAACCTTGATGGAGGTTAACTGAGTTCGACAGTTTAGTTGTCTTTTTAAAGCTTTTATCGGGACAATTGAATGATCATTAATATTCGGAACGGTGACTCGCAGGCGTATTAAAAGTTTTATTTCTTAATAAATTGTTCACTAATAAAGTTAATACCGATTTTCAATATATCTATAGTAAATTTAATTTACAAATATTTATGTAGGTTACAGTCGAAATGCGGTGTGATACAACGAACATGAAACAGTAGTTATGTGAGTGCGTCAGGGAATGTAACAATGTGTACCGTCAAGTGGTTTCGGTTGTTCGTGGTGCTCACTACCTGTTGGGCTCAGGAGGGAGAGTGGAGTGAAGATGCAGAGGATCTTGGTGAGTATTTTAAGTAGTAAGACTTGATCATGGAGGAGATATTTCTAAATAATTTACAAATATTTTTTAAGTTTTAGATGTCTAGTATGTTTTTGCAGCCCATATTTTCTTTCGCATGAATCCTGGCTATGTATGGTAATAAATGGTTTTGTTGGTTAATTATACAAATATCGACGTGTGTCAGGCCCGAGAAAACCTACCCTTTAAAAGACTTATAAAGTATATTAAGATCAAAATTTTGATTGATGCCTCCTAAATTATACTAAAATATTATAATCGTTACATAAAACATTTAACACCTAGTCTGAGGTCTTGACCTAAGATTACTGTATCTTTTTTATGATTATTTGTCAATTTAAAAGGCAAGCAGGTGAGCCTGTACCTTTTTGGTCCAATACAAGCCGTTTTTTTTTCACCTTTCAAGCGAATGTTAAATACACACATAGATAGAAAGTTGTTGCACAGCAAGGAATCGAACCTACGACGGGCTCGGATGAGAGTTGCACGCTGAAACCACTAGGCCTACACTGCTCCATGTTATATAATAAGCATTAAACATCGACAACTATAAGATAAAGGCTTGCTACTCTTTAAAACTTATTTCAGTACAAAGTGAGTAAAAAGTAAATATGTGAAAGACCGCGGTCCTGTGGGAACCAGCGCTTGGAACCCAGAAGTTAAGGGGTTGTCAGGCATTTGTCTTAATTATTCTTAACTAGCGCCTCGTGACTCAGTTATTTCCTCTATTGTTTCTCTTATTTTATTCTCTCATTAGAGTCTCAATGGTATACGAGTTTATTTCTTTTGTAATGAGACAACGGTAATTTTAAGTTGTTACAATCATTTATAATGAAAAGGTATATGCATTATTAGGTAATATGCTGCTATTATATACGTATATATATTCCGTGATACCTGATACGGCAAACACATTTTTGTATCAAGGTTGGCAAACAGGTTGGCCTTATGTCCTGTCCAGTCCTTCACTAATAACTATAATTCTCGCCGGGAATGGAACTCCGATTTTAATTCTTTCACACCACGTGCGTTTACTACTTAGCCTACTAGTTACTAACCGGACGGTCATCATATTTTTAAAAATAACTTGTAAACGTTTTGCCATATAATTACCATTATAGTACTATTCTTATAGTTAAAATCTGGAATGGAACGTTGAAAATTAAGAGTTATAATAATTAAAAGCCATTAAAAACTAAAAAGAAAACAAAATATGATTGTCTCTTTTCACTCTAGTCAGATTTACATAAAAATATAAAAATATTCATAAAAATTAGTAGACTTCGAAGGACACGGTATTTATAAATCTATTAAAGAAGTCAATATCATTAGCACAATCTAGGGTCTATAACACAAATTGATCTAATCTTGCATTCGCAATTAAATTAAACAAAATCGAACTGTATCAAGTGGGAATCACAATAGGTATCAAACGCGATTGCTACGAAAATTAATTTGGGGTATACATCGATATGTCCGGTTTCCTGTATCCCATGGTTTCCTGATTTTTATTGTAAAATTTGCGTTCATACGTAACAAATTGCTCACTTTAATTGGCAACCTGGTAAATGATGAATTGTATATTTTTTGCTACAGTTAAAAGAATCATAAATGTTTCCAAAATATAATATGATCGCTTTTGGAGCTCGCCTGTCAATTAAAAGTTACTGCGAATCGTAAATCTCTTCTGAAAAATATGAAGTATTATTCAATCAAATATGTTTAATGTGATGTTAAAAAGATGTTTATTCATTGAAATTTACCGAAAAGTTTTACTAAATAAACTTAAACAAAGAATTAAACATCTCTTGATTTCATTTAGTAAATGTACGAGCTTCTTTTGCATATACCTTGATTCCTCCTTACCTATTTACGGATCTTGAGCGAGTAATGCTTAGATCACCTGGAAACTTTCACCTCTTCGGGAAGGACCCCTGCGAATAAATGGACAAGTACAAACCGCTCCAATCGTCAGACTCGAAATACAGACTACACATTTAAAAGTAAATATAAAAAGCCCATGAATTGTTCTATTATTGCCCAACATAAGACAGTTTTTTTTATATTGAAATGAAAGTATAATAACTCTATTTAGTAGGTGTGGCACTTAAAAGTTATAACTGAATACAAATAGTTAGCGAAGTTGTTAAAGAAACAGAAAACTTAAACCACTTTGTTAGCGTCTTGATTCAAAAGAACAGTCAAGTTTGATTTAGCTGTCGGTAAAAAAAGTTGGATCCAATTAAAAAGTGCTCATGCATACTCTACTTCGATTTTATTGGAGCGATTAATTTTATTGCGAAAATTTCTGGACAGCGAAACGAATGGAAAATCGGAACCGGACGTAGCTTCACCGAACGACCTTTTGTGGTTGTACGATGGATGGTGTTCGGTAAAAATCTAATCAACGAGCAAGCACCCGGAAAAGTATTCACCATTCGATTATTTTCATCGTGACAAATGAATCCAAATGTGAGCGTTAATAAGCTCATTCAATTGAAGTAGTGATACTGCAAAAACATAATTGACGAATTCGTATTAATAGTACCCAATATTTTCAACAAACTAAAAGATGAATAGTTCAATTTAATTGCTAATTTTATACTAACTACTAACTTATTTTATAACTCGACGTTTCTAAAGCAAAAAGCTGTTAAACAAAAAAAACGCCAGGTTGAGTAAATAATGTTATAAATTTGCGTGTAAGTATAATTTAAATGTTTAGTACTCGTGTTATTCATACTTCCTTATTTATTTTTATGATTTAAAGAGAAAAAAGTTATGATATCAACACTTTTCCTACAGAAATCATATCAAGTTCACTAAATGTAGTTCAACTAATTCCGAAGTAGGACATGCGAACCGGCTAGGTCACGCTCTAACGTGTCCCCACAATAATTTTATTAATATTGCCCACAGAAAGCTGTCACGCGCTACGTAGCTCGTATATCTAAGAGGGAAAAAACATGATATATTGAGAGAACGGGAGACGTAAGAGCCTTCCTCGCAGTCCTCAGTTTAGTGTCTATTTAGTGAGCATTGTTTATGGATCTTGAGAGAAATTGCGTTTTAAAATGTTCTTTCCAGTTTTTATTAAAGCAATTAATGTTTATCTTTTATATATTTTTCTAAGAATTGTTTCTTCCAAAATCTATTTTAAAAGTAGACAAGAAACACTAATTAAAGTATTAACTTATTTCATAAACCCATTGAGTTTTCTTAAAAATGAACGATATAGTTTATAAATAACTTTCAGTGCTATTAAGACAAAAATATTATCTGTCATTTTATACTATATTTAATTTTTTCCAACTACAAACCATCTTTAACTTTGATTTCAAGTTTATCAGATTATTTCAAATAAATTGGCATGAATTAGTTTGTTAAATTATATTTACGTAAAGATATATAGAGAATAAAATTCATTCTTATGCACTTAATAATGATAATATATTTCATCTATAAAGTATTATAAATATGCTCTATTAGATTTTTAGATGAGTTATAAAAATAACAAATGAAGCACAGTTTACTTTGAACTTTGATTGGGAAGGCTTCGTCGCCCTTACGTAGGTCGTTGTTAAGGACTACACGGTAACACTGTAAAGAGTTAAGGTCTTTATGTCTTTACTAAGACATCATATAAGATTATAATCTAGCCTTTAAGACTAATAAGTAATATAAATCTAATGTAATTCACTTATAAGGATATTTAATAAAAGACAGTTTCCATTAACACTACTTACAGTCTATATTAAAGTGAAGACACTACGTTCTTTTATTCTGTTTTTCACTAAGTGTTTAACACTTAACACTAACGTGCACTATCACTAATTCACTAGTTCAAATGATTTTGTCTTTTTCAGTCGTCTCACTAGGCCCGTGGTGTCAAGGAGTTGAATAGCCTCGACATTCACGTTATGTTGGAGTCTGTGTTCGTGGGCTTCAGCGGTCTTTTTTATTATTGAGGCGACGCCCTCAACATTAAGGTCTCGATGGAGGTCCTTATTGCAAATATACCAGGGAGCATTGACTATTCCTCTGAGCACTTTGTTTTGGAATCGTTGAATCTGATGAATGTCCTGTCATCGTCACAGCTCACCAGCTTTGGTTTCTGACAATGTAGACTTGGAATTAATACATATATCATAATAATTATCATTATTACGTATAATGTAGAATGCGTTACATTCCACATTCATGCGTGTCTGTAAACGAAAAACATAAAAATCTAACTATTATTAATGTTTGCATGTCAGTCCAATCCTACCGCAATTATGAGTGGAACAATTCTTTAGTGCCCTCAAGCACGACACAATCTTAACCTTATAGCTGTACATTACGCTACAACCTTTAATTTAATATAATTTATATTTCCTATACATTAGGTTTAACACTATTGAAAACTTAATTATATCAATGAAATTGAATTATTAAATTCGTTAATGTTTAAAGTTTCTGTTTTGCGTGTTGCTATTGAACTAGCATAAATTATGGCAAGTATAAAAACATATCTTATTATGTAAAAAAATTATAGTCATACTATAATTATAGTGCACGAAACTGGAACAGTTATGTTAACGATATATGCGTTGCGTACTTTAAAAAAGTTAAAATTTAAAAAAAAACTGAAGTTTTATTATTTGATACATTAAATCTATTATTCATTATTAACATAACTTTTTAATTCTACACCTGATAAATTACGAAGTATCACGTCTTGTTATCACAATAATAATTAAATATATAAAAACACTATTATCCCTAGAATCAAAGTTCTAAGCCAAAGAGGCAGGTTATTAAAACTCTCAGATACTTATAATATTACATTTATATTCAAATATAAAAGAAAACTTGAAATTAGTCTGAAACTTGCTCTATATTTCTTTAACACAACAATGTTTCGTTGTAAATCATATTAGTGACCCTACGCCTCTATCCAATGTTATTGTAGAGGTCAAAGGTTGTTGAGAAATGGACGGCTTCTATTTACAGAAAATATGACGATATTTGATGTGTTTTTACATATTTTCGACGGTTGCTCGGCTTACGGCTTGGTTGCTCACATTATTCGAAAAGGCATGGACCACATGACATCGATTCACAAATCTCACACTGCTAGATTTCAGCGACGCTTTTAATAGAATAAACTTTGAAATTCTAATGGGGTTGCTTAAAAAAATCAATGACGCTACAACCTTAGGAGGTCCTTGACTCAGATTTCTGAATCTGTTTCATGATTCATTTGTTAATCTAATAGGCAAGTAGGTGATCAGCCTTCTGTGCCTGACGCACGCCGTCGTCTTTTTGGGTTACTTCGCCGTTCTAGCTAATGTTAAATGCGCACAAAAAAAGAAAATCCATTGATGCACAGTTGGAGATCGAACCTACGACCTCAGGCATGAGAGTCGCACGCTGAAGCCAAACGCTGAATGCAAACAATGCTCAGTTTGGAGTTGCTTACGTCTATTAATGTTTCTTCTCATGCTGTTAACTGGTTCTCTAACTATCTTAATGGGCGCCGCCAGTGCATTAAGATAAGCGATTGCATGTCTTGGTGGAGTTTGATTGAATTTGGCGTTCCGCAAGGTGGCGTATTTTCTCCACTTCTTTTTGCTATTTATATTAACTTCCGGTCTATTAACTAATTTTCATTTATATCCCGCTGATCTTCAAATCTACGTTCAATCAAGTCTCTATGAAATCCCACAAGCAATACGATCTACTAAATATGAGCGGGCTAAGATGGAACTGGAATAAACATTTTGTCTCAAATCCCAACGAGAGTAAAGTTATAATTATTGGCAGCCCTTATTTCACGACTAGAATTGATTGGGCCAGTATACCTAACAAATATATCAACGATGTGTATTTAAATATTATAATTTATTAATATGTACAGTAAAGAATTTGGGGGTTTTACTTGATCAAAATTTATCCGCTGTATTGTGTATGTATGTAATTAAGATAGCCGCAAATTGTACGATGCCTCCAGTATCCTTCGACGTCTAGTCCTCTCCATCTGCCATTTCTGGACTTCGCCGATTCTTGCTCTTCCAATCTAAACGAGGAATTGCTTAATAAACTGGATCGTTTTCAAATTTTCTCTATCCGATTTATATTCGGTCTAAGAAAGTACGACCATATCCCTGCGTTCCGTAAGCGGCTAGGCTGGTTACCGATTCCTAAACGACGTTATTCTCACGTTCTTCACCCATTATATTCCATCCTGTTCAATACTTAAACTCCTTCCCATCTCAAAAACGAATCGGAATTATGTTCAAATTACCTAATAAGACAATTAGTAACTGTGAGCACGTCTACGCGTAGCCTTATGTAGGCCACACATCTATTAAGTAAAATAATTGATGATACAATTGTATCCTCTTCGAAGAGAGCCCAACCACATCCCCAAACTAGATAAGACTGCTAGGAAAAACAAAACGAAACTGCCCTTCAATCCGAGCCACGCTCAGTTGTGATTGCCGTTGAGTAAACGTGGCCTAAAATTAAATGGCTTTAATATAAGAACGCGTTGCGATGCACTGTAGACATTTGCTGCTTCAAAAAATATTTAAGACAGAACACGTTTTGGCTTGAAATACTAACTACCAATTACTACTTAGCTTTTGTATACTGTATGAATGAGTTGTTAGCTAGGGTAACATTGCTTTTTATTACATCGTGGGCTCCGGTAAGTCAAACGTTGTTTGACGTTACCTTTTGGATTATTCATAAAAGCGTAACGTTAACAGTATTAACATCAAAAACATATGTAATCAAATATTTTGTTTATTAACCTTTATGCTACGAGTATGTCAACGCTGAACAATTTGTTTCGTACAATTTAATTTTACTAAAATCAAATGAATACCAAATCTCTTACCTCCTGTATTACAGGATGGCTCTTTTAAAACAAAGACGTAATATATCTTTATTCTTTTACTTTTAGGAAGCAAATTGAAAAGTCCAAGTAAGTATGAACGATGACGATATTAATCAGCTTGAACACGTTGACAGTCCCCGTAAAATAGGTTTATTTTGATATGAATGAGACGTTTTAATATTGCTCATCTTTATATTCTCTTATCGTGAAAGAAATAAGCGCGTTGGCAACGAAACAGCGATATTCACTTAATTCTTCTATCGATAAGTGTTTTTGATATTGGAAATACATATTTATGTCGTAGCCATTTTTAGCGACATTATTGGCATATGAATGGCTCCATTTCGATTCTTACCGTTTTAAAAAAAAGCACGTGGTAACTAACAAGATAATGCAGTTTAAGTTTTACAATAATACCTATAGTAAATCTATATTTTAAAGACAGAACGAACGATTGTTCTCTCAAAAATCAAATCAAATATTATGAAGAGCAATTATTGTATTTTTGAAACAATGGGATTAATTCTGGACCATTTCAAAAGTTCTGCAAACATAGGTTATATTTTTTGAAGTTATACTTCTTTTGGCGCGTTAGGGAAAACTGATGCGAGAAAAACATTTTAATATAAAAAATGTCAATTTCTTTAATTATATATATTTGTGTGATATTTAAATAAACTTTATTATTAATAACTAGATAATGCGTTATAATAAAACTTTAAAAAGTATTAAATACCTCCTAATTATTTTTACAAACGTAGATAGGGCGAATGTTAAAAAAAATCTTGTTACGCCAAAGAAGTATAACTTCTAACGCGTGTACACACACATGTTTTTTTTTCTTCAAAATATTAAAATAAACCATTCAGTCGTGCGATACAATTTGTGGGTCTTTTAGTGAACAATTACACTAATAACGCTTCGGAAATTGAGTTGTATCTACAAGCTTTATGAAGCCAAAACAATAACCTGCAATTTAGTTCTTGCTTGGTAGTTCTTAGTTCGACAAGCAATATAATTTCTAGGTACTATCGATGTGTGCTGAGAAATATTACAATGAAAAATTGTTACATACATTCAACTTGCATTCTGTCCTGGAGCTTTTAATAGATGATGTAAATATTATGAATCAAAACACGATAGTTAAATCAATTATATAACTTATCAAACAAATAAAAGCCACACAACACTACAAGTTATTTTGTTATGTATGTTGCTATATTTGTCCTGTAAATTTTTGTCACATCGATATGACCCTTAACCATGACGTATATTCCAACGTAGAAAAGTGATCAAAGTTTATCAAAGTTGGTTTTGTAGTATAAGATATCCTCGGAGATTATCATTCTACACAATTCTTAAATTGGTAATGACCGTGTTACTTCATTACAGTATCAACAGTGGATGTGGACGCAGTCCTGGGTCGAACGGCGTCTTTGCCGTGTGACGTCACACCGGATGCCAATGAAGACCGAGTGTACATGGTGTTGTGGTTCCGTGCCGGAAAGAACACCGGTGGCAAGCCTATTTACAGGTAGAGTTTAAGTTTAAATTTGGAATAGTTATAATATTCAATCAAAATTATGAATTTTTTGGAGTTATTTATGACTTAACGGCTTAAAAATTTTCTTTATATTTATAATTCTACTGTACGTGTGTATTTTACTGAACTCCTTTTATACGGCTGGACCAATTTGAAGGAACTTTTTCGTATGTGTTTGGGTCGGGCCCTGTATGGTTTAGAGTCACAAATCAGTCGGTATCTAGGTTATATCTAAATAGCAAATAAATAGCTTGTATATACATAAATCTTCTGTGCCACATGCACATTATATTATATTTGCAATTAAACTCCTAAACGGCTGGACAGATTTTGATGAAATATTTGTGTGTTCAAGTTGATAATGAATTATATAATTAGATTTTTATTTGTATGTGTACAGGGCAACGTGTGATGGATCTTCTTAAAAACCTACAATTTTATTTATCTTAAGACTTATGAATCTATAGGTATGTTCTAAATTATATATTATAACTTGAAAGCGGTAAGTCGGCACATACATAAACGGTATAATTCCAGTCTCTCTTAATCTCTTCTTTAGATTCTGAAATCTCTCATATCAAATCCAGCTTATTATCGATTAATTCATTCAGCCATAGAGTTGCCTACATCTGAACTAGAACTAGATTTTCGACATGTCCCTATATGTCATCCGGTCACAATATTGTTCGAACCGAAAGCAATATCAATCAAAGCCTAGTTGTTGTTTGTACAAAAATTTTACACTATTGAATTTTTTGTTTGTAAATTAGCTTTTGCTTTATAAACATGAATTGACATTAAATATCAAAGGTTGGATACACAACTTTTTTACGTTGATCCGGTTTAATCCGTCAAAGTATTTATGTATTGTCTGCAAAAATTCAATATTGGAGCCTAATGTAGAATTTTGCTTGGGTTAAAAAATTCAAAAATGGAAATTCTAATTTGAGGCTTATTTCTAGAAAGCAAAAATAAATGTTCTACTTTGTTTTATACATTAAGCGTGATTTTTAACACAATAAAATCTATTGTGTACCATTGTACTGGATTTCAGTCTACATAACTCTCTTTACTATTTATTCTGGAAGCTAGGTAGTTTTGTGCCTTCCTTTAAGAAGGTATTGTATTATTAAATTTATCAATAAATATTATACAGGGTGACCAAAAAGTCGTGGATCAAACTTAACTATGAGTCATCGCAGTTGCAAAAAATTGTTCCTTCAGCTCAAACTGTCCAGAGTTAAGATTTATTTTACGTTGTTATAAAATTGACTTTTTTTACTAATTCTTATTAAAATTCAAAAAAATCTACATTACGTATCATTTTCATATTATCTATTAGATTGGAACTGATGTGTCATTGCGTTAGACATACTATTTATGGTTGTTTATTGGGTGTATTGAAATTAATGTATATTATTAATACACAAGTACATGTATTTGGATAATTTAAAATAAAGTATAAATTACTAATGATAATCAGACCTTAGAATTGAACTTCACTATCAAGGCTTCCAATTGTTAAAAAAGAAATGAATATATAGGCAGAAAGATTTCCTCAAATAATTCTTTCAAAATGATGTACTAAGAAGCGTTAAACTTTAACGACTAGTAAATAGCGTACAGGAATGAAGTCAATATTTCCACCCTCATTAATAATAGGCGAACAAGTAACACGTCACTATACTTCACTTGGGTTCAGTGAAAACAGGTCAAGATGTACCGCTTTGGATTTAGACTTGAAGCTTCTATTTCGTTTGATTTTTTGCTGAACTCTTTCTGCTCACTATTATTTATTTTGAGAATATTATAAATGCAGAAACAAAGGTTTTTTTACGACTTACAAACTTGTGTCTTATACTAGCAACGGGTGTTTTATTAGATATTTAAAGTCTAATCTATTACTATCTGATCGCTCATCGGCCTCGCTCAAAAATCCTCTCCAAGCAGAATTAGTAACTAAATCTTCTACAAACAGTGGTAATGGCTTGTGTGACTCAGAACTCAGAGATCATGCGTCCGAATCACGACTACGCCAATGTGAAAGGACGTACGACCACATCGTGAGGAAACTGGCATGCTTATGACCCTGACGTCGACAGTATGTCAGGCTTATGACATGTCTATAAAGAAAAATATATCACGATACAGAAATCTGACACTAAGGTCAGGATGTCATCTCTTTTACGACAGCTTTTTCTATTGAAATATGCTATTCACATAGAAAATAATAGCGCAAAGACACTAGCAAATAGACAATTCGTTTTCTCCGCCATAAAGTTGTGGAATAGGCTGCCCGAATCCATACGATTACAACTCTTCTACATAAATATTTCTTAACCATATCATATCCTGCTGAATAGTGACTTCTGTAATTCTAGTATTTCTTGTTATTTTGTATTACAAATGAATCTGTGAGATTAGCTGTTTAATTTTTAGTTTTCTTTTAGAGTAACGTTGGTAATTCTATTTAATTTCTAAGATTTGCAGTTATTGCACTTTACTCATCATATTTATTTTTTGTTTTTTTCCTTACTAAGGTAGCCTGATGAGATCACTTTTTGGCGATAAGGCCACCAGGATGCAAATCCTTTATTATTTTGACGAATTATGTTATTTGGTTTCTATAACTAAATGTAAATAAATAATAATGGAGTGGATTTCCTACATGGTAGCAAAAAAAAAGTTTATGCCCTATGGAAAAGTGCCAAACTTTAATCAAGCATTGAAAACATAATAAAAAAACCATGTTTACTCCGAGGGGATTTTGCAAATATTTTTTTATGTTTCACAATTTTTCTAAACACGTCACCGAGCCGAGCGAATGTTTTTTTCGGCATAGGCCGACCTACTTTTGTGTACTGTATTCATACTAGCTGTAATTTTAAACCCGAATCTTATTGCTTTGATTGTTCTGTTCGTTTAAATGGCAACACACATATATCAAAATCCAATAAACCTATCATAATCTAGAAAAAGTGGCTTTCTATTTTATAAATTGCTTTAGTTGTTTCTGCGATTCTAAATATTCTACTACTACTTCTACTATTTTGCAGGAATACTGTTTTGTATCGGGCTGGACGACGCGTTATTAAACTTATTATTGTTTTTGTTTGGTATTAAGCACAGGATTGATATTAATTTGACAAAAAAATGGTGTTTTTGTTAATCGATCTCCCAACGAAAGGTAAAACACGACATCGTTAACGCGGTTAAAACCACAGAAAACAGCTCATTGTTATAGAAATTTGTATGTGCATTCGCTTAAGCGATAGTTTTCACACTGTCTAACAAAAACTGGAATTGCCTGTCACATAGGATTTTCTTCAAGCCAAATGAATATCAACTGACTAAAGGGGAGTTTGTTTAAATTAAATATAAAAACATATTTCGGATTTGATAGAATAATGATGGCACATAAATACATACATCGGACAAGATCTCAGAGCCCCGCACTCAAATTCGGGTTAAAAAATATTGTATTAGTACTTGCATGAATATTAAGAAAGTTAATAAAAGAATCCTGATACTCAAAATCTTCTTAGCATATACAGAAATTATTAGTACATACAGAGTTGATGTTGTTAAACAAATTATCAATGTCAACTCTATTAAAGTGATAGATACAACTAATAGACAATATATTGTATATAGTTTATTTTTTCAAAATCACAATACATTTATTCAGTTTAGATGCGTCTTACCTCATGCTTATGAATCTCAAAAACGTTTACAAAAATCCTGAAAGAGCAAGACTACGCCAACCGTTGGACAATTACCAGGAGGCCTCGTTCTGAGAATAACATTCATCATAGCATTTCATTCATTCATAGCAATTCAAGCATATCACCACTTACTTTGTATAATTTACAACAATTATAAACTTTTATTGTAACAATTTAAAATTAACAACTTTTGTCCATGTTACAAAGATGCAAGGAACCAAGAAGGTATCAAATAGCCACTTCTTTCTTGCTTTTTTCCTTCTGTTTAACATAATGTTTTACCCAAAAAACTCACAATATTTAAGAAAAGAAAACTTTTTAACATGAATACAGAAATCTTATAATATTATAAAAACCATTGAGCAAGACAAGGTATCCATTTTGTGGCCTTCATCACCTTCCATTACGGGCCCATTAAAGCTCTCGTTTAGGCATAAATTAAGGAAAATTATAAAACTTTTCTTTTATAAATTATACTTTTCTATACATTCCTGTCAAATAGTTCGAGTATAAATTATGTATACTCTACTTAACATTAGTTTTATTATATCTATTCTTGTAATATATTGATTATCATATATTGTACACGCGGATAAAGTAATGCAGAAGATACAAAAGTTATAACTCGTAATAAATTTTACACCAGTGCCGTGCGTATTTAGACAATACAGGTAATTTTGAGTCTAACTAAATGTGTTAAAGTTAAACTATCCATCCTATAATAATTACAAAACACTCCAAACTTCAAAGCGTTTTGCTCTACATATGAAAATTCAGCACTTGCAGTAAAATTTACCATAGCAGGCATAATTCTGTAAAATTTGTCACATAAATCTCATTTAAACTAAGAAGTACCGTACTCTTATATATTGTGTAAAATGGCCACTTTTATGGCCGAATGTAATGAAAATTTTAAAAGTATCCTCGTATTTATAACTTCAGGATGCAATAACTTTGAATCCCCAGTATGCGCAACTGAGATGCAACGAAGTTTTTTTTTTAAATTTACTGCTCAAATACATTTCATATTGCGATGGATTACTTCATGAACTAACTTAATTAAAACTAAGTAGATTGATCAAAAAACACTCTTACTTATCTTACACGGCAATCTCCTTGAATGCATTTTTAATATATATTTTAATATACTATTTGTGTTATTTCCGCTTGTCGTTCACAGATGGTTATATTTATAATAAATTTTAATATAATTTATGGTAAACCATTTTCATGTTTATTATTTTTGATGTTATGTTATGAAATAAATTAATATAATCAACCTTGCTGTCCGTCCTTGCTTTTAAAATAAAATGTCTATCACAACCCAATACAACCTATATTTCCAGGGCTTCATATTCATAAACGATCTTTAATCATGAACTTATAATTAAGGTCATCCTTATGGTTTTCTTTCCTAGAGGATGCTGTCTCGAAGTCCTGACAAAAGAGCTTACTAAAGCTCCTCTGTACACCACATAACGTCAATTATTATTCCTTCTTTTTCGATCGCTTGCTCAGTGGAAGATTTAACCGCCTCTTCCATTTCTAGCTGTCTCCAAAACGGTAAATTGCGTCAGAAATTAATAAATAATCTGTGAAAAATAACTATTTATGCCCATGTTCTTTAACGGTCGATCCGTTATAGTCTGTCGAATTGCCAGAAATCTATTTGATATTATAATAATCTATTGAAATGTTGCCAATTAGTGCCGCGTTCGGTTCAATTAGTTCGTAACTATATTTCCGAACCACTTTGACTTAGGGTATTTTAAGATAAGAGCGTTCCACTACTTAAAGGTCGGCGACGCAGGCACGAGCCCTCTGGTCTTAAAATTGGCTCTTTAAATTGGCAAAAATATATGAGAATTCACGCGTGTACTCTTAACATTTTGAGCATTTTTTTTTTAAATCCGCAATATACTTATATATATTATATACACATATATGTATTGTATTTTTGGATCACAATTTAAATGAGACCTTTAACTTATAACAAAAATTGGAATGTTTCGATAAAAAGAGATTGCAAAATCCGAAACTTTTAACATTACAATCGATAAAATATGACATGATAATTCATAATTTTTCGTAAACATACTGATAACTACATAATAACGCATTTATATACATTTATTAAATTGCGTTGTACTTACGTAACTCACCATATTATATACTCATATCTTGATTACAAAACGTCTTGGTTCTCTTTTGACTCGTCCAGTTTAATATAGCTGTAGAAAATATCAATTCACTAGAAAGCTGCTTTTACTTTACAAGTTTATATTATCATTTATAACCACAACCCTTATTGATACAATTGAACTAACAACTATAACAGCAATATCAATGTGACGAGGTATTGAGATTATAATCAAGCACGATCCACTATAATTATGCGTCACCGTTACGTGAATAATTTAGAGCCGCCTACGCCAAATTACCTTCGGCAATAAAGGCGAATTTGGAATATAAATTAATGAATGCTGGACATTATTAAAAAATGTCTAAATTGGTTTAGCATAAACAATTATTGTGTTTAAATAACGATAATACAAAGTTATAACCATAAAATTATCAATAGTAAGATGGCAAAAATATCAGTTATATTCGGGGTTCCATTAGCCCTATTTAAGCTGATAAGGAATCGACTTTTTACCAATATTTGCTCAAACGGAGCAGCCCGAGAGCAATTATGTTGGTGTACCACTTAGGATACCCTCCGCCTCCGTCAGGAGCCATTACATCTAGTCCCACTTATCTTTAAAAACAACTCTCATGCAACTGTAGTTAAATAATAAGGGATATTGAAAATCTTGCATATTTTAAACGATCGCCACAGCTATACGATTCAGCGTGGCTGTCAGAAACGATTAAATTCACCCCGCTAGCAGAATTTATGAATTTTTAAAATCATAAAAGAGCATGAACGTTTTGTTCTACATAGATGAAATTAGCTTAAGTATGCAATAAGTCAAATCGTCTTATAAAGTTATACAAAATATTATATGATTTATATAAATTTTACTATATTGTATTAACCAACAACTGTATATAGTATCTGTATAAACATAGACAATTGGAATATAAATCGATAATTAATTTTAGATTCAATCTCAAGTCAATTGTCACACTTAATGAATTGTCCTGTTTTATCGATCGTAGTTTCGGATATTGCTGTCACTTTTAACGAATTGTTCATATTTTTAGTTAAATACAATACATCCACAATCATATTGCGGATTTTACAAAATAGGCTCGTGAGTGCGTTACCAAACTTATAGAATTAGTAAGTTTCTCCTTAAAAGACCCTCAGTCTAATTGGTTTCGAAATACTTCAGTTTTAGTTAACAATTAGTATATTATTGCGATTCATAACTAAACACAGCATATCACCAAGTCTAATTAAGAAGTTTGTATTACATCTGATAATGCTCGTTTAAAGACATTACAAGTGACTATATTCTATTATTTTTGATTATTGGCTCACAAGTCAGTGTTCTTAATTGATATTCTCAATTCTCCATTGAAAACAGGTAAAGCGATAATGAAAAGGTTTTAATATGTATGTCTTGGGTAAATAAAATAAATTGTTCCGTGTTACGTCGCATGTTATATATATAATGTATGTCAATGAACACGATGCAAATCCTATAATTAAAATACGCCTGCGTCCAGTGTCTCGCTACAGCTGCATAAATAAGTGCACTGAATATTCAAAGGCGGTTTTTAAGGTAACATCTTTTGAAATTTCTGTGTTTCTTGTATTTCTATATTGTAACGTTAACTGGTTATAGTTAGTAATACACCATACCATCAACTACGGTATGGTACCACAAACTAGGTCATTTTTAAAATTTTCAATAAAAGAAATTATGTAAACCTACCCATACCTACGATCAATGGACTGCTAACGATGATTCAGATGTCAACTGATTTAACTTCGCTGCAAAAAGTTCCTATGGAGAGGGTTTTGTAATCAGGACGATCGCATTAAAGAACTAAAATTCTCGCGACACCTGTCAAATTCGTGTTTATTTCTAATATGGAAGAATTCTAAGTAGCAATTCCTGAAATCAAATCAATAAACAATTTCTTCAAATAAATACATGTCCAATTGATCACTTCCTTTTTCGGTTTTACTAACTAAACGGCAACCGTGTGTAAAGTTATAAAACAATATATATGTTATAATATATTATAATAAATGTTATATACATCATAATAAACCAATAGTAAATATAATACACTACAGCAATATTACAGTTGATTAATTATTAACTTAAATTTCTTACCAGTATTATACTTTGTATGCAAATCGATTCAAGCACTGTTTTGGTGCCAAATATTCAGGCCTCAAGCTATCGAATGTTCACTGCTCAAATATTGAAGTGTTTATATTCAAACTCAAAGTGCCAGTCAAATGTAATAAATATACCTTAGGCCAAACAGTTTCCAGAATCAATAAAGATCAATTAGTTCTGGTTTTCATAAAAAAAATCAGTATTACTAGTCTAGCCATAAATACTGAAACAAAGTAGAAACAATTTTTTTATTGCAAATAAAATTTATTACTTTTACAGTGTATTAGTTTAATACATAAATATAAAACAGTTTAAAATATAAAAAGCTTATTGGAAATGGTCTCCATTGGCTGCAATACAGTCCTTTAAACGTTGAAGCCAGATAACAATAGAAACACGCACTCTTTCCATGTTAAAATTCTTCATTGCCAATTGGAACCGTAAGGATTGTGTTAGGGACAAGCAAGCTCTCTAAAAGTGACCATAAATCGTAATCCAGCTGATTAAGATCCGGACTAGACGACGACCAGTCTTCATCTCTAATGAAGTCCGCGAAACGTTCGTTTCCAACCAAAACTGCGTAGACCAACCGCGGGCCTTGCTGGAATGATGTTAAGGGGCTTCACTACGTTCTCAAGAATGGTATCTCGATACATTTGTGCTTATGTTTCGATACATTTTTCAACAAAAGTATGACTCAGTCACACTGAAGTCAGATAGTGCCCACGTTACAGTCTGTCGACTAATTGGAAAGCTTCCTTAGAGCGTAAAATCTTGCTTAATTGTAAAAAAAAATCTGTTACCTGCCTTTGCGTACCGCTTCAGTAGTTGCCTCGGTTTTACCACCATATTCTTTTTAAAATATCAGCGAAGAACTTACTAGTACGTCTCTTAAAGGCTACAAGTCCTTAGTTACCTTTACAAATACGCGAATTCTTCTTTTAAAAAATTTGTTCTTCTTTCGAAAATCTTTTACTTTCGGACAGGATTTCTTTCCCTTACTGCTTTGACCACCTGTTTCGTACGAAGACTACCTGGACGGCCAGAGCTTTCTCTGTGAGAAACAGAGGAGGTCTCGTTGTATATTCCATACAACATTTTACTAATACCAAGGGTATGTGGCGGCGTCCATGCGTCCGGGTTCTCTCTCTCTCTAAAATATGGCGAGAGTGTCCATGGCTGGCCATGCGTCATACTCGTGAACGGGTGCTACTTGAGGTGACTGGTCGTATGTATGCGATCAATAGATTAATAAAATAAATAATTATATGGGGTAATATCCAATGCAGGTTAGTCTATGAGGCGAGCAATACAGTACCTATAACTACAACTACACGCTCTATGTACTACAGCAACAATTAATTATAATTACAGAGTACAACATCATACTATCTTGTATTTGATGTATGATATTGTTATATCAACAGACTATTAAATGCCGTGTCAGTTAACGGTTTAGATGTAAGAGAGGTTTTATTGGGGCAACAATTTCTTCCATATAAAACACTATTACCTAATTGTAACCTGCCTTTCTTCATATTTAAGTATTTAAAACAAAATAATAACTATTAGGGATTAATAATAATAATAAAGCCCGTTTAATTTCCAGTCGTGACAAAAAGATAATATACAGCTTAGATTTTTTACATTTTATACATTATTTTACTTATCTATTCTATATATTCTATATCTTAGCTAAATTCAGTACCGTCGATCGGAACCCCTTCGCTTCCTGTTAACGCTTCTATTTCTTCTATCCACTTTTTTTTTATTTAGAGTAACAAAAGTAAATTCGGTCAAGTAGTTTTGACAAAATAGTATATTTAATTAGGAGTGCGGAAAGCCTGTTATTGCAAAGAGTTCCCACAAATGTCTACCCAAGTCGAGGCGCAGCCGAAGGTGAGGGTATACAATTGTCGACATCATTGAATCAAATCATTAAATCTAATATTGAAAAAAAATAGTACCTTCTTTTTAGAAATATTTGTATGAAACACCTATGATTTTTTTTACTAAAAACTTCGTGGTTGTTTTTTTCTTTTTAATAGATATTGTTTTGACAGTTGGAAAAGGAAAAGGTAAAGAAAAATCTCGAGTGTGTCCACTGTGTGTGTGCCCACATCCCGAATGCTATACGTCCCTGCAATACGCCACTTTTTGAGAAACGGTATTAAAAATTTACTTTAAAGGCTCTTTTAATCATAAACATCATCGTCATTATAAAATCTATTTTTCATTTGTGACAATTCACAGTTATTGTTATTTTGTTGTATTTAATTCTAAATTTAATATTTAGACCAAAATGCGTTTGCAACATTTTTTATTATTGTATGAAAGTTATTTGTGCTGTTTTACTACACAGTTAATGACTACCTAAAAGACTCGTGATAATAGTTCTAGTTATATTGTTATAATTTATTGTGTTATCTTTGAAGTGTTACAAATATGTGTGTAATGGTGAATGTGGTTAATCACAGAAAATATTTATTAATTTTTTTTACTTATGTAACTTTAATGTTGTTAACTTTTCCTTTGAATAATTATAATGTAAAAGGTAAAGCTGGCTGAGTTTCTTGCCCGTTCTTCACAGACCAAGGCCTTCTGGTAGTTTTGCGAATGGATGGCGTAGTCTTGCTCTTTCGTGAATGTTGTAAACGTTGAAAAGAAAGAAATTAATGAATAAAAGAATGTGCTAAGACGCATCTAAACTGTATAAATGTATTTTGATTTTGATTGAATAAACTAAAGTATTCTTATTCGTGTTTTATATTATTTTATCATAACGTACAGATATACTTGACCTCTGTTATAGTATACCCATGCTATTAGCAAAAAAATCCTTTTAACCTAACGTACTTGAAACCAAAGGGAAGGTCGACAACACTGACACTCCAGCGTGTCCATACCCCATTAGTTATGAAATGTAATTGGTTATGTAATGTATTGTGTAAAAGCGTAAATTGTTATAATCATAAATGTTATAGTATTATTAAGAGGTTAGAAGTTTGAGCAAATACTTATCGTAATTTGACCGCTATGAATTACGCTTCCCTTAAATTTCTACTAATATTGAACCGCAATAAATTGAAATTGTTTTTTTTGTAATGGAAGGCAAACAGGCTGGACGCTCACTTGATGCTAAGTGATACCGCTGCCCATGGGCACTCACATTGCCAGAAGGCTCGCAAGTGCGTTGCTGGCCTTTTAAGAATTGGTACGATCTTTTCTTAAAGGAACCTAAATTAGTTATAGAACGACTGATGTCGAGGTGGTATTGTGTATTCTGCTTGACGTCCGATAATAAAACTCAGCTGCAGTTACTCCAAACCACTCTGAACACTGTCCATGGTAAATGTGGTAGAAGATTCAGAAAGACCTCACATCTCAATTATAAATTATACAATTCAAACCATGAACATCCTTTTCTAATAAAAATAATAACACCTTGTTTTATGAAATAGCAAACTTTTATTTTAGTCCACGCACAGTATATACTAATTAAGAGCATTCCAAAAAACTTTTATAGCTCAGTTCAATTATGGGCTCACTCAATAATTCAATGTTATTGTATAACATGTACAGATAATGATATACAGCGTGTTCCATTTCGCAAAATACGAGAATTATGCCGAAGTTTGGTTAACTCAACGATTTTAATTCGCCCTACTTACGTGCAGCCAACCTGAGCACGGCAAATTTTAATTATCATGTGAACATTTTAATTAGTAGCGTAATTGGAACGATAGTTTGTAGTTGTTTAACAAAACTTATTACATCCCAGCTAATCGTTTGACTCATTTGCACTTAGACTCGTCCGGCCAATCTAGCCATAAATAAATCAATTAAGTTTATGTTTAAAGAACTTTATTTCTTATTACAAAATTATATTTTGTTTACATGCGAAACTAAATATACGAGCGACATAAACATCCCCATTTTAGTTCACTTTGACAGATTCAAGGGGGCATTAAAAATGATTGAAAAACACAAAAATGTAATGAACCAAAAATAATTTCATGTCAATTTAAAATTATAAATACATAGACGTAAATCGATAGTCATCAAATAATGTAATTAAAAATTAAGAATGATATGCAATGTGGCTAAACTACATAGTTTAACTAAAATTAAGCGTTCATACTATGTTTGTTGAATCACGAATATCGTAAAACGAGAGCTGATAACGTCTGTACTACGAAATGCGGTCGTAAATTCTGCGAGTCATACTTTTATAGCTCGCTTGTTAGTCTAGAAAATTTGGTTTTTAGGTAACAAGTAAATTTTATAAACCAAAGGGGAAATTTTTATATTTTAAAGTCTTTTATTGCAGATTTAGTAATCATACCTCCATAATTTAGCATAAACCTGCTAAAAATGCTGCCTATTGTATAAGTATTAATGGTCTATGTGACTGTAAAACCCTGAATAAAGGCAGAATTTCACTCGTGTAATATACACTGTGCGTGGGAAGCGCCAGTTTTCATTTCCGCTGAAACTACTCTCGTATCTACTCATGGTACACGTCTATTTCTCATCAAAAGCAAAATCATTACTTAGTGAATAATTATGGAAAAGACTATCTTGAAGCATACTGTTAAAAAGTTGACTTGAAACGTCGTGCTATGTAAATAATACAATAAAGTAGCCTCATCAAAAGCTGAAAGTAAGTACAATAGTTATTAGTTTATTGTGTAAACATTTGCCCAAACAAGACCAGTATACGTACAAATACAAATTAGTAAACGTGGAATCCTCTATTTTGTTTGGACCATTAATCACTGCAAGTCGTTTGCCCCCATTATTAGGGTAACTGCCAACTCCGCGGCTTTTAAATATCTACACCCTCCCGACAGGCCTGTTATTGACAGCTATAGCAACTGTTTCGTGAATTGATTCGTTAACTTTGTTTTTGACGTGTATAGACGTTATGTTTGGTAATTTGAATTTAGAATTACAAATTTTCGAAAGCACAGCTGCAATTAACCAATGAACTTTTTTATGTATATCTTTTATAAGTAAAGTCTTTCCATTTTGTTATTGTATGTTAATTTCGAACTACTGCTCCTAGTGCATAGCACGAATATCTAAACGATGAAATATTTTCAAGAATATATTTTTGATTATTATATTCAATTAAAACTTGTTTTAAACAGTACTAGGTTGTAAAATTGATGTTATTAATACAATGAATGAGCACAACAAACCAACTCCTGATTTGTTGAGCTCAATATAATGTTAACGTAGAAAAAAATGATGCACGTGATGTTTCAACTGCGTTAATGATCCCAAACAGTCGTTACGTTTGTGCTTTCAGTGAACATTTTTGTAAATATAAAACGATTATAAAAGTGGTTTCAAAACAAATCGTGTGAGCATAGCTTAAATTAGACGTGGAAGTGTTTCCGCCTCCTCTAATGGCTAAACCGTCCTTGGGGAGTCGTGTACGGTTTGCCGCAACATAATGTGGTCTAAGGTTTAATCCATAGAATAAAGTTACCTTACAAGGTAACTCTACACATTACTGTAACCACAGCGTGCGCGGTGAAATGAGACATAAATTGTTTGTGGATTTTACCAGTGGAATTTTATAATTGCTTGACTTTCGCTGTCTAAATGTGGTGGTATATTAGGAAATTATTTTACGCTCATGAAGCATAGATACTTAAGAACTGGACATTATTTTTGCTATTTATTAAAGAGTTAATATTTCTGTTTTCATGAGAACTTGCTACATTATTTACTTAGATTGCTTTTTAGCCGTATTGTTAGTAAATGATATATAAAGCAACAATCAACAAACATATAGCAGTTCTATTGAAATAAATAAGGTACATATATATAAAGGCCGTCAAAGGCCGAAAAAGGTTAAATGAAAAGTCACTCACAGCATTTACTTAAATAGAAACCTAATAAGAATGTATGTTATACAAATATTGAAGTACTTTTATTAGCTGTAATTTTCTTATTCTGTGTACTTATAGATGCTTTTGTTTCAGTTTCGATGTCCGTGGGCGGTCGTTTAATAAGGCCCTTCAATGGTCCGACCCTAATGTGTTTGGGCCGCGAGCCTACTTTGCAACCGTCTCCCGCCCCGCTTCGCTCACACTTGATACAGTCCAGTTGGATGATGAAGGAGTGTATAGATGTCGGGTCGACTTCAAGAATTCACCAACGCGAAATTTTCAAATTCGTCTGTCAGTTATAGGTATGTATTATGTGGTAATTTTTTTTTAAATTTCTATCAAGATATTTTTATATGTGAGGTTAGGTATTATTGAGTATCTGTGAGCGCTGTGAATGTCCATCAGGTGAGTCTCCTGCCCGTTTGCCTCCTATTACATAAAAAAGTATATATATATATATATATATATATATCGATGTGGGTCACTCAACTAAATGTTCACTATTTGAGGTCATGTACGTGTAGATGAACGTTCATGACAATTTTAATCATTTTTCCCTCATTAGTCTACATTAATTATATCTTTCATAAGTTCCGGAAACAATGGGAATTTTAGCAGATGTTCCTTTCCCCCAAAAACTTAAGCACAGCGTTTTCCTCAGAATATATAAGGAGTCTTATCTAAAAAGGCTGCTTTCAGTCGCTTGTGAGCGAGCGATGCAAAACAAAGCTTTGTTAAGGCTGCTTTGAATTTCGGTTAGGAAAATGAGAGGTTACACACGTCCGCTCCCGTCAAAGTATCTCAAAATGGTGTTATTACAATAATGTCCCGACATTTTCTTCCAGATTTCACAGTTTTAGAAAATGTTATAGCTTAGCGTAAAAGTTTAGGAACAATAGTACTATGTTGTGATGTTCGTTGTAAATTGTATAGATTTTTTGATTTGAATGAAATAAATAAAAATGTCACATCCTTTAAGGCTACTAGAACAAAAATGCAGTTATCAAGTCAAAGAGAAAAATTATTTTGTAATTTGTACCGTTTGTTCCCGTTCTAGTAAGGAAAACTAATTTTATAGCACATTACACTCGCGAAACCTACGGCTCCTACGGACACATTTATTGTTTGCAGCAAACTGAATTGACTTACAGACTATTTTTATTTATTCCCTGAACAAAGTGTACATTTTCCTTGATATTTAGAACTGTTTGAGTCTCATAATATTCGGTATTTTCATACAAGTTACAAAAACACCTTATAACATATATAGTATAACAGAAAGCTTTTGCTATAATAACGGTAATTTATTTTATTTTTATACATATATTTAATATACATATATTTAATAATTAAAACTATAAAATATATTTAAAGAAAATCTATAACTAAATAACCTTGGAAAATAATAAAAATGTATTCTGGTAAATTAATCCGCTTTTTTCCGTCTAAAGTTTGCATCAAAAAATACTGAATTATATCTTAAATCTTTGACCTATTTCTAGCAAATATAAAGCGAAACTAATCATCAAAAAGCCGGGGTAGGAAAAATAGCCATATTAACGTTTGATTTGTTGTTGATAATCACGCCGACCCGAATCGGCTCTAATATACGCCTCAGCCAGATTCGAACGTTGAGTAAATTTTTCTAGGTCACGTACGCGAACAGCTCCCATTTGTAAATACCTGGGCATCAATATATTTAACAGGCCGATAGCTGTTTGTTACGCCGAGCGAACTTTTAATCGGATCATATATAAATAAAAAAATGTTCAACGATAAACGTTTGTTAATCGGGTGGAAATAATAAAATAACGATTTCAATGATTCTAACTGGTTTAAAAGCGTGCGCGCTGTGATATCATTTTTTATTAGTTAGTTTTAAAGGTAAATATTATTCCGGACTAAAACGCATTTCAAAATGTTATTTGAATTTAATATTATAAATCTGTTATTATGTTTGAATGTTTAGCAAACTAAATACGATAAAGGATAAATTGCTAATGTGCTGACGCCGAAAATTTGTATTGCTAAAAAATTCGCTTCCCTAGAAATGATATATCTGTAGTGCTTTTTTTTATAGAACAGGGTGGTAAACGGGCAGGAGGCTCACCTAATGTTAAGTGATACCGCCGCCCATGTACAGTCTCAATGCCAGAGGGCTCGTTGCGTTGCCGGCCTTTTAAGAATTGGTACGCTCTTTTCTTGAAGGACCCTAAGTCGAATTGGTTCGGAAATACTTCAGTGGGCAGCTGGTTCCACATAGTGGGGGTGCGCGGCAATAATTGCCTTGAAAACGCTCAGTTGTAGAACGGCGGACGTCGAGGAGAAACGGGTGAAATTTTAAAACTGCTATGAGTTTTATCATCCGTTTAATTCTATATGAATGTTTAACACAACTTATTAGGCGGTGGTTATACTTGCCTTATATATGCCTTGGTCGTTGTACTTATATATTATATATTTTTATGTAGCATGTACTTTTGTCAATTAAAATGAACAGTTATTTAAGCAATTAAGTAAAAATAGTAATGGAAAGGAAAGTTTTCGGATAATATTTTAACTTATAACTAACGTGTCTATTACACGTTTTATAATATTTATAGTTGAAATTTGGCGATACATTAGCTGTAAATTAATAAACCTGTTACATAACGTAACCGTTACACTTACGTTTCTGAACGTGTAAAGCTAATGTTTGTATTAGCCACAGATCATTGAAAACCCGAAAACGTGTTTTACCCTATTTCTTAATTTAGACTTTAACTAATAAACTAATATTATGAAAAGTATGTATATCTCTGAGTAGGCTATTTCATTCTAAGATATTTAAAGACGAAGTCGGTAAAGCTTCTAGTATGTTACAATTATTAATCTGGAATTAAAGATAATTATCATAAAAGCATAAAAATCTGAGTAGGTTATTAAAGAATCTCTTTTAAGTAATTATACTATGTTCTATTAAGAACGTTAGTTTAATATAAGAAATTATGGATAAATATTTTATTGACATTGACATTTATAAAATGTAGCGTATCGTGAGAACCAACACATGAGGCAACGTCAGCAGCGGATAGGGACAAGTAGCCGTACCACTGACAAATATTTGTTAGAAAACTGATACTTTACGAAGTTTGTCAACATGTTAGAGACAGGGGAACAGAAATTGGATGCCTTTTACGTAACCAGATATATTGTCAATGGTCTTTGAAGCGAAAATCGTATTCCACGTTATGTTTAATGTGTATATGCTTTCTTGTGTATGTTTTATTCAAATATGATTTAAAGTTTAATTTGTAATATGAATTTTTAATATGGTTATTCAAATGTATCTAAGAAAACGGATATCCAAAGGCGCAGCGCTTTTTTTAATCAGATGAAAATGCGCTTACGCCATAGATGTCGAGCTTGACGCGGTGACTGTAGGGCTGGGCTAACCAGATCAACACAGCTTACTTAAAATCGAATAGCCCGCAATGTATACACTATACCATTTTCATATAAAAATTGACAACAATAACTAAATTGAAACATTCATATTTCAATATTTGGCCTGCGCTATCCGTTAAGAAATATCAAAGTTTAAGCCTGGAGTAATGTGATTATGTAAACTTTTAAGTGAATTGCTAACATGAACTTGCCAACTTGTTTCATAGTAAACGGCTTACTATAAACTTTGCTTTCATACAATCTGACTGTTTCTGAGTGTTAAATTCTATCTAATATATTCATTATTATTTCATTAAAGGTTAAAGTTTGTTAAACAATTTAGTGAATATTATGTATTCAATTTTAATTACTAGAATGTATTTAATAACATATTTATTTAAGTTGCTATGTCAGTCTTGTCTTTAAGTAATAGATCAATTCTCGTCGCGTCTTTAAGCTTCGTCTGTGCATCAATATTTTATATTAACAATTAAAGCTTGCGTATAAAACTAAAACCATCGTGAGGCCAGAACTAATATCTGGTCATTATCCAACTTTGGTATATGATATATTTAATTGGACGTGATTATTTAATTTAATTATTGTGTACATAATGCTGGTGTGGTGGAAACACAAACTGGGCACAGTCTTTCTGTCCACCAGGACGTCGAACATATTTAAATAATTAAATAATATACTAAGGCTATAATTGTTTAAAAAAGGAAAAACGGCTTAATGTAGAAAGTTGCCAATACTTTTATTGTTTTTCGAAGTAATCTCCGTTCCTCTCTACATATCCTCGCATTCGATGGAACCACTGGGCAAAACAGTGGGCCCATTCTTCCTTAGGGGTATCTTCTATGGCATTTTCATCGGCATCGCATCTTCAGGGCTCGTAAAGCGAATACCTCGAATTTTATCTTTAGCTCTTGGGACTAAATTAAAGTCGCAGGGTGCCAGGTCAGGACTGTATGGCGCATGACTCATTATCTCGACCCCTGTCATATTCAAATATTCAACATTCCGTTTTGCAGAGTGCGCTGAAAAAATTGTCGTGTTTGAAAAATTGAAGGAGGATCCTGCTTCGAGGGTGCTGCTGTCGATTTTTTCCAAGACGACAGGCAAACAGCGATTGACATACCAGTCTGCAGTAACTGCCTTTCCATCTTCTAGCACAACTGTCGCGAAATGACCATTTCGAGCAAAGAATGAGGCAATCATCTTTTTTAACTTCTTCCTTTCTTTACCTTAGTTGGCCGATTCTCGAAAGGAAACACCCACTGAGCTGATTGTCTTTTGGTTTCGGGTTCGTAGCAATGTATCCAGCTTTCATGCATGCTTTCAGCTCTGACGATGTCATCTACAGCATTTGACTCACCGCCGTTGAACTTATCTAACAGTTGGTGAGACCAGACCATGCAAATATGTTTCTGATGGTCGGTTAAAGTATGGGGAGTGCATCTGGTACAAAGCTTCCTGACGCCTTATTGTTCGAGCAATATTTTTTGAATTTGACTCATACCAATGCCTAGGCTTGCCCGTATCTGCTGATAGGTCACTCTCTTATCTTCTGCTATCATGCGTCGCACGGCACTGATATTATCTTCAGTAGACGCTGTTAGAGGACGATCATTGAGATTGCTACGTCCGCTATACAACACAAACGTTAAACGTTAAACTAAAATTCTAAATAGTGGCACGACATGGGGCTTCATTAAGAAATGCTAATGGCAACCTATCATAGATTTGTGGTTGAGTAAGCCGCCAACGAAAGTCATAAATGATTGATCGAAAATTTTCACGCGTTAGGTTCATTTTCACATGTAACAAGAGTTTTAGATTTGCCGCCAATTCACAAAAACAAATGACCAGATTACCAAAGAGTTTAAAGTTTTCATTAGCAATGTTTCTAACTGGCCAGTTCTAAAGATTTTATTTTATTTTATGATAACTATATAACCATTCAAATTGCACGCAAAACATCACAAACCACATTGACGCTCCACACTAAGCCGATGCGAGAAACCTATACTTGACGAGACCTTGTTCTTGATCTTCCTATTATTGATTCATAATAAAGGCTATTGATATGCTATGGCTGAATATTATATATTTAACGTTTTATATTAATGATTATTTAGAGTTGTTTATATTATTGTTAAGTATAGTTATTGTTTCCGTTTTGTACAATAGAATGCATCACATTACTTTCTCTTATAATTTAGCTAATAAAATTGGTAATCGTACAAACAAACGATGTTTATAAAACTTACATAAAGGTTTTTTCTTATGGATTATGCCTATCCTGCTTATAAATGAAAGTCCATGGTTTATAAGGTTTATGATGTTAGTTATTTTTGACTATGTATTTGCGTGTTGTTCCCACGAGAAAGTAAGTGCGTGCGCCTATTTCATCATGCCTCCTGTCATGTGGAACATGGTGTTATGGTTGCAGCTCCTTACAAACGTTGTGTAATTAAAAAAAACTTGGCGATTTAAAATAGTGGCGGAGAGTCTATTACCAGTTCTTCTCTTCCGTTCTACGCCCTTGATTTGAGAACTGGAAGTAAATGTAAAATTAGAAGCATTTAATGTATACTTCTTTTTCATTGACGCTCCTAAGTGTACATTGTGTTACCTATATCAATAAATGATTTTTGACTTAGACTTTGAAGCTTACTAATGTAAATTAAAGTTTATTAAAACATTATTATATTTTTATATCGTATCCATAAGTTCACTTTCATTAATTTAAAAACCATGAGGTATTTTCGAGTCGCTTTACAAATTTTCAGAACTTATCAAATGTAAAAATATTAAGAGCACCCAGTGTAACGCGACGTGCGAAGAAAACGCTCGCTTGAATTAATAAGCACAACACGAAATTTGAATTTAATGAAACAACTTCGTGGAAGCAGCTGAGAGAATATCGATTAATTTTTGAAATGAAACGATGTACGCAGCCTCATGAATTAGCTACTAACGCGGAATGAATTTTCAGATTATATTTCTTGTAAAAGAAAAAATTGAATTGAAACTTCGAATTAGTCAGTACTACATCGATACAAGAGCAACTGTGGTTTCTAATACAGGAATAAACTTAAACCTAGTTTTAAGTTCATACTATTGTTTTCTATACGAACTTTGAAAGTTTACAACAAATAGAATTATGTTCTTTGGCGGTTTTTGTATGGTGATGTTCACATAAAACGCTTTGTTTGAAGCTAGGTAACAACTGACTTTCATGGTTTAAAATATGATATATAACTAAAAATTAGGGATAGAGGCTAACAAAAACTAACTTGGCTAAGGGTTCATAAATTTAAATGACATTTATGTTATTGTACATTATCGGAAACGAGAATGTTAAAATACCATTTATATGTGTGGTAAAAGGGCTCAATTTTTTCTTCAAGTGTACGATGATTGTTTACGTTTGGTTTACGCTTGTAATTATTTCCTACAATATTTATATGTAACTTAACTTAAAGTTAGGTTACATAACTCTAGAATAAGAGATAAAATTACAATACATAAAGGTGACTCGATCCGTGACATAATCAAGTTTGCAATGCAGTGAGGAAGGTATTAGGTAAGGGATAATTTTCTGAATCACCAAACATTTACTGATGACATTGTTATTTTCTCAGAATCATACCGAATGATTAACACATTCACATAAATGATCTACACCAGACCAGTGAAAGAGTCTGGCTAGTAATTGATATTGACAAAGGAAATGATACTAAACACCAAACGACTGCAATTTCGATAAATATCAAAAATACATCCAGTAATCCTTAGGACAAAAAAAATTGTTTAAGAAAAGAAAGTGGTACCGAAGAAATCGATCAAATAATAGCGATCAGCTTGAAAAAAATAGACAAGGATCTTTTTAAATCTCAGTTACCATTACCCTCCAAAAAGAACAATCTCTGTAATGGTAACTGATCTATAACAATATAGATACGGAAGTTTCGCCATGTATTCCACACGGTTGCTAGATTTGAAAAACAAAACACAAAATCTAGACAACACAAAAAACTTACCTTGGCATCAAGCAAAAGCACTAAATAGAAAATACAAACATCCGAAAATGCAATAAATGTATCCCCAGACAACAAAATATGACATTGGACTATAGATGGCAAAAAATTAATAATTGTTGAATGCCTTCGAGCAGGTTTTTTTTACCCATATAATTACAAATAGAACTGAATTTTTTAACACTTTTAAAGTCTTGAATTTGTATCTTTATGATATAATATGGAACTATATTATTATTTTAATAATTTAAGATTCGTCGCTTTTTGTAAAATTGTGTGTACAAGAGGGTTAGAGACGGTTGGGTATAAATAGTAACTTGCATAAAAATTGTCAATAAATGACAATGAGACCATCAAAATATCATTCATTCACCAGTGTAACGACCGTTACGAACCAATTTCATTCAATATCATAAAACGTCCTCTGAAGGGTAAAGCGATATAAGAAGTGAATGTCGAAATCGTAAACATGTCGTACGTAAACGCGATCCCGTAATAAACTACTGTAATTTGTTCGCAAATAGAAGTAGCCTAGCTTGTAACTTATGCATAATTCACACGCCATAACTTCTACGTAGTCTGTACTATCATTATGTGCAATAGATGTAAACAACTGCATAATAATGTACTGAACATCGTAGAACAAAACCTCAATTACAAAGGCCGCTTTACGACGTCACTATTAAAACGCCGACCGTTTAATAGTCATGTCAAAACCGGTTTTCGCTGTCGTAAATGTTTTTCAGCTGACATTTTATGGAGTTAGCCTTTGTGTGCTATTGTGAGTATAAAAATTGGTTTACTTGTGTTATTGAAAAATACCAAAAGATCGAGTGGGACAATACATTTTACTGGTTACATTTTTGTATTGCTTTCGTCAACTTTTTTAATCACATTATGAACGTATACACGCTATTTTAACTTAGATTAATTTTGTGCCGTGACCAGCATCAAAACATCCATGTTGATATTAAAAAATGCAACCTATAAGGATTCGTTTTCCAAAACGCGATTAATATACATACAATATGATTAATTTTGATTAGCTACATAATGTATAAAGTAATTAACTGACGTAAATCGAAAAGCAAATTGACAGCAAAATAAACGTCATAACAGCTGAGAACGCTGTGTTTAATTGAGGCTTCCAACTATGGAACTCCATTTAAATTCGACGTTGTTCCGGTGGCCACTGATTCCGGTATCGAAGAGCAACTTAGCGAATGACCGCCTTTGTAATGACTACTAACTAGCCCTGTGGATGTTGGGATCCCATTTGCTATTTTGTGGCTTACAAAGGTTTACTTTTGTCGCAAATAGTAGAAAGGTTTACGTGTAAATCGAATTTTGTGGTCGGCCTTTCTGTTACGTGCCTCCAAATACTATTGTTTTAGGCTCAATGTAATTGAGTCTACGCAATAATTTCTGTACGTTTCCCTAAATAAATCTTTATAGAGTAATGCACTGTGTTTTATATCTGCTGATTTTTTATTATAAAATAAATTTCCATGTCTACTTTAAACATTGGGATGGAAGGAGTATGTTGACCAAGTAGCGCGTGGCTGTGAATAAGTTCCAGCAATGGATTCTTGTTTCTTCATGCTTTAAACACTTGTTTGTGCATTTACAGTATTTTTCGCGAGAATTTTTTGAATCAAACATTTACGAGGTTAAAAGTGTAACAGGTATAGAAAGGTCTATAAAATAATAATAATGTAGGGGTATTTATATATATACTATATAGTTGTGAGCGTAGTTTTATAAGGACAATGTAACAACACAGAGAGACAGTCTGTATTTAGCGATTGACGCAAAAGCACGTCAAATAAAGATGTCAATCACAATCGCATTGTTTCCTTTGGAGTCATCCGGGTAGTCACCCGGAGGCAACATACCCCGGCATCCCCCGCATCTACAATAATAAGAAGAACTTTATTTACAAAATTCATATATCGCTAGTCCCCACAGTAGTAGTATAGTAGTCCCTGTGTTGTGTGTAACTACGTATAGATAACAATTATTCCGTGGTACATATTGACAACATTTTTTTTAAAGTAATTTTAGTGTTACAACTAAGTCTTAAAAGACCTTAAGTTTTCGTGAATGTGTGTGTGTGTATGCAAATGTATTTGAGAGTTGTTATGACCGTGCGCTGTGTCTGTGTTAGGCTGTGGAACCTCAAAGTCATCATCAACAGATACGATTTGACGCTAATAAACATGGATTTTCATTAATTACTTATGTATGATGGCAAGATTTACACAAATCGTTTATTGAGGAAGATTTTATTTATATTTAATAAACAATACGTGAATAAAAATAATGTTTTTTGTTTAAATAACCTTAGCAATAAGTCGTAATCTTTTATCTTATGTATTACAACAAATATTGTGTTAACCTTTACAAACTATTATTTTCAAGAACATCAAGTTTAATTCAATGCAATATTATGTGAGTGTATTAAGAATACACACACAACTATTTCAAATCAAAGATATGTACCTTAGTCCAGCCGTAAGTTTAGCTACAAATGAAAATTCATTTGCAATGAAGTAATGTAATGTTATTTATATCTATATATTTATTAAAGTCTCAGCAAAAAATAAACTATTCTATTCAATAAATGGCCACATTTGGCTTTTATACAGGCCTTTAATCTGTTTGGCCACGAATCTGTTACGCACTGTTTCCAAAGTAAAGCTAAGGTCCACTCCTTTTTCACAAAAATCTAGTTTTGTAACTTCTTGATAAGACACTGATGCAGTATGATGACCAGGTTGAACCTATTCGATCACTTGAGCAGCTTCTTTAGAATTGAGATCGTAAACTTTATCATTTATTTATGCTTATTGTAGTGGTTTTCAATCGTTTTTTCATCGGTAAAGAGGATATTTACTGTGCTTTTCATCTGCGTATCGATACAGATGGCGTTTTGATCGATCCACTATTTAATTGTAAAGATTGATGTAGGGCAGGTCCTGTATATTATAATACGCGATAGTAGCGGTAATCTTCATTTCTCACGGTTTTAACCTTTGTAGTTTTAACAGCACGCGGCCGTCCCGATCTCTTCTAGTCTTCGACAGACGAAGTAATGTTGTATCTGTTGATAGTATGATATACCAACATACGGCTGATACCAAGCTTTTGAAATGTTGATCGGGAATGGCTCCACTCACTTTGTATAAGGAGATAACTACAATCCTATTTTCTTTACCACCCCAATCCATATTGTAATTTAATAATGAATACGAAAAAATAACATATATGTTCTAAATTCAAAATAATTAAAAAGTTCAAAAAAGAAAAGTTTTTATGTATTATCGTATTTTAGGCCTGACTAGTTGTAGTGCTAATAATATGCATGTTTTAATAAACTTTAATTTTAGTACGCGTTCCTTGGCAATGCTTGGCACATTGATAAAGAAAAATAAAATACAACAATATATGTGAAAATCACTATTAATTCATAAATTATCAAAACTAAAGGAATTTATTTCAAAGTGATGTAACTACAGATATCTAGACCTTGCTCGTTAATCAGAATGCTCAATCTCACCAATCTCACCAAAACGCGTTCTTTTGAAACGGAGGTCGAATACCTTAAGTATCGAGAGGGTAAACGAAATTTAAATTAAGTTAAAAGGTTGAGGCAAACAACCTGATACATCTTAAACGCAAACGATATTTCAATATATTTTCTACGATTCTCCAATGACAACATCTTAAAGCGCGCTATCCTGGTTTCGTACGTTTGACAACTCTTTTTCGGAGACAAGTAGATGCTACATGTTATTAGGTAATAGCTAAGTTCTTACATCCGTGAAGTGAAAATACAAATTGACAGACGAAAGATGAAACCGTGCATATAATTGTGCTAATCACAAACAGACGTATATGTCGCGTGTCTGCGTCTGTTGTCCTTAAGATAACGGCCAATCACACCCGATTATATATTATCAGCTTTGACGTTGATAAGAGATATTTTACATGATTTTATTATGCCGATATTTATATTGTCCAAGTTAAACTAACCACTTACGTGGAGTTTCAACTAAAATTTACCTGTGCGATAGAATAGAACATATACACTATACACTTCGATTATATCGTGAATTAATTACCATTTTACAATTAAGTAAGTGTATTAGATGTCATATTCCGTATTAGCTAATCTCTCAATCCCTAGAGATAGACATCTACATAGGGTTGAATGGAACTCAATGTAATATCTGCTATTCATAAGATGATTGTGCGAAATACGGCGCAAAATTAACAAATACTCAACCTATCGCCGTTGAGAACTTGATAATCTCATATATTGTATGTTTTTAGTTCCAATCGGGATTAAAGTGATACCTCGTGAAATAACCACTTAACGAAATGAGTGTAAATAAAAAATGACATTAAAAAATATGCTCAGAGCGAGCTACAGGTTTAGAAAATACAACTATAAACGAAATATAAATCATTTTATGTAATTTTAAACGTTTTGGTAATTAATTTTCTACACAACGGACTAATAATGCTCTACAGACTAATTACAGCTATTTTAAAATGTATAGAACACGCGATCTAAGTATTTTCATATCTTTTACATCTATGGAATTATAAACACGATATTATTTGTTTTTTACATACTAATTGAATGAAATAACAAATCTGTAAAGCCATGTCACCCATGTGGAGTCATAATTCGGCAGACTTTGGGAACAAATTTTCTTTTTCAGTTAAAATTAATCTCCAAACATAGAATTGTCCATTATATGTAGGTTGAGTAGTGTTGTTTCGTGTTTTACCGTGTCGACTCTAATCCCTATGGTCGTAAATTCAAACCAAGGCGATTCACCATTGGACTTTGCTATATACGAATTTACAATCGTTCGTACGGTGAAGGAAAATGTCGTAATCAAAGTGAACACCTTTAAACCCAAAAAATGTGTGCCAGCCACAGAAAGCTCAAACAGATACGACAGAGATAAAACTTTAGTAAAAAATTTGTTTCAAATTCTATACATTTCCTATTTTCTTGTTTCAGTACCACCACACCAGTTGATACTGTATGACAAATCAGGGAGAGATGTTTCAGGCGTCGTAGGCCCACTGGAGGAGGGAGATGAACTTGTACTTGTATGTGAGGTTAGAGGAGGTAAGTTCAATATTCTTTATAATTTAAATAGCATTCGAAAGAAACTCTAAACACTATATTCATCACACCATAACACAAAGTTAGACCTCATCCTTTTTTGAAGTCAGTTAATAGTTAACGAGTTAGTATTTGTCGTATGCTTCATTTTAAGCTACTAAAATCGATTATGGATAATATATTAAAGAGGAAACGTTTAAAGATAATTAGAGACAATCAAAAAACTTAGAAACAGGAGACTTAATCAACCACTAATATTCCTAAAATAAAATAATTAATTACTATATAGGAATAGTTTTTTACCGTCTAAGCGATTTAGCAAAGAAATGAAATCAAAAATCCAAATTAAAATTAAAATACGTTTACTCAGTTTAGATGCGTCTTAGCGCATTTTTATGAATGTGAAAAACGTTTACAAAATTCGCGAAAGAGCAAGAATACGCCATTAGTTCGCAAAACTACCAGGAGGTCTTGTTCTGAGAAGAACGAGCAAGAAACTCAGCTAGTTTTATCCTCCCTCTACATTACTCTCCTCTATTATACAAAGTAAAAGTTAACAACATCAAAGTTACATAAGTAAAAAAAATATATTTTCTGTGATTTACTTCCACATTATACACATATTCACAACACTTCAAAGATAACACAATAAATTATAACAATATAACTAGAACAATTAACACGCATTTTTGTCTTCTTGGCAGTCATTAACTGTGTAGTCATTAAGCTTTACACATTAATGTTTCTTTAATATCTGTTTTGAATCTGTTTAAAGGTAATTTTAATATTTCACTCGGAATCATGTTATAGTAGCGTATACTTAGGCCCATAAATGAAGTATATATTTTCTGCAACCTGTAAGATGGCTGGAAAAGTTTTCCCTTATTTCTTAAATCCACTGTTAAATGTCACTGTTCTTTAAAATAGATATTTATTTTTTTATTTTATTTATATTAAAATTCTTAAGAATTGCACAACCATATTGTAACTTACGTAGTTTTTTAAAACACCTTTTAGTGTAAAACATCGAACAAATATCACCCTGCCATGCTCTTTTGTTGCTGAATATAAAATAAGGGTTGGACTTCAGATCCAGAACATGATAGATTGACACAAAGTCTACAACACGTCTCTAATTATGTATTCCAATCAAGATACACTTGCATAACTGAATATTGTGAACCCATGCGAGCGATGCTCCTAATTACCTACGACTGACCTACATTTTTAAAGTACCAAGATATGGAAATTCACCCGATATGATTAAGAATAGAAATTTTATGTAAACAACTTTCTTTATAAAGGCTTTTAATAGTATTTACATGAAAATAGGATTAGTAAAGTACTTATTAAGCTTCTCACTTCTAACAAAAAGCTTTTTCTCTAATTCAGTCGACAGGATATTGATAAATGCGCATGATTTAATATAACATAGTGAAATTATTTAAAAAAATATGAACAAAAACAAATTACTTATATTGTTGTGATCTCTGTGATTTATAATTATTCATATTTGAAACTAATGACAAATATAAATAATAATAAAGCTCTAAATAGTAAGCAGTACAAGCTGGGCTCGCAACTTAGTACTTAAAAGCACGTTAGAACACCGGCTCTGTATCAATGGATTATGCAATATGTTTGTTATTCTAACATCCCTAAAATCCACAGCTTTATTTGAGTAAAATTAATTTTTAAATGAGCGGCGTCAAACTGTTTAAGTAAAACCCACATGTTATCAGGTACAACGATTTTTCTTGAAAGTATTTTATCGTTATAATAAAGTACAGAATCTCTGGGAATAAACACAAGTTTCTCTCAAGTGGGAGATGAGAAATTAAACCGATTACTTTGATATATTGCGCTTAAACTTACCGATAAGTCACTGTGTGATCGCCTCCAAATGGCAGCCGTGCAAAGTTATCTATCGTCTCAAGGGTGTTTGATAACGACTAGTATTATTTTACGCAACGATTCTGTATTATCACTTTGTTAATTATTCATTAATCTGGTACGTCATTTATTATTATTTCTTTTAGCATTTTACTTAAAATTATATTTACTTTAAAGTTAGGACACAGAAAGTGGAAGACTTACTCACCTATTTAGAATGAGAAGGAATTTAAGTCCTACACAGTATTTATTTTAAATTAATTTAAACAAATTTTCTCAGCAGTTTTATGACTCCTGATATAACATTAAGTTGCAAAATCTTGTATAAACAGTGGCTAATCCCCCGCTTAAGGTTTCCACGGAATTATGCATAGCCCTCGGGCTTAGGGGTTGTCATCTCATACCATTTGGCGGACGAATTTGTTGGACATTACGAGGTGGTGTTTAGTATGATAAGAATTTGATTAGACCTTTTAGCATCGTCGCGTAATTTATAAGTATCGCTTCGAGTTATAGGTATTAAAAAAATATGTTTCTAATTCACATTACCATATGGATTACTGTAATTGAAGAGCTTTCGCAAGATAATTAAAAAACCTACCCTAATATATAATTTCGTTATAAAATAAGATAGACAACACGTTTAACCACTTTCTCATAACATTATTATATGGCTAATCTTATACATATTAATTTAGCTACAAGCCAATACTTACATAATATAATTCATAAGGTCAGCCTATAAATGTCAATTCACATAACTTAAAGGCAATCTAAAGCCAAGCTATTATATATTATTGTTCCTGTATTATTTGTTCCCTTATCGCTACAATAATTTTGTTGAATGGTGGGTAGTAAAGATGATATTAAGTGGAAGTCATGAATTTTTCCGAGTGAAGCAAAGTAATCAATACAGAGGACTGACGTGGGCCGTGATAACGTAATTACAGTGCTAGCCGCGCCCGTACACTCTACACCTAAAGAAATATTATAACTGGCTGATGCGACTTCACCTGTATTACAATAAAAAAATGGCTTTTATAGTGTACAAAAACCTATATATTATTACTAGATTTATGCCAAGTATAATATTAATAACCAGATATTAATTAAGTTATTGGGTGACGGGCATATTTCTGAGTAAATTTTGAATTCGAATTTATGTAAATAGATGGTCCACCATCCGGGCTACAGTTTTTAGGATAAGATATGCCAGTATACTTACGATCTTTCTCCTTTATTTTATTTATTAACACTTCGTTGCATTACAATATATACATTGAACATAATTAAATGACAGGGCTACTGGTGACCTTATCGCTTTCGAGCGATCTCTTCCAACCGCGGTATGGAAAAAATGTATTAAATTAGATAAGGTATGTAAGAAGTGCAAAAATACAAACTAGAAAACGATACATGAAAAATAAAAAGTGCACATGAATAACGATAATTTAAAATCGGTCTCACATCAGTTAGTAGTTAATACGAAAGTTAGGCATTAATGTTATTTACAGTAATGCCTAAATGTTTAGTCAATGTTTCCCAATTACCTCTAATAACATGACTGTATGGTTTCCATTATTTTTGTGTATATATCCTATTTCAAATAACATTTCAAATCGTCAAAAAAAGCTTAGTTGTTTTTTACTTTCCTCAAATATATGAATATTGTGATCGATTGAATATATGAAATTGACATTGTAATTGTATGTTATTAATATGCATAAATTATTGTACAAATTATGATCAAATCAAACGCCTCTTAATTTTGTAATTACAAAAAGAGAGAAAAGTTTTTGAATTATCTTTCTCTTCAGTCAAAAGTCTGTTGTTTTCTGTAGATAACTATTAGTTTATTTTTTTATTTGTTTACTGAAGGTCGCCTTATAACATCAAGGTATTCGAGGACCACACAAATATCAACTACATAATAAATATGACACAAATAATTACATTTCTGACATAAATATAACTAAATAGATCAAACTAAAAAAAAAACGTATTCGTAATCTTCTTTTATTCTTTACCAACTTATGCAAATATAAATTTAAGTTTTAAAGCACCTCGACACTTGGCACGGGTGTCAATAACAGGTTCCTGCTTTCGTACTTTGTACTTAACACCTTAGGTTTGTAAACAAATTATTATCTTGTCTTTATCTTTGATTGATTCGTTTTTTTTATCAATGTCAACACTTCGTTGGACGGAGAATTTGTGACCAACTTGTTTTCTACCGTCACAAAAAAATGTATTTTATTAAATTAAAAACATCTAAATATTAACTATAATATATTAAAATGTACTGTTATAATTAGATTTATCTATTAGAACCATAACTACCTTTAAAGCTTACAAAGTAGCGTAGTTTTTAACTTAACAAGGTACATTTTCCATGATATTCACCTAACACAACTTGAAATGAGCGTCAACTAATCTTTACAGATTATATATCAGCATTTACACGCATGGATCAATAAGTCAATTCGTAGAAGTTGTGACTGCCGTAACTATAACACAGTAATCATAGAAATAGGGCACAAGAGCCGTATAAGATACAACCATACATATATAGCCACGACTAAAGCCGGCTATTATGAGATTAGAGGTTTACAATTCTATATAAGCTTGCATAATTCAAAAGCAAACATTTTATTTCAATCCCCGAGCTTCATTCAATTCCGTAACTTCTATCTGTAGTTTGGGGCTATTTTTGCTCTGACTCGATTTGTCTGCAAACCACGACGGTCTAGTCACAAATTGATGGCTTTATTTGGATAAGGTAAATGCAATTTCAACTATGCTTCAATAACTATAAATTAAAGTAGGTTATTGGGTATGCATTTGCTTAGATTGTAGATTTAAGTGAAATGCGCGAGACTAGTATTTGACCTAACCTTATTGAATAAGAAACGTTACTGTTTAATAAAATACAAATTAGATGTTTTTACTGATTTGTAAAACTCGTCAAAATTTTTGTGTATTATCTTCAGGTTAGAGTAAAAAAAATTCTAATATAAATTCTGCAGTGTTGGTGGCTAATGGCTTCAGCATGCGACTCTCATCCCTGACGTCGTAGGTTTGATCCCTGGACCATAGAATGGACTTTCTTTCTTATTTGGGCATTTAACATGGGCTCGAATGGTGAAGAAAAACATCAGGAAACCGGCTTGCTTTAGACCCAAAAGTCGACGGGGTGTGTCAGGCACAGAAGGGTGATCACCTACTCGCCTATTAGATTAACAATTCATCATGAAACAGATACAGAAATCTGATTCCCAGGCCTAAAAATGTTGTCGTGCCATTGATTGTTTTTTTTTAAATATTTTTTTTAATATAAATTCTTAATAAATGTTAAACGGTATTAAAAATATAGAAATATAACATATAATATTGCGGATTTTTAAAATAAATCGCAAATTGATTCTCTGAGAATACAAAGTTATATTTTATTTATCACGCCTTTACAATGTTACAACAATTATTGTTTAACTATGACAATTAGTCTTAAATCTCACCTACAAATACAAAGAAACGACATTTAAAGTTTACTAATATCGCCTCCTCATTTGTATCCTTAATTAATCTCACTACAAGTTTTTTATAACAATAAATGCACTACATAATCTGTACGTCATCCGCCATTCTATCGCGCGTCACTCCGATGCGTCGCTTACCAACTTCCACAGATAACTTATAAAAACGCAAAGCGCGCCAAATTCAAATTAATGAAATGTCATCTCATTACATAAATATTAAATTTATATTTTCATTCTGATTAAATTATTATTTAATTTATTAATCATTGCTATTACTATATATAGTACTATAATAATATATAACTATAATACAATACATTAAATATGTATAACAATAAAAAACAAAAAAATCGTTTTAACCTTCGAATAAAGCCTATGTTTGGACTGCGTGCCCGATAGGCTAGTATGTAGGGGTGCTTTATTTAAAAAAAAGGCTTTGTTCTATATTTAAATCAATTGCACCTCGACTTTTTAATTCTAGTTCGGAACAAGATTTATCGTAAACATTTTACACTATACGCCATTTAACTGTACATTTCCTGAATACACGATATAATCTTCAACCCTTTTGAGGCTAGACTAACTGTTAATTGTTGATCATATCTTACTAACAAGCTTTTGTAGTTAAAAACTTACGTTAGTTTTTTTAATGTATGCGGAGATGTTTTAATGTATTTTACAAATGATGTGTATATGTTATATTTATTAGTATCTGTTAAATTCTGTCAAATATTTGCTAAGTAGAACTCATATCTTGGAAACCTTAATATTATTTTTAATGTTTCATGCAATTTTTTTTTAAATGAACTTGGTTGCAGTTAGGGTTACTATTCGTACGTATAATAAAGTTTTATACGATATTTCAGGTATATAGTATACGAATTCTTTCGCATGATGTCGTCAATTTAGTCGTTAATTATTTTTTGTTAAACGGAATTATCGATTGCCATTGAATCGATGTTGCCACTCGTCTACAACTCACTACACTACTCGCCAGCGCCATACGGCCACATCACTTTAAATAAAATATATTTTTAAATGTAATAAAAAAGAAAAATAAATTGTGTTTTTCTTTGATATTATGAACTTTTTTTTCTTCTGTCCTATGTACTTTAATTGAAAAAAACGATGCAATTAGGTTGGTTAACAGTTTATAGTTAACGAATATAGCAAGAATATGCTATAAGCCATAATAATTTTAAAGTTTACACGAGATTTAAACAATAAATATTCAAGCTAGCTACTTAAAGCATTCTATTTATTAAAACTTTTTAGTAAGGACATACCATAGAGCTAATCGGAAATTAAAGCTTTACGCAGCTCTTTTTTATAGCATACGTTAATTAATCTTAAGTTTAAAAAACCGTTCCAAATTCAAATTATAATTTAATAAAGGAACGAGGCGCCTCTTTAGATTTTTAAACTATTTTTAAGTTCCTACGACCATGAAACCCTAACCAAATTCAATAATAATTAGAAATATTAACAAATCAATCCAGTATATAATAAAACATAAAAGGCCTGTCCTCATATATTCACTTGTTTCAGGTCGGCCATCACCAACAGTGATCTGGCTTATAGACAGTGTACCCGTACCCCAATACATCGGCGAGAAAACAGATTCGCACGTCGTTGTTAACAAACTCGAGTTACCTCACGTCAAGAGATCCCACTTGAATACCACCTTCAAGTGTCGAGCCTCGAATACAAACCTCGTCAGCCCTCAAGAGAAGACGGTGCGCTTAGAAATGAATTGTGAGTATGACGTAATTACGTATTGAGGTATTTTCAATTGACCTGACACAATGGTAAGACGTATAATGGGGTGAATTATTTAGGTTACCATATTTTTTGCATGTAGCATTGGTTTAAAGTAAGAATTAAAATAAACCTGTCTTTTAAACTGTGCAAAGATTATTTAACTACGAACAAATTCTCTAGATGGTAGATGACAATGTTTCTCTGGTTAAACGTTAGGTTACTATATTAAATGGAGGTTTTGCGCGATGATATCATGTATTGATATTTTAGAATTAATTACAAATCACGTCACGTGTGGATATGTCAATTAGAAATATCCACACGTGACGATACTATGGAAATAAGCAATGATAAAAGGTTTGTTCACTTTGATGTCGGTTACAAGAGAAAAATAACTGTAAAGGGTTTATGTTTATTGCACAGTAACATCCAGAATGTTCAAAATTTTATTGAAATATAGTATTTTTATTTAATTTAATATAATAATAGGTTGGGGGAAAAAGTTCCTTCGCATTTTTAAAGAAAATTCACAACATTTTTTAATATAGTTTATTTACATTTAACTAAAGTATGTAGGTACCATATTGTTCGATAACTTTTTGCCATCTTGTAGGTTGTAGAAATTTTGGGGCAACTGATTAAAATTGATTTTGGCAGTCCTCTCGTGATGTTAGCCTGACACAGCCTAAAGAATTCTGAACAGACCGAAACTTCCTAATTTGAATTTATCTTCTTTTAAATTTAAACTTTTAATGATACCAAAACCAGCCAGATACAAATAGTATAGCCAAAGACATTGTATTACAAGTTCATACATACTATAATGCGAAAAGACTTTTTGCCCAACCTAACATTAGGTCCTTACATATGAAATTGGCGTTTTGTATGGGAGGAACAAAAAGTCGAATATTTTTAAATATAATATATTTAATTAATCAAAGTATGAACCATTGTTTTCTATGCACTTTTGCCATCTCGTAGGTAGTTCATTGATCCCTTTACTAAAAACCAGTCGGACGGGAATCAATAAAATCTGTGAAGGCGATTTGGCTTGCCCCATCAGAGTTACATTTTTTCCCTTGCAAGAAGTTGTACAAATTTCGAAAAAAATGGTAATCTGTTGGAGCAAGGTCCGGGGAGTCGGAGGATGTCTTAGACATTCCAATTGAAGCTCTTCTAATTTGGTAGCCGTCTGTTGTGCAGTGTGTGGTCTAGCGTTGTCGTGAAGTAGCAGTGGCGTGGAGCGATTGACCAGCCTACGTTGTTTAGCCGCTAGCTTTTCCATCATGGTTTGCAATTGCTGACAAGACACCAGCCGTAATAGTCTGGCCAGATTTGAGAAAACTGCAAAGAACAATACCGGCACTAGTCCACCAAACGCTTACAAGTAACTTTTTTGGGGTTAATTTTCGCTTGGGGCAGGATTTGGTTGGCCAATTTGCTTCAAGTGAATTAAAACAGTTTTATCACTAACACCGCAGCCTGCAGCTAACTCGGACGTGGTTTGCGATGGATCCGCTTCCACAATAGCCTTCAATACTTCATCAACTTTGGCCTCAGGCCGTCCACGGGGCTTGTGCTGCAGGTCGAAATTTCCAGATCGAAAACGTTTGAATCAAAAACGAACTGTGTTTTCTTTTGCAACATGACCGCTATACACATCATTCACCCTTCGAATCGTTTCCGCAGCACTAGTGACACGGCGGAACTCGTACTCGTAAATAATGCGATACTTTAAGTTTTCCATTCTGTAAAATGAGTGACGCAAACAGAAAAAAACAAATGAATAACGGTCATCGAAGCACAAATACATGAGTAAATAGCTGTACAAATTTGAATTTGGAATTCCCTACCAAAGAGGAGAACATCGTGATTAAAGTGGCCAGTAAGAAATACGCCATTTTCATATGTAAGGACCTAATAAAACGATAAAATTTATTGAGTACAACATTAATGGATTAAATATGAAAGCTTGCACTGTTCTAGTGGAGCTACGTGATAGCGTAGCGTTAACGTAGCATTTTTGTAGCTACGTAGCCTTCGATCGTTATACAAGATACGTGTCTGTTATAACTTAATTGATACTCTTCATTATAATTATTTTTGTTTGGTTGTAATCTGGGCATTGTTATGGGACAGATTTTACATATTGAGTTGCTAAATAATTTTTATAATACAATAAGTCATATGTTAAGATAAAAAATCAAATGGTAGTAAGTGAATTTCCTTCGGTATAAGTGTTACTCGAATAAGTGTAGAAATATAATTACGATATAACGTAATGCGTATATCAAATTAAGCTTCTGTTCCCATTTCAGCTTTCCAATCCTAGAAGATATGAACTGTACATTTGTTACAGTGAGGCCGACGTTAGTGCAGATAGCGAAGAAGCCGGCGACGTTATCAGCGGAGCGGCACGTCAGCTTATCATGTGTAGCGGAGGGAAGCCGCCCGCCCGCCCAGCTCACTTGGTTCAAGGACAATAGGAAATTCACTAGGGGCAAGGTTTGTTTAGCCTGTCTCTTGATTTTAAATCGTATCAAATAAATAATACAAATGTTGTATTTCTTTCCTTATCTTATCTCTTGATATACACTCCTACTATTAAAACAACAAGCAATATCATTGCGCAGTTATAAATGAACACATGTGTCGAATTATAGCCGTGAAAATACATTTTTACAAATAAATACGTAAGAGTAATAAAGTTAATTTTTAAGTTTATATGTTTGACGCTGATCGATACACCGGATCCAAAGTTTAAGAACCCTGTCACAATGTTTGGTTTCATCGTTAGTTGAAGATAATTACAGTTAATGCGTACATGAGGACAAATAATCGCGCGCTTAGTCCACTTGATACACTACAACAGTTGAACTAACCTTAAGTAAAACGTAAAAAATGTTATGTACAGCCTTTTTTTTTCCGCAGGCCATAAATATATAAGATTCTTACCATTACTCTCTGTCACCACCCACCCGCAACATGAATGATTATTTCTGTGACATCCGATTTTATTCCTCATACTCATCGAAGCTTACATCAGTAATGAATACGTGTATAAAACATTCATTGTACTCGTCCATTGTCGGGATTCCAATTAATTACTATGCAAAAGGTTATACATTAAAAGGCGTTTCATATCCACGTACTTATACATTCCTTTTAATAAAGATTTATTGTTTAACGTTTTTTTTGCTTTTATTGCTGCAATTATACAATTTTTAAACATAAGAACTTGACTATAGAAACTAAAATATTTTAGTATACTCTTACAGTGAAGAAAACATCGTGAGGAAATCGGCAAGCCGTAGATCAAAAATGTCGACTGTCTGTCTATGTCTAGCACAGAAGGCTGACCTACTTGACTATTGAAAATAAATTATATTCTTATAGTAAGAAAACAATTTTTTAACCGGATTAAAGCTACTTGTATTATTATAAACTTATAATTATTAACATAATTCTAAATTTAAATTTTATTTTCCGACGTTTCGCGTGCTTTACAGCGTGCGTGGTCACGGTGACTGAAGACAAAAGGTGTTGAGTGTCAAAAGTATCACAGCTGTAGAGAAAGTTGTGTTATCTGTATTTATTTCCCCGGAGTTGGTATCGACTAAATGATGATGAAAATATTTACAGAAATGACTCACGGTGTCCTCCTTGTTTTCTTTCAATGTGTAAAAGCTATGTTAACCAAAGACAATACTATTGTTATAGTAATATTACACAACGTTTATATGTCTATTTTTGTGGTCTTTGTTTCCAATGATTGATAAGAGATTTTAATAATCTTAAATAACTTTTTTTACAGGTTACTGAAGCTGTAAATGATACATGGGTGAGCAGTACAATTCAGTTCACACCTCTTCCAGAAGATGATGGTGTTCAGGTCAAGTGTCAGGCGGACAACAGCGCCTTACGAGGACAGAGTATAGAAGATTCCTTCAAACTAGATGTTGTGTGTGAGTATAATTATGTATTTTAATAAACATAATATAGTTTAAACATATTTTACATTAATTCAGCAAAAGTATAAAAAAATAAATAAATATATATTATTTTTGCCGCAAATTTGTAAACATTTTAAATTAAAACACCACAATGTTTGTACACTCAATTCAATAAACAGACTTTTCATAAAACATTGAAAACACCTTTATTTAAAAGCTTTGATTACATTTTCGTTATTCAAAGTAACGCAAATTTAATTTTACTTTCATTAATAAAGGGTATAAAAATATACATTAATTCGAGAGCAAATACAACTCATTCATGTATCCCCACATCTTAATTCACACAGACATTTCCTAAACGAATATTGCTACAAAATAAGCAATAACGAAGCTCAACTCAACCAGTTTTCTCATTTCTGACATCGTTAAGCTTAATTATCATTGCTACTTAGAACACCTTGCGAACGGCCTCACACCGCTGAGCATACATGCTCCGTTTTGTTTAAGTCAATTTAATACTAAGGAAATTATCTTATAAGATTATGTACACTCGACTTTTTAATTAAGTGTCGCTTTGAAAGAAAAAAGACATTTCTTACAGTGCTAACCTAATAAACACCCAACTTATAACCCTGAGACCGTTTCTACCCCAGCTATGTACTAGGAGTAACTGATAAATAATAAACAAATAACAATCGATAATAAGGCATCTAGCAATAGTAACTTTTCTACGTAAAGGTTAATTTCGATATTCCAAGAGAAATTCTATTTTGACAAAAAATACTAAGAACTTCACTAACTTATGAAGCCATAGAAAGAAAATTGTCAAAGAAACCTACTAAAAAGAATATTTCTTAAGATATTTTATAAATATAACCCCCTAACCTAACAACGTAATACCTCTATAAGACGCTTGTGCAGTATTACGCTTTACATGTCAAACTGGAGGCTGTACAAAAGAAATTTTTACATATTTTAAATTGTCGCATGAATAGTGGTAGGCCTAAATACAAGGAACTTTAAAAAAAATATAATTTACTTTCTTTCAGTACTAGACGAAATTTGATAGATTGTGTCAGTATAAGAAAAATATGCGTACATGAACTAACTTGTTCAGATCTTCTCGAACTCATAACATTCAATGTTCCTCCCAGATCTCTACCCTCGCACAGAACCTTTAACCTTCCGACTCCCAGAACCAACATTGGGATCCGCAAGCCCCGTCACAGGATGTATTCTGCTTTATTTAAGTATAAGTTAAAACAACTATTAAAGTCCTAAATCTTGTCTATTCCTTCTATATTATAGCTACTAGTATGTTAGTAGTTCTCCTGATTTATACATTTTGTATCGTCTACTTAAATGATATTTTGCTGTTATGTGTTGTATTGTTTTATCAGTGAATGTTTTGTTTTTACTTTTAGATATTTAGCTGTTTTATTTCTGAATCTGATTACAACATGTGTGTCACTGAGCCTCCCACATAGCGCTCGTCCCAGCCTTGTCAGTCGCCACAAGTAGGAAAGCGGATACGCATATTACCCTATATTAAAATTATGTTAACTTCTAAGTTGATCAGAATGCTAATTGATTTGGCTAAACAAAAGTAATTACTGATTATGACTGTATATTTAGCGCAGGTGTAACTGCTGGGATTCCAAATATCCTTGACAAAGATCGTACAACGAAACGTTAGGTTTTCCTTAAAGAAACATGCAAGACATTTTCTATGAATCCAACAGATGTAGTACTAAATTAAAAAAGTACTTTATGAAACTCTTGCACTCAACTTGATGAAGCCGCAAAATTAATGATTGGTCTTTTAATGCTTTCTATTAGGTCGTTTTCGATTTCCCAAGTCTGCTTCTTCATGCAATTAGAACTTTGAGTTCAACTTTTCTTACATTTAGTTTTCTAACGCAAGGAAAATTTTTATACCAACTTCCAACGTAAAATCACTCTTTAAATACATTTTCAAGTAATATTGCTATTTAAGAATGGAAATATAGTCAAAAAATTGCTTAAACCGTGATGTTTTTGGTACCCCAATGGTACTAAAGCTCTATAGAATAACTAATCATTGGACAGAGATGATAATAGTAACTGACATTCTATCTCCATTATGAATTTTGACGTCAGTGTGTTCAAATCACGATTTAAATTGAGCACATTTACTCTCGCTCCGACAAACAAAACATTGTCACAAAACTGGCATGCATAAGACCGTAAAATCCATGGATCAGCTACAGATTATCTTGGTGACCAGCTTTCTTACCTTACAGATTGTACCAAAACTAAAAGGTTGTAGCGCCTCTCATTATTTTATATGACTATAATGATGAAAAAAAAATTCAAAGACAATAAAAAACAGAGAAAAGGAAAAATTAAGTAGGCCTTACTGTGTAATTATTGTAAAGCAAAACAAAGGTATAATATTTAGAATATTTTCCATCACTAAGAATTATAATCAGCCGCCTAACTTCAAAAATATTAATATTTACACCCATTGTACGAATTACAAATACAAACAAAATAATACTAACGTAACATAAACTACATATATACGGCCTAAGAGTAAATGGCTCCAAAAGTAATTAAACAATGAACCCGTTCACGCATCGTACTCAAACACATATTGTAAACATTTTCAAAGAGACGCTTGCTGTTATTAAAGGCTTCTGAGTGTGGAGAACTTTGTAAAGCGTAATTAAAACCTTGTTAGTTTTAGCGAGTCCTCAACGTCAACATTTGCCAGCCGAATAGTGGCCAAAAACTAATTCAGAGTGTAGTTCGCATCCGTTTAGAAGTCGAAACACATTCACGGCTATTACGCTATGTTTTACAGAACTCGAACTCCTAGGAAAATAGTAAAATGTAAGCTTAGAACGTTGTATTAGAATGGAAAATTGTTGCAATTTCAGCTACAACTTCACGCCTATTTACGTTGGAAATGAACGCTATGGCGAATTCTATTACTGTGAACTTATAAAGTTTAATACGGTCGCTACAATGCCTCATAATATCGTGTGAAATTATGTTTAGTTGGAGACAATTCTTTATACAATATATATATTAGTTTTTAGCTACAAGTCATGACACAATAAGCTGCATATTTTATAAACTAAATCATAAAAAAAATATATTGTCAACAGGAGTTAATAACCACTTATTAATATATTTTTACTCTTTTTTATTTCGTTACTATTTAAAAACATAGCGATATATAAGCCGTAGATATTGTAATAGTAAATAATATGACATAAATAAATGAAAGGTGATAACAATCCTAGGAAAATGTAATTCCAAACATTGATAAATGTAAAATTAGTCGTGCGTACGTCTCAGAAGTACTCAACAAAACAAATTAATTCCGTTACGGGCCAGTCATCAAAATGAGCAAAACGCTGACTCTATTACATAACGTCAGAGGAAATTAATTTACAAATATAAATAAATTCTATTTACTTCTGCTTGGCGAACCGTAACGCATTTAGAGCGTGGGGAATTTCGCTCCCAGCGCGAATCGTTTTGGCAACAATTTAAACGGTGAAATCGTAAATGTTTATTTGGAGGACGTTTCTCGTCGGGCGTCGCGGGGAGTCAGGCGTCGTTATAGGTCTTTAATGGCCAATAAAGTGTCAGCGCTCGTTTCCTACAGATAACCGTTCACCTGAACAGACCGACGTTTCGATGCAATCTCGAGGTAGGTGATGATTGCTATTACTAATATCGATTCTATTAGAGAATTTGATGTTCGAATTAGGATTGGGCGGTTGGTGTTAGATTCTTATGCGATACTAATGGCTATAGCAATCAGGAAGGAATCGTTAACGAGGTTTTTTCTGTTAGCTGTATGAAAACAACGGCTCTTATGTTGGCTATTTGATGAAGAAAAGTATTCAAATATTCAAAGGCGCACAACTAAAACTCACAGTCGTAGCTAAACCTACAACTACAAGGCCAAAGGTCGTGCGGTTAACCACTTGGCATTGTTTAATATTTATTTGAAAGGAAAGATTTAATCATAAATCTGTTCTGATAAGCAATGATATGTTTGAAATAAATTAATTTGTATAATTTTATCAAAGCGTATTTAAAATAACTAAATTGAATATCATGAATACTAATCTGTATTCTAGCGTTCATAAATATTTACGTTAAGTTTTATCAATAATAAAATTAACAAAGACCTAATGTTCCATTTAAATAATCTTAATAATTTGTATAAACTGATACAAAAATTGTCTTGAACAGTTTAATATAATAAAATTATATTCACGAAAACTTAGAACGGGAAAGTATAATCTTTTTAAGAAAATCTTTAGTTAGTTTTAAGACTATACCAGCGCCAAGTTAAGAGACCTTTGAGGTATTCTTTAACTTAAAGATATAGTTAACCATGGTTAAGTTAGCTATGGAACAAAATATAAACTTTAGTTAACATATATAGAATATACTATTTTACTTAGCAGTGTTAGACTAGTGGCTTCGGCGTGCGACTCTCATCCCTTAGGTCGTAGGTTCGATCCCCGGCTGTGCACCAGTGGACTTTCTTTCTATGTGCACATTTAACAATCGCTCGAACGGTGAAGGAAAACATCGCGAAAAAACCGGCTTGCCAAGCGTAATTGCAGTCACAGGAGGCTGATCTGCTTATTAGCAAAAATTCATGTAATCTGAGGCTAATACAACCCTTGGTTGTATCATCACTGTTTTTTAAAGCGAATTTCTCACACAACGAACATAAGGGATGGGTTTTTTTTTATATTACAGGCAGGAGGCTCACCTGATGTGAAGTGATACCTTGCCCGTGGACACATTGCCAGAGTGGTCGCAAGTGTGTTTCCGGTCTTTTAAGAATATTTTGATTTATATACAATAAATCAATTTTAGCACATATATCGTATTAAAAACAACTCGAATGAGAAAAGGCTATGAGTTTGATCTTCACCCTTGTTCAATGAACTAATCTAAAAATGCATTCGCCGGTTCGTGTGTCAAAGTCAAAATCGACAATTGTCATCCTTCTTTGACTGACACCGATTATATCCACAGAATATATTAATAAGATTGCCTACTTACATTATAATATTTTAAAGCTTATACGTATATTGACATATTTATTAATTCGGCTTTAGATTAATCATCACTAGATCTTTAGACTCCCTAATGGATCCATTAGCTCCAACTTTTTGTTTACTCTCACCGAGGATGTCAAATTTTATTAGTAGGTAGGTAGGTAATTACTTTAGCTTTAAGAGAAGCTTTGAGTTTAAATAAAGAATAGGATTTATCACATTAGCGAACTAAGAAGACTTGGTTGATTCGTGAACTCTTGTCGATTGCAATCTTTGCTCTTTCTAATAAAATATATATATTTTAATACACGCAGCCTGCGTTTTTTGAAATAGGAAAGGAGTGATATTCTTATTCAATAAATTGTCTATGCTAACACATGTAGGTAACGTATATACGTTAATGTCTTAGCATAGACAAAGTTAGACATTTTTCGTATCTATGTAGATAGATAATAATAATAAAATTTATCACTGCTCATCCTGGTAACATTCTCACGTAATATATATATATAGACTATCTAGTCATTTTATTTGATATTGCTACTGTTAATATGATTTGGTATTGCTGAATTTCGCTATATGTACTTAAATTGAATGCCATTGTCTATAAAATTATGTAGACGCAAATGTATGCCATACTTTTGCTTACAATTCATGTATGGTTTTTGTTTTAGATCCGCCAGTTGTTTCTCTATCATTGGGCAGTACGCTTAACCCGGACGAAATCAAAGAGGGTGATGACGTCTACTTTGAATGTTCTGTGCGCGCCAATCCAAAAGAACATCGTATCACGTGGTACCACAATGTAAGTAATCTGTGGCCATATTTTAGAGACTATCCGCGCCAAAAGTTTGAAAAAAGAACGACATTTGTTTATTTGATGGACACGACAAATTATTTTATTGACTGGCCAAATGAAATAAAACCTTAAATGATTACTAAAACTTTAAAACTATAAATGAATTTATAGCTTGAAATAAGCAGCGAAACACAATTCCCTGAGGAGTAATGTGTTTATATAAGCAAAACAAATGGTTTCATCAGATGTTGGGTACGTTTTGATGGTTACATTCACACTTGGCTGAACTGTTGTAATTTCAGGGCATCGCTTTATTGCCTTTATCCCTATCACAACATGTATTTATTTAGCAATTAAAATGTTTAAATTTTACTAACCAATGTGAGGAGACAATATATTTATATAGCGTGAATATAACTAAAACAAAAAACAATTAACATCGAAACCTGCGACTGGACTAAATAGAACAAATCTTAATCATTATTAAAAACACTAAATTTCTTTACAAATCATCTGCCTTACCTTAAATTGGGACAAATATTAAATCTTAACTTACAATAATAACATTTACCATTTATTAATCCACCTAAATACCTCTTTCGTCCAAACACAACAATTGACTACAGGATAGTCAATTGTTTTTCACATTTCAAAAATGGAACAGTTGGCAAGTGTTAGCACTAGATAAACACAGTTCATCAATCTGTTTGTAATTTAATTGGCCTTTTGAGTCGAATATTGAAAACAAAATATTGAAGTTTCAGAGTAAACTAGCTCAATAAATCATCAGTTAATACACACTATTGGTATTGGCATACAGTCATTCCGTAGTCAATTAATGCCAGCAAGCTTTGTTTTACAGTTAGAACTTTAGGGTAAATATTACATAAATTAAAATGAAATAGCTATTGTATAAGATTACTCAAATTTTTCATGTTTCAAATTGTGACATTACTAATTATACCTATATTATAAGTCAGTTAATGAAGTTTACAACTGCAGCCTATGGATTTTACATTTTAATGGGTATTAAAAAATGCGTATTATTACGTACTATTTCAATTGTGGCATCTCCTAAGGAGGAACTCAACTGAGACTCGATTCCACAGCCCAGCAGTTCCCAAGTTCATTTTACTTATTAACAAAAACACTTACATTTACTTACTATATTTTGTCACTGATAATATTTAATTGTTAAATTGGTTACAATAAAAACAAGCCTTAAGTTTTTCTTACCGGTTTACTCAGAAATGTAACTATCTTAATTTTACAGAATAAATCAGTTGGGCATAACGTGGTTCTAGGCGTTATAGTTAGCACAAAGTCCTTAGTACTACAGAAAGTAACACGCGACCACACTGGAGACTATTCCTGTCGAGCGTCCAACTCACTAGGCGAAACAGCCAGCCAGACAACTCATCTAAGTATACAATGTAAGTTTGTATTAATAAGTTAAATCTAATATGAAACCAAATGTACAAGTCTAGCTTGTACAAAAACACCGCAATACAAATGGATTTACCCAGGTTTGGATCACCCACTCGGATTCATCCATTTAAATGCTAGGTAATTGTATCGTTTCATGCTTTAGACTAAACTTGTAAATTCCTATCTCTATAGGAAGTTATCAATGATCTGGCGAACTTTCACAACTTACGATTCAGGAGTTAGCGAATCGATGCAACATTGAAGAGCGTTTCTATCCTTATACTGATAAACATTGATAGACATTTTAGTGTCCTTAAGTTTTATAGTAAACACATCATTCGGATACAGTATTCCGAAATTAACTTGTTTTGAGTTTCATTGAAAATAGCTAATTTATTGCTTAATTTATAAAGAATCGTTATGGGTTTTAATAAATCTTGTAAGTTCATGAACTAGCCCAGTCAATGAACAGAATTATTAAACTATCATAGCCTGTCCGTAGCATAATATGAATAATGAATGAGCTTTTGTAAGAAGCTTTCGAAAATAAAATTTTCCACCCCCTACAACCAATCACCTAAAATCAATGACCTTACAGACAGAACGGCTTTCCGATCCATAAAAACGTAGATAAAACTACTCCACAAGTAAATTGTACGACCGTTTATCCAATTTCAATCGATGGCCTTTTGTTTTCTATTATACTGAAACACTAATTTCATTTCAGAGCGGGGTTCGTTAATCTCAGAGTATCAATCAATCTCTAAAAAGCGTGGATTTGTTACAATCATTATTTATTCGAAGAAACGCAAAATGAATCATTCCACATTCCATTTTTAAACTGACCATTGATTTAGGCATATTGCTAATGATTCGATGTTTATCAGTTAGAAATAGATTACACTTTTATACACGCGTAGACGTGTCTAGTGGCTTCAGCGTGCGACTCTCATCCCTGATTTCAAAGGTTCGAACCCGGCTGTGCACCAATGGACTTTCTGTCCATTAGCACATTTAATATTAGCTAGAACGGTGAAGGAAAACATCGTGTGCCGGCAACGAAACAAACAGCGAAACCGGTGTGCCTGAGACCCAAAAAATCGACGGCGTGTGTCAGGCAAGGGATGCAGATCACCTACCTACCCAATAAATGGACAAATAATCATGAAACAGATACAGTAAAAGGCCCAGACCAAAACAGGTTGCAGCGTCACTCAGCGTCACGTCTAATGGTGACATCGACATGGTGAGCCCATGAACACTCATTGCCACAAGGCAGGGAAAATAGTCATCGGCATTATAATAACCATAAATGAGAGTTCCAATGCCTAATAAAATTACGAGGACGATTAATAATTTAGCAGCTCAGTAACACTAACTTTGGCTCCATTTTAAATACTTGAAATGTTAGAAAGTGTTCTACTCATCTAAGACAAGACTCTTTGTCCAACGCTGTTTTTTCATTTGGCCCTTTAGAGTAGGGATTCTGAGACAGTGATTTAGAATTCGGAGGCCTTACTGAGTCTGAGGTTCCAAAAACTAACACAGAGACAGAGCACGCTTGCAACTTTCAGCCACACTGCGAAATACAGAGAGATCTATATACACAGACACAACCATTCATATACTCATAAATTTACGCATACTTAAGGTTTTTACTTTTTTTGTTTGATAACACTAAGATTACTCATTCTCAAAGAAATTGTTTTAAACATGTACCACGAAATAATTCGTTACATGAATTTTGTCACAACCATATTTCTGTCATATTCATAATAAAGTTTTATTATTATTTAATCTTATTTTCACGATAGAAAATGCTATTCTACTACTATTTAGCTACGGAAAGATATACTATTTACCCTATGAGCGTAAAATATGATCGATCACAAAATAAGTTAGGATAATAATCTCCTAGGAGATTCATTTATTTGGTAATCATTAATTCGTTAATGATATAACAAAGTTTTGGTAAACAAGTGGGGTGAGAAACGTGAATCATTATCGAAACATCAATCACAGCAATTTATTGATTGGACTTCGATATAATGGTAAAAGTTATGATGGATTAAATGATCACTGTGATGAACGTTTTAATAAGCTTACATTTTGAGCTTTTAATCTTGTTTTTTTCTACATACGCAACGACAATAGGAGATGAGAGAAATGTCTACAATATTTGTCAGGTGAAGAAAGATATAGAGAAAAATTAAGAATTAAAAAATGCAAAATTTCCCATAACCGATGACACCGCCACGGGACTTCAACAACTTATGTAACAGAGCATTGGATACGCATATTTCAACTGTTTTTTTTATCTTTTTCTTATAGCTGAGTAGATTTTATTTCAGACTCCCACATATCGACATTGTTCTTCTGGCAATATCTATGGAAGATATGGAGGACTGTTCCAAAGACTCTAGGAACCTAGGACAGTGAACTGACCAAAAACCAAACTGATGTTAGTAGATCGAGCCATAAAGCTTCCATGTATTACTTGCAATATTCCTGGCACCAGTATCAGTACCCCTTTTTATATATTGGATCCCAAATCTCAAACGACGGCAACTCTATCCCCGAAACGAAAAGGCAAATCAGCATGGCTAAAGATGCCATGACACGTTTGAGTAACACCTGGAAGAAAAGAGGAATTGCTATCAAAACCAAAATATGACTGATACGGGCTCTAGTGAACCCTATCTTTCTGTGTGGAGTAGGAGTATCTTGGCTCAAGATAGGCAAAGGACCTACCCCTTCGAGATGTAGTGCTGGCGGCGATGGACCGTTCTAGTGAAAGACTCATCTTCCAACTGTACTCTGTCATAAGAGAGGCACTGGACAGAAACCGGTGGAAAAGATAGTCCAGATACTTCCTTGATGACCACGACGCTTAGTATGGCTCTTTCTATGGACTTCCTTTCTTTAGTAATTAATTAATAAAATTATTTAACCAAATCATATTGATGTCGTTTGAACATGGAACAGTGGACGTAAATTATATAGTCAAACTTTTGGTACATGTTACAAACACAATTCGAAGTCTCTCTAGTTAATTATAACATTCCTCGTTCAGTTAAATTATTGTGTACCGTTTGTTATTTTTGGTGTTATTGTCATACTCTCAAAGTTTAAGTTTAAATTATATAAAATATAATGTACAGCTCATAAATACCAATACGTTAAATTTAACTTCAATTAATTGTCGCAATCGATCACGACGTCTGTTGCTCGTCTAATTTGTGGCACAGACCCTCGCTAATGTAATAAGAAAATGTGTTAATGTACAATTATGTTTCTATTCTATACACAGATGCCCCAGTATGCACGCATACGTCACCACAAGTGCTGGGAGCCCAAATGGAGGAAACACTCCGCGTGAGCTGCTCTGTAACAGCAAATCCACCGGAAGTGACGTTTTTTTGGCAATTCAATAATAGCGGAGAAAGTCTTGACGTTTCGCCTTCTAAATATGGTAATAACATTATTATATGGAACTAATGATTCCTGCTAATGGTTAATATTTCAGATTATACAATATTTCAGGTATGTGAAGTCAATAAATATTTGAAATAAGATAAATGCAGACATCTGATAGCTCCCTGACCCATAGTGGGTATCAAGACTATACGTGACAATATTCAAACTCGTACTCGTAGCGATATAAATATAATATATATGTCAGTATTTTCCAGCTGAAAATGAAAATAATTTTCAACGTATTGTGAGTGCACGTAATCTGATTAGTTCTTTAATTGAAAACACATGAAAGGAAACTCAATTACACGAACTGAAAGCACAATGCGGGAAGACAAGTGCAAAGTAAAAGCAAAACAGCAAACAAGAAAATAAGATATACGGGAAAAATCTAATTGTGCCAAAGATACTTGAAACTTGGAACACGTCACGCGTGCTCAGAACTTAAATTAGGAGAAAAGATTTCAAATTAATAACTCACTGTAATAAATAAAGTAGTAAAGGAACACGAAACATTTTAAACTTTACTTTGTAACAATCGATTTAACATTTATATTTCCCGTATTTATACTTGGTTGAGAAATTTGCCATTATTGTCTTAGAACGTTATTATCAATTATTAACGTTCAAACCCTTTAAAGTCATTTAACATTATGATTTGATTGAAACCACCAAATAAATAATTTTATGAATTTAGACTAATTAACGAATAACAAAATACATTTGACTCTTATTAAAATCTTTGTATTTGTCTTTGGCTCTTTATTGTATGTACGTCATATCAAACGTAGCTGAAAATGTTAGAAATAAATATTTCAATAAAATATCATTATGCTTCGAGCTTTTATGTGATACATTCTGTCATAATGTTGTTATTACTAACATTGTCTATTTATGCGAATATATGTGTTTTTATATAATATTTACAATATTCATGACCATGTTGCGAGTAGCTGTTCAGCTACAAACCGCAGATCGACGGAGTACTGGGACGCTGCGGTGCCAATTTATGTTGCACGTGGTCTACGTGTGGTGGCCTGATTGTTTGAATACAACTAGTAACGACAGCACTGAACTAATGCCATTGTTTATGTAGTAACTTGAACTGCTAAATTCTGTATTACAATTTGTGTTGGTGTTAAAAGTGTTAATCACTGCTTCGTTGAGTCGCTAGGCATGTCGCTTGATAGCATGGGAAGCTTACAATCGTTCGATTTTTAAAATAGATTCACTGATGACTAAATTGAGTAATAAACTATTAATTTTTGTTTTAAAACGCCTACCGGTACCAATTACATAATATATTAAATAAAATTAATGATCTAAGTGAAATTTATGTTAAAACAAAAGATAAAAAATGCTTCTTTTGTCGTCTATTAACTGGAGAAAAAAATGGCCGATAACATTTTTAAATACCATCTCTAATAATAAGAAATTACTATACCGCACTAAATTACATACCTTCATACGATAAAAAAAGAACACGATTATCTGCTATCTTTATTTTCTAATTAACACGAATTATAATATTTCCGTTATTATAGGTACTGCAAATGGTAGCACCAGCGAATTGATCTACAAGCCTCAAAGTGAAAGGGAGTACGGCGCTCTCAGTTGTCGAGGCACTAATTCTGTTGGCAGACAACTTGAACCTTGCATCTTTCAAGTAGTACCAGCTGGTAAGTTAGCAATCACATTGAATTTAAACGTCACAGTTTTAGTCTGAATGAAAATTTATAAATCTTTTGCTACTAGATGAAGACTCTGAAAATCTCGTTTAAAACACACATTTAATTTTTTTTTGATAACGTTATATAAGAAAGTGGACGGTGTCTAAAAGGGGTTATCTGACATCGTGATTTGAAACTGACCTGTGGCTCTCTTGAATAGTAGTTCTCTTATAAGAGTTGTTTTAATTTAATTAATAATTTCTTAACTTAGTGGGTTGCACGCTTACACTTTTGTATTATTTATTTGACATAATACTCAATATAAACTTTAATAAATGCTGTTATTCGTACGTATTACCTACGACAAAAAGTGTATGATATAAATAAATCAAATAGTTTGTAAAACTTTTTATATTTTATTAACACTCTCAAAAATCAGATAAATAATCAATATTTGATGATAAAACATTAATAAACAAGTATTCATTGAACTTGTATTTTGTGAAAATTTATTTTAGGAAAAGCTTATCAAAAAGTCAATCTGCTAACATCGAATTTTTAAAACACAATCACGAATGCATTTACACATTGCTTTTGAATGAAATAAAATAAAAATCCAATAACGTTTATGATAAAAAACTTTGCATACGTTTGAATCAAATCTCTGTCCTAGTTAATCCTAGCTGCAGTTACTAATAGTATAAAAATAAAAATTGCCAATTCAAATGAATTTCTAAAATAGTTCTGGATCTACATCTGTCGTCGGTATATCCTATATTTTTTGTAAGAGAAACGTTTAAACCCGGAATACAAACATGTCTTAGCTTAATGTGTATAAAAGTTCGTCATTACCTAACTGTTGATTAGATCTGAAAGAGCGATAAAACCGCCCATTGCCCTCTTATTATTTAATTATTCTAATTGTCAGGTTTACGACGAAATGTCAATAAAAACTGACATAACGTTAAAAGTACAATATCCCAACCTGGTACATTGTGTAACATGTAAAATATCATTTATCATATTACCGAATGCCTGCAAACGACAAATATAAGCTCGGAAGATATTTTCGCCACATTCCTACTTTACCCACGAGAGCGGCTGTCTCATTATACGTCTTAAATTCAGTGACAATGTGAATTTCTTCCTCATATCGCCGCTTCCATTTATATTATTAGATATAATCTCAGCACGTCTCGAAATTATAGCGTTTAATGTCTTCGTACGGATTGTTAGTTTCAATTTGTGAGAGAAATTTCGAATTCTTAACGCGAAAACAAAAAGCTCTTAGTGAATTAGTTTTGTTATTTCAAGATTGCTTATTTATGACTGTGGCTTTTTATTGATTAAAAAATGTCTTGATGTCAATAAAAAACTTCTTCTTTGCTAGAAGCCATTTTTGCGTTACTTTCAGTTATTATTACTGTTGAGGCAATTGAATCAGGCAGAATCAACAGAAATCCTGTTGAAACTCTCCAAATGACATCAACAAGTAATTGCAAATTTCATGTATATAAAAATTAATCTCAATTTTCCTTGGTCATCGCAACATTCACGGACACAACGAACAGAAGAACAACTAAAAAAACAAAAAACGGCATGTAAGCAGGATTTATACAAATTTAAGAAGAAAAAGATACGTTTTTGAAATGCCTCATTTGATTTTATTAAGACGGAACAACGTTGTAACTTCCAAGTTTACAAAATCAAATTTTGTACCAGACACAATAATGCCCCATATAACGCGGCTGACCCGGATCGTGTTATAGGAAATAGCGTTGTAGAACCATGAATTTAATAAACTTATTTAGTTTAATTTTATACCACAATTGAATCAGGTGCCACGCAAAACTAATTATGGACTTAACAAATCATTATGAATTTCACATCTGACTTTTGTCGTTCAACATCAAATCAATGTTGTTATAAATATAATAACAATAAAAATACGATAAGTCTTAATGTTATTTACCTTTTCATGGAAGTTATACACATATATTATGTAATAAGAAATTGTCTCGCAAAGCTACCTCACGATACAAAATTCTGATAAACTATTTTGTATTGAGCAACAAGATAAAGTGTCATAGATATCGTTTATAGACCATAAAAGTATCCATAAATTCAGCAGGTATTGAAAATATCTAACGCAACTGCAAGAGAACAGTTATGCAATGGAACAGTCCCAAACCACAACATTTAATATCCTTAGAATTATAACATACTAAATTGTCGACCCCAATCAAATAAGTCACGCCGAAATTAGTGAATTTAGCTCTGCACTTAATTTTAATTTCAACGAATGTTACATCTACTGCCGAGTAAGGAGGTATTAGCGGTATTTAATTATGGGAGATTTTGAATATTTTAAAATATTTTAAGCCCGATACTTAGATGTCGTTACGATGAGAGGGTCGAGGGAAGATAAATTTAGTTTGTACAAAATTGACCAACTCAATAATGTTTATCGTAGCATTTGATTTTGTCGTTATTGTATTTTATTTTTGCTTTAAATAAGGTCTATTGAATACTTTTTAAAATATGTTTATACGTGTGAAAGTGACATGACAGTGAGAACTTAAGAAGGCGCAACGCTAACCAGATGTTATGTTATACATGTTTTTTTCTGAGTTTGCATACACATAATTTATTCACATTAAGCAGCGTTCGACGAGCTTAGCTGCAGATAATTATTTATTTTTATAATGTTTTATTTAACGATTCTGAACCCAAAAATTAAATAAAATTGATTTCCTTTCTTTAGCACGACCGGCACCGCCCAGGAACTGTTCTTTGCAAGCTGACATTAATGGCACTGATGGACTGACAGTGTTATACGTCCGATGCGTCGCCGGCTTTGACGGAGGACTGCCGCAGTCATTTGTCTTACAAGCCTTGGACCCTGTCACTAATAACAATAAGTACAACATTACTGTCAATGACACTGGTAAGTTAATACGCTTATAAATGAAAAAAATGTTTGTCAATTTTTTTTTGCATTTGGAACGTAAAAGAAGAATTTATTCTTTTAAATAGCGTTTCTTCGTTTGTGTAAAAGGCAGCAACCTTTACATCATATTTCTTTTTCTTTAATGAATCGTTGAAAATAAATTAATAAGAAAACTCTTTAACTTGTATCAGCAAAACGAATTATATAGGGCTATCATGTTTGACGTTTCAAGAGCCTTTCTTTATTTCGTTTTGCCAGCGTTATTAACGCCGGTCAGAAAATTTTATAGTCTACAGAATTCCTCCGAAAATGGACTATCCAACACTAATACTCACATCGAACAATCAAATGAAATTAAACTTCTATAAAATTATAGATTTTTTCAGATAGATTCGTTTGAATCTGAATACTAATAACGATTTAAGACATAATTCGAACACACTACCTAAAGTACTTTGTGGCATGCTTAAGCTTGTGGCCTATGCTGCTTAGGGTTTAATTTAATTTCTTCAAATTAGTACAAATTCATGTATTGAGATAATATTAGTTTTCATGTTATATTTTTTTCAGATGGACTCGTGACCTTTAAGATAGATCTAACCCAATTGTCCCCCGGAGACGCCGAGGGCGCCACTGTCAATCTACTCATATATGCGAAAAACCTTAAAGGTGAATCGGAGAAAACTCTGTTGGAAAACATTGCATTTAACGACGCTGCGAGGAGGACAGGTTTGTTACATTGGTTTATTTTCGTTTTACCGTCACACTTTTTGTTTTTTTAATTCTCAATTATGGTAGATATATATTTTTCTCTTTGTTTTATTATTTGTCACTTACATTATAGGTGAAGTTGGGATCTTCAACCCGAACCCTTTAGTTTATGAAAAACATATTAACTGGTAATTTCTGTATAATTTGACTGCATTGTTAAAAAAACTTGAATGTCTGTTACTTTAGATTAAACAGAACTGAATAAAATATAGTAAACGGAAATACCTTGACATTTCTACCGCTTTTCAGGAATTGTTAAGCGAGAAACGAAGTATGTAAATCATGTAATAAATTTGCGTTTATATTCGTGAAGGATGTTTTTTAATAAATACTTCAAGCACTTTATACACAATAAACTTTATTATTTTTTTTTAAATAAAAATGTTGTTTAGGAAATAAAATATTGTTTTCAATATTACAATAACACTTTGAGAATGTGTACTTCAGAACGCATTCAATTTTTCAGTATCTAATCTTGTCACGTGAGGCCTTTTTTGTACTTGGCTCTCAGAATAAATTGTATTGACTAAATATTCCTTTTTCAGTGCAACATTCTTACAAAAATTTATTAATTTATTATTGCTGGTATCTTTACGTTTTATAGATTGAATCACAAGAAAATAACACGCAATAACACGCTAAATACACACGCGAAAGCTTTAAACTTTAATGAATGTGTTTTCCATACAAATTAATTGGTAGTTAGTACACGTTTTGTTGCGCAACCCCGTGAATAGGCTAACATACTGCTAATCAACACATTGTACAGTTCAATGCAACACAAAGGTGCAGCTGTATACCAAAATAACAATCGTTATTACTACCAGTCGTAAAAACAACTTGTATCAACTACAGCTCAACAAAAAGATATACTTTTTCAATTTCTCGATTGTTTTTTGGTAATTTGTATTTGGTTTTAATGTGTGTATTTTACTTTTATACCAGTGTTTTTGTAGTAGCTGTAAGTATGTTTTTATTAAATTTAAAATGAAATATATACGTTTCTCATACATATCTAAAAGTCTCTCAAAGCACTCGCGAGCTTTCACACAATGTGAGTGTCTATAGATTGCTCCCTGGTCTATTAAATAGTAAACCGAATGGCTTTCTTTAAAAAGTTATATTTCTAAGCTTTGTTTTGAGTCTTGGTCTTAGTTAACACGTTGTCGAACAGTTAACTAACACAAGTAAATTAGACAACTTTAAGACTCCCGACGTGAAATCTTAATAATAATAGCGTTTTAATTCAAATTCCACCTTGTAAGTTTTCTTTCTCTTTTTCGTTTTCTGTACCTTGAGCACCAAGTTAGTAATATTCTTGCTATGTCCCCGCCCATTTCCACTTTAGTTTATTTATTTTTATTATAAAGTTGTGGTTGCTTACTTGTTTTTCAAATAATTTGTCTTTAATGTTTTATCCTGTTAAATTGTTATAACCATATACTCAACTGAATATACATAAAACAAGAGTTCGAAAGTCAAATCACGAATACCGATAGAACGATTAAACTCGTTCCTTTCATAGCATATTCACAAAAACTGTTTCCCTCGAACGATCAAGTTTTACAAAAGCAATATTTTAGTCGAGCCTAGTACGAAAAACCCTGTCGCTATATTCAACTCTCAAACAAAGGTTACTTTTTATAAACCTAAAAAAACTGGAATAGACTTCCATTTACTTTACGAACGTTTATGTAAAGTCGAAAATGTACAGCGAGATAATTTAGAGGTTAAATCGAGTTTATTTTCGGCTGTGGTTTATTTTGTTTTATACTTAGACTAGTGAATTAAAATATAGTAATCATTTGAACTAACGATCGTTGTAGCAGCCGTATTCTAATCATTAATACAAGAAAAAAAATCGTCATTTATTGAGTTAATGACACAGCTGGTTTGCATAGTTCTTTAGATTATTATTTAATATTTTTTTTATATAAAGCAGGCTCTGAGGACAGCTGTTAGTTATATTTAAATATTATAGTTATTGTGTAAACTTATCCAAAAAACATTTAATTATTCACATATACAGATGGCAAGAACAGTATTGGAGGGGCGACTTTAGGTATATTAGTGGCAGCCGCCTCAGGCGCTACGCTAGCTGCAGGTGGCATCGCTCTAGCCGCACTGTTCGCCCGAAGAAAGAGGTCACACGCCCCCCACAAACACCCGCCTGGGGATATGCTGGAATTGAGTGACGGGGGACGACGGTATGTCGTCGCATATACGATTAAACCTTCGCCAGACTCGAAGACGCCAGAACCTCAGCCAGACATATTGAATGCCCCAGGTAATACGTGTTTTGATGTAGTTAAAATTGATCAACTACGAATTCGAATTAAGCAAGCCACTGAATAGGACAACATTTAATCCAGATTGGTTCATATTTTTAGTAGAATATTTTCAAAAATAATCGTAACATTACTGATACAACTACAATTTTATTAATAAAAAAACTTTCTGTATTAACTACCCTTACATTGAATGAGTCTGTGTTTATATTATGTTTAGTACACACACCTACAAGATAATTATGAATACAATAGTACGTTGAACACGTTATAATTATAAGTCATTGATAATATTCTACAGTATGAGCTATTATTCTCTATTAAATATAATGTGATAAATGTACAGATATTTAATGACAATACATTTCTGTGAATACCTGTTTAGTGTTACAATACCGACTATGTTGCGATATTTCGTATTAAAAATGATTAAAGTATTCGACTTTTTTCTTGACTATTTAATAAAATAAAGTTTATAATAACTTACGTTGTTCAGTCTATTTTTAATTGCGCAGTTTAAAGGACTATCATTATTTGAAGTAGATCATCCAGAATTTTATAATGAAATGAAAATTTATTTAATTGAATGGTATTCTAAAGTTATCAAGCATCGCGGTACCGCAAAGTTGTAAATTTGTTTTTGTAGTACGCCTAGGAACGTCGTTAAAAAAATATTTCACCGCAACGCTCTCGCGGCAGTCCATTAGAGATACTAATAAAATTCCGTCGGTGAATTTATTAAACAAAAAACCTGAGAGGCTTGTTTTCGTCCGTTAAAAACAGTTCCTTTATTCGCAAAGAGAAACGGAATTTGAGAAAATCGAGCAACAAGAAAACTCCAACTCAGTTTATACAGTCTTTCCTTTTTATTGTTCTCTGCATTATCGCGCTTATTTAGGTGACTGGTGACTAATTAGGGAATTAATTATTTTCTCTTTCAGATGGTGAAAGTCAAAACGTTCTTGCAACAAATTCAGACGCTGACGAATGGACCGTACGAGATGTTAAAGGTTCTCATTTAATTTTTACACACTATTTTAAATGCTTTAGTCACTTAAATTTAAATATATATTTTTATCTTATTCACTTGACTGCCTTTTAGTTATAGTTTTATGTTTATTGTAACTTCAATATCTTTTTATTATAGGTGACTGGTCAAAAACGGGAGCAGTTTTCTCTGCAGAGGACCTAGCACTTTTAGATACGACTGTACACCCGCATCAGGTTAATGTAATATTTTGTTACAATTAATTTAAATTTCGCTTAATATTTTGCATAATCAAACTTTTTAAAAACGAAATTGAGAAAGTTATATCAGAAGGAATTTGACGCAAAGATTATAATCTTTTTATCCCAGAAACGTACAGTTCCCGTGGGCTAGTGTAATCCACGCAAACAAAGCGAGCAAATATAAATTTTCATTTGACTTTTTTCAGCTCACACCAGAAAGTGACATAACACCGATGGGCCGACACGAAGACATGATGAATCAAAATCTTTCACAACCCCTATTATCTAATAATTTTAGGCCTAGCTTAAGTCCTACATTAGGTAGCCCCAACTTTGTGTGCCCCAATGGCAACATTGGTTCTCCATTCGGTAGCGAAACCCTAACTTTAAGTGGACCCACTTTGAGTTCAGGGAGCCTGGCTACGTCTACCTTACACAGAAAAGGGAAGAGTAATGTTAGAAGAAGAGAACATGTTTTAGCGGAAAATTTGCCAGGACCTGAAAGTTGCGTATAAAATTGTCTTGAGAAGTTTTAGGTTTTAAATTCGGCTACATTCTAGGGCTGTCTTAAAATGTAGCTCAAATGAATGTTTCGTAATTTTTTATTCATATCTCGGATAGAAATTATTTAATTTTTCAACTAACTAAATCAAAAATTTGCTTAATATGATTAATTATGAAAATTAAATAGTAATAAATTTTCGATTTATAAAATCATATAAAACTTGAAACTAACTTTGACTTCTTTTAGTCTAACGCTTTTATGTTCCTATTAAAAAAGACGTAAAATCCAAAGGAATGTCTGCCAAAGTTTGCATAAACATCTAGACAATACAAATTTTCCTAGCAAATCTAGTTTTAAGGAAATCTTCTGTAAATACAATGTATGTGCTCAATTTTCTTTATAATTGGATTTAATATAGATTTAGAATAAACAATTATTGTTCCACTTGTTTTTAATTTTGTGCGCAAATATATCAAAGACCTATAAAGACTGTACAGTTTGTAAATATCATATAAACTACATATTATAGTTATACATTGCTTGTAGATTCTTAAACATAGATAAATAAATGGGTTGTGTGTCTGTAAATATAAAACATAAGTGTAATATTTAAAGTGAGCTTTTGTTGTATGTAAATAATGGCATTAATAAAATCGTTTAGGTTTGTGTTAATTCTATATAAAGTTTAATTGTCCTTAGTAATGTCGAACCATATTTGTAGTCATCATTACTTAAAGCGGCCCTAACTAGCTGATTGTAATTTTATATTCGGTAAGAAAATAAACTTTTTACAAAAAGTTCGTATTGTTTTTAATTAACACCCAATTACGATAGAAATAAATGATTTTACAGCGATTTATTGATGACTGAGCACTATTTTTTATAGACCAGGGGAGAAACGGGCAGGGGGCCCATCTGATCATAAGTGATACGCTCAATGCCAGACGGCTCGCGAGTGCGTTTTGAGAATTGGTACGCTCTTTTCTTAAAGACCCCTAAGTCAAATTGGTTCGGGTGTACATAGTGGTGTTGAGTGACAAAAATTTCTTAAAAAATACTCAGTTGTGGAACGACGGACGTCGAGGTGATAAGGGTAGAATTTTAGGAAGTTTATTATTCTACCTCAACGTCGGATTATGAAACTCAGCCGCAAGTATTTATCCGAACAACTCCTCTGAACACTGTTCATGGTAAATGCTGTAGAAGATGCAAATTCACACCATTTCTCTACGCAACGACGGACGGATAAGGTATGGTAATCGACGATTAGCACCGCTCTTCGTTGAAAATGGTGAAGCGGAAGGATCTGGTACAGGGGAGCTTCCAACCAGAGGCGACAGTACTCCTTGAGAGTACTCCGAATCTGTGCTTTATACGGTTGCAAGCAGTGGCCCGGAGTAAATTAGTCTTGCCTTACTGACCACACCAACCTTTTTGGTGGCTATATCTGGATCATCCTTCAAATGCATTGAATTTTAGGCTGATAAGTATATCTATATAAATAAAAATGAATCGCATGTTGCTAACACTCGAAGACGGTTGGACAATTTCAAATATTTTTGTTTATTCCTTGATCACTGAGGAATGTTATCTTAAAGAGAAAAAAAATAAAATTGCACGGAAATTACCTTAAACCCGTTTTATTCCGGAAAAGTCTCTATGGGGTAGTCTAGCAATATGTTCTATATGTGGATATGTAGCTTCTAAACAGGTAGGCTAAGTAAAAATTTATATTAAGGCGAAACATATTCGCGGTGGAAAATAAGTTTATAATAGGAATAGTTCTATAATTTTTTGGAGTCCCATGAACATACAGCATATGTATCTATTTATATATCACTGACGGCTTTTCTAATTAGACTTAGACGCCAACCCATTACATGGAATGCAACAAGAACTTGACGATTGAGACATAAAGACAATTATAGTGAATTTTAAAAATGTGTGTTAGATAAACTACTTACAACACATATACTTTATACAATATTTTTCAAAGAGTAAATACAAACAAAACTTCTAGTCTAGTAGACCTTTGCGAAGAATGATCAATGAAAAAGATTATAACAAAAACATTATCTTTCAAACAGAATGTCATATTTACACAATTCAATAAAAAAAACCATCTCCAAATAAAACCAAATGATTTTCTATTAAAATCAGTGAGTAGAAAAATAAATCTTTCAACATTCAATCTCGGGGATAAAAAGGGAAAAATACCAATTTATACGAATTGTAAGTTGGCGCTTTCCGAACGGCAAATATTGACAGACATCGGCGACCAACTTAAATTGTTTACGCTAGACGATACTCAAAGCTAATTATTTGCAAAACGTTGAATTATTTAGAAAATCCTTGATTGCGATGTTTTCTCCGTTAATTGCTAATTCTAGTTTGTGGTCAGACGGAACTGTTATAAAGCCTTTTATTGCATTAGGTAAATTTATTTATTGCCATCAAATCATCTCGATATATTTAACGAAAATAGATCATATTTTAAATCGTAATTATACTGAAAGATTTTATGATTAATATTTTTATTAACTTCAAATAAAAATTAACCAGTAAGCTCATACATTTACTAAAATCATCCTTTAAATTTCTTCTGTACAAACATTACCTGTCCACACCGTATCCCTAACTTTTGTACTAACTACTAACCGACGTGAGACTGATTTTGAATAGGATTATCGTGATTCAACTGCATTTTTCTTTGCACATCTTGCCTACCTTATGTCATTCAATCCATTTTTATTTCTTTACTCACACTGGTTGCCTGGAAGAGATCGCTCGAAAGCGATAAGGCCGCCAGTTGCCCTCCTTTTCATTTAATTATGTTCAATTTTTATGCTACATTACATATCGTTACATTAGTAACGAAGTCTTAATAAATAAAAATCTTAAACAATATCTTGTTAACCTGTCCTATGCTGATACAGAAAATATTCTTATTGTGCAAAAATTGTTAAAATATAAATGAGAAATACTGTTTACATGTCAAAAGGAAGAGACTGGCTGCCCACAACACAAGGAACCAGTGGCCAGTGCGCTTTATTTTATCGAATCCTGTATATTGTGTTTAATAAAGATTTATTTCTTCTTTCATACATTGTGATAGAAAAATATTATTAGCAAATAACTAAACATAATGTAAAATAATATTGAAAAAATATCTTGTGGTGATGATCAATTGAGACGCTATACCATGTTCAAGATTGTTTGCTTTAAGCTTGGAGAGCTTAAGTTCTAAGCTCGCTCCGGTCGAGTTTGGCTCAGACAAAGGCTGAAGCTTTGTGGCGCAGTCTGGCGATAAAGCCGAGTGCAGGTAAACTGGAACTCAGTATGTAAACATTACGGAAGTGGCAATTGACGAAATTATGGTGGTGGCCTAATTTTGAGGCATTATTTATTTATTTATTATAGACGGAAGTTGAAAATAATATTATAAAACTAAAAGAATACAATAAAATTTTAGTTCGACTTATAAATAGAAAATATTGTAATCTATTGCATTTCTTACAATCTAATAATTTGTTAACTGCATATTATATAATAATAAATACCGTGGCAGTTTTTCTTCGTTGTGTATAGTTTCTTGGTCTAAGGCAAGTAGACGACGATTTGAGAGCAAATCGTAAAATTTTGGGTCCAGTTCTCCCAGGTTGATTACCTACGCCACGCTGAACTCAAAGTCAAAATAACTTTATTCATATAGGTTACCAAGTACACTTATGAACGTCAACGAAATGGATGTTAATTTATTCTAAATTTACATTTACAACCAGTTCGCAAATCAAGGGCGTAGGGCGGGCAAGAAACTCTCCGCAAATCTTTTTAATAGCCAAGTTTTGAGCAAGCAAGTGCACTGAGAAGTTATAAGGTTGAGTAACCGTCAGGCCACCGCCGGTTTTTCTCTTAATTATAACGCAACGTAATTTTATTACTAAATAAATAACTACGAAACATATAATAGCTCTGTTTTTAATTCGGTAATAAAAATATTTCAATTCTAGTCAAATTTTAAACGCTCCAAGAAAATTGAAGTCTCGTTCAACAGCAGTTACTTTGCATTATTCTTAGTCTGATAAATGAATTGATAACAGTAAACAGTCTCCCTCGAACATTATCAAGCATTCTCGCTCAATATCTGTTTACCCCTGTCTGAATATTTAACAAGCCTTTCGAAGGCCATTTATTCTCAACGCCCGACGCATGAAAATCGCGTTACAACTAACGCTATTCGTTAATTTTTTAGTACCAGTTGGTATTACAGATTTTAGGTTAGTATGGGGGCGGATTAGGATTACATCAAATATGTTTTAGTACTTATAGTATCCATTATTATAACTTTATATTCCCCCTCCAGATCGCAATATTTAGAAATTGCCTTCATAACAATTTTTGATACAAAATCTGAAAGACATCTTAAATCGATTTGGAAAATTGATTCCATCAAGACTACTAAAAGACAATCAATATGTATGTGTCATGTATATTAAACTTCACTCTGCATCTTCTACCGCATTTACCATGGAGAGTGTTCAGAGGAGTTGTTTGGATTAATACCTGCAGCTGAGTTTCAGCATCGGACGTCGAGGCAAAATACAAAATTCCACCCGTATCACCTCGACGTCCGACGTTCCACGACTGAGCGTTTCTCAAGGCAATTTTTGCCGCGCACCACCTCTATGTGGAACCAGCTGCCCACTGAAGTATTTCCGAACCAATTCGACTTAGGGTCCTTCAAGAAAAGAGCGTACAAATTCTTAAAAGGCCGGCAACGCACTCGCGAGCCCTCTGGCATTGAGAGTGTCCATGGGCGGCGGTATCACTTAACATCAGGTGAGCCTCCTGCCCGTTTGCCCCCTATTTTATTTAAAAAAAAAAAACTTAACATTTTATGAAACGAGTTTATTACTTTATATACTTACAGAGATAAGATTTATGTCGATTATCATTTACGCTCGCATTATTACGAAACAATCATTTTCACTTACAACCTACACTTTCCCTTTCGTGTGTCTCTTATAGTTTTAGAAATAAATAATGCCGTAAATAATAGCATGTATATTTTTATGGAAATTATTCGAGATCTTTTATACGCAAACATTTCTTTTAATTAATGACTAATATACTTATAATTAATGACTAATATAAACGACATGAAATGAAATATTAAAAAAATAAATACATGAAAATATGAACTAATTACAGCTTGTCACTAATACTTTTAACCTACAGACCGGTGCAACCAAACTACGAAACTTAATGCTTTGTAAAGCTTAATTTCCGATTGGATCAATGTATTTTTTTTTCACTATATGGGTTAAGAAATGCGTAATATAAACATGGTATAATGTTGCAGCTCCTTACAAACGTTGTGTAATACAAAAAAAACTTAGCGATTAAAAAGGGTGCCGGAGGGATTGCCAGTTCTTCTCTTCCGTTCTACGCCCCTGATTTGAGAACTGGCAGTAAATATAAAATTAGAAGCATTAAATGTATATTTCTTTTTTTGACGTTTATAAGTGAACCTAATAATATATAATACATGATTTTTGACTTTTGAAATAATTAAATCTTATAAATATATATTTTCACATTTAATAAGACATCAAACGGCATTCCTTCAAAACTATATTAATAATAAAACAATCGTACAGGAGGAAATTGGCATTTGCAAATAAAAATACAGAAACATGTCAGAGTGTTGAAACAACACGCAAAAATATGTAACAAATCGATTCATTACTTGCTGCATAGCGAATGGTGTAACGAACACTTGTTTGATTTGAAGGCTGTGCCGCTATAAAGGCTCACAAGCTTGTTCACTTGTACACAGAATTGCTTCGTCTGTATTGAAATCGAATCCTTGATTGGCACGAAGCTTTGTTTGAATAAATAAAGATGTGTTGCTACAATTTCGAATTATTTGTGACTTTTATAGTTTTTCTTTTTTGTTTTTTGTAGTTTTTTTGTTTTGATTGATATAAATAAATTGTTTCAGCTAACTGCATCTCTGCCTTCAGTGTCAAATTATCACGACGAAATGTTACTACACATATAAAACGAAATACGTTGTTCAATAGCCGGGGTTGCAATCTATCACACTAATATAGATTATGTAAAATTACTAAAAATCTTTTGATGTTTTAATCTATTAATTTGTAGGCTAAAAATATAAAAATGTATCGGTAATAGAAATTAAAGGTGGTTAATCCTAACCTCATGTTTGTCATAATTGAATCTGTATAATTCTCATCATTGAATTATATCTCTAAGATAATTGGTTTAACTGTAATAGATAATAGGACATTAGTTTCAAGTACAGTCAGATAAACTAGAACGTGATGCAGTTTATGACGGAAATAACGAATCCTCATGTTATCAGTCAGAATCTGTCTACAATCTTTATATGGACCCAGTGATGGGTATTAAGACTTCATTTAAACACTTAGCATTGGTTGAAACGGCTTACGTGGTTGTTCCAAATTGTTGTGACCAACTGCTTAAACGGCTCATGTGGTTGAATATTTCTCTGTCTTATACTAGCTTCCTCTCAAATTGGCAAAGACCTCAGGCCCTCAATAATCGTGGTTAGCCTGCCCGATACATTTGAGAAAATCCCACCACCTTGAACCACTAATCCTACCCAGAGGGATCCGAAGGGCCATTAGGTTCTTATATCAAACTACTCCATATATTTAGTTATCTAGTGCAGCTTGCCTATTCATACAATAAAAATAAATTAATGGCGCTACAACCTTATTCTGGGCTTCACATTTCTCATCATTTGTTCTGATCATTTGTTAACTTAATAAGCAAGTAGGTAATCAGCCTTCTGTGCCTGACGCACGCCGTCATCTTTTTTTTTTTGGATCTAAGGCAAGCCGGTTTCCTCACTATGTTTTCCTTCACTGTTCGAGTGAATATTAAATGCGCACATAGAAAGAAAGTCCATTGGTGCACAGCCGGGGATCGAACATACGACCTTAGGGATGAGAGTCGCACGCTGAAGCCACTAAGCAAACACCTCCAATACATACACTGCATATAATATATAGATAGGTACTCCTGACATTTAATACATATATGCGTGTCTTGTGCACCCTGAATATGCATGTGAGACGGCTATTTTTACACTGGCTGAATACACAAGAATTGCACTATTTATAATAAGTTAAAAATAGGCTTTTGATTGTTTTGGTTTGTTTAAGTTATGTTTTAAGTTTAATTTTTATATTAATAAGTTATCTATTGTATTAGTATTAAGTTATTGAAACTAAATAAATAAATGTATATACACATCTTACAGTCCATTCGCAAGATGGTAAGCTGTACAGGTATAGTGCATGAATAGATACAACCATTTATCTGTCTCTGGTCTGGATTTAACTAAGTTGTCTTTTCTAAAACGCAAGTAGGTGGTAGGCGTCTATGACATACCGATTTCCTGATGATGGTACCCTTCGTCGTAGGAGTGTATGTAAAAAGCGCACATAGACAGCACATCCAAAACGCAATGAATTCATAAAATTCACTATTGAAATAAAGTTCACTCTGTAAAACAAGTATTGTTTCTTGTTCTGTGTTCCCAAAAACGGCATAGCCATATAGGTAAAGTTAAGTAGATAGTGTAAGAAATTCGTAATGAGCTTGTAAATCAAAGAAAAATAAATGTACACTATAATTGTATTCACAATGGAATTTGGGAATTGTTTCAAATTCCAGAGGAACTCGAAATATTTTAAGTTAAAAGTTTTAACTCAAAAATTCCATCTCGGGCATTGACCGTTTCATAACGTTCGTAAGACGTCCCCCATAATAGACTAGGGTAGATAACAAATGTAATAAGTTACATTGTGGCCGAATAAGGCGACGACACACCCGGAAAATTGTTATTTGGTCAAGTCCACCGATTAATGGGCAAATATTGTCGGAAAGATAAACATGATAATATACGTGTTCATTTTATCAAACTACGTCAGATAAATAATAATAAATCTCTAAGTGAAATAATACTTCTGGAGGTTGTTAGTCTAATTCCTTATGACATAATTATTATGAATGCAGGTTTATTACCTACTAAGCAATAAGAAATAGTCGTGTATTTCAGATGTATAGCTATGTATTAAATTATATGTAATGCGTTTACGTCATCCGTTCAGTACGCACGCGTTTTTTTGTGGTATTTCAGTTTAAATGTCATAGTTTTAAAATGTCTAGAGGTTGTGGCTTCGGTTGTGGTGAAGAAAAGATACATCTTCGATTCAAATATCTTCGAACTCAAAAAAAAGGGGGCGAACAAAAGCAGCAGGCGAGGTATTTGAGAGACCAGAATATGATTTTATTTTATTGTCGTAGTTGCGGGATTTTAGATTAGAATTGTTTTATACTTTGTTTCAGTATTTATGGCTAGACTAGGTAAAAGGGCGAGGAATAGTAATTATGCACATCAAAGTTCTATTTAAAAAATGGTGTTATCAGATACGGATTGTGCGGCTGAATTTGTGGCGTATTTTTACTCAGTCAGTAGGGAGACGGCGCGTCTAAATGTGGCGGAGGCGAACGCAGCGAGTACCGGAAGCGGCTCATACCTGCACGTATCTGAACTGACATCAGATGGCATACCAGCATATATTATGAGGTACTACCCATCTATACTTACTGAGCCCCTAGCCTATTTGTTAAATCTATGCCTGGACAACGGTAACTGGAACAGATTGCTCAAATATTACGACAGAAAAGACGCCGTGGTCTTTTCTGTCGCATATAGACTGGTAGTCAGGGTAGCAATCAAGGGGCATTGCATTTTGCAATAATGGTGAACGATTTACCAGAAGTAATAAGACATGCTAGATGGCTTTGTGCAGACTATCTAAAATTACTCCTGTCAATCCAAGAGATGGACGACTGTGAACGCTTGCAAGTAGATTATGTAAGAAGAGCAAAAAATAAGCTCCAATTAAGTATTAACAAATGTGCTATGATGACATTTGGTCGCGCCAAATTGCCTCGTCATCATGAGTACAACGTTTAAGGGGTGGGGTTCATATGTTTCTGATATAGTGAAACATAATTGACAACACATCGAACGATGTTCAGTTCCGCGGTAATTTGGAAGGAAATGCTAAATAAGCCTCCAAATAGCTTGGTGTGCTCAGTAAGACTACACAGCAGTATTACACTAAGGGCCACCACTTGCAACTGTAAGCGCAAATTCATCTGCCCCATGGAGTACTACGAATCCCTCTCCGAGCGGCTTGATACATTGGCGCTGTGACGTGGGGTCACTCTGCATCTTCTACCGCATTTACCACAAAGAGTGTTCACAGGAGTTGTTCGGATTAATACCTATAGCTGAGTTTCATCATCGGACGTCGAGGCAGATTACCACTCGTATCACCTCGACGTCCGTCGTTCCATATTATGTACATAACTATATGATTTTATATTATTCAAGTTAATAGCAAATTACAAACATATGTACATAGTTTATATAATATATAATTTATCATCTCATCGTTTTGATCGTAAAAGTGCGTGGCATCAAATTTATATTCCGTACGAACACTCCGAACATAATAAATTCCCTCAATGGTTTTTAGTTCAATTTTATTACCTACATAAAGGCAGACCTAAGTGCTCAAAGGCAAGACTACTAAAGTATAGTTAACGACATAAGAACAAACACAATTTCACGCTGTACATTTGCAAATGTAATTTTCTATTTTACTTAGTTTCAAAGAAAAATCACACTCCAAGGATTTAAAGTAGAAATATAAAAGTTGCATGTCTGCTTAGTGTAAAGCCTGCCCACAAGGACGCGTCTTAATGCCTGCAGAGACCAGCTGATGGTTCGTCCAAGAGACATTACCCTTTGTCTTAAATCCCTTTACGTTTAATGTTATTTGAACTTTATTACGAGTGTATTTAGAGTTCAAACGGCTTGTCCTCAACCGCATTATTGAGGTAGAAAATGGCTAGAAATTCAAAACTGCATCAATGAAGCAATTAGTTCCCTCGTCAACGATTTCATAGTTTGTAATGATGTATTACTATCACATATAATATTTGTGGCTTCAAATGACGAATAGGTCTAAATGACTAATATAAGGTCTCAGTTTCATATACAGAATACTGATTTAACTGGGGAGTCTGTCTATGTTTGATACCTCAAAGGGGTTATCCTATTGGGATAAACAATCTTTGGTGTAGTGATTATCATGTTTGACTGCAGATCATGAGAGTTAAATATTAGTTTATAAAAACATGAGATTAAAAAAATTAACAATTTGAAAGCATAATAATAATAATAGCATAATTAAATAATAATATCAACCGATCATAGACTAGTCTCAACCCCTAAAAACAAGGTCAAATATTGATGTTATGACAGGACATGGGTATAATCTTTAGTTATGGCCTCTTAAGGTCTTTCTTCTCAAGTTTCGTCCTAATATATGTAGGAATAAAAATAGAAGCTTGCTTTTGTTCATATTTTTGTTCAAAATATGTATTATATTCTAACAAACTGTATTCAATATAATCTCAAATAATTAAAAATCCTATTAATTCATCATAAAAAGTATAATAAAAGTAATGTAGTTTTAATTTGATTCATACTTATTTAATATGGTTTAGATTTGAAAAATGCTAAAAAATATTGAATATATTCTTTAAACACAACGTAAAAAACACTAATAAAAATCAGTGCACTCGAGCAGGAATATTACCTTAACTAAACATAGATAAAACTAATAATGTGTGCAATTTCTTATATTAAAAGAATGCTAAAGAGAATCCGTTTTTCCCGAGAAGTAAGCATTCGTAGTAATCACAGCTTTAAGATATTGAACATATGCCAAAGTACGTGTAAGTTATTGAAATTATAAAGTATTTCTAAGTTAAAGTGACGGAAGCAAGTATGAAACTGGTTGGGAAAGCACTGGGGAAATTATTACCATATTCAACGCATTTCCGCGGCGCACCGAAGGTAGGCTTCGTAGGAAATTATTTGTCATATTAACGTCACTGAGCGGAGTTTCCACGCCGAAATGTTAATATATTAAATCATGCCCTGAGGCAATATAAAATAATAATTTGACACCGATATTACTGCAATAACCAGCAATGCAGGAATTTATTGTAACTAAAACATGGACCTCACTTCTATAGTGTCTTTGGTCGTTGTAGGCGAGTATAAGTTTTGGGTACACGTCGAATAAGGGAAAAGAAAATCGTTTAGTATATACAGTATGTATAGTCAACCCCAGCATTGTATGCATTCGCTTGCCCTATCCAAGCAATGTTGTAGACCAAAAGCAATTTTTAATAAATATATAACTAGTATACCTAGTTATAAGTTTGAGATATAATTTTTAGTGAGGATTGTTTATGGCCCTTATCAAATACAGTTAGTGTCTACAGTAGCAAACCAAACTGATAATTAACATCACCAAGATATTTTAATTAATGTGAAAATCACAATACTTGAAAAACTGACTACTGGATTTGAGTAGGTTTCAAGTCATGAAACTAGACATGCGACTAGAGGTCGAAGGTTACTTTTGATAGAGAAAACGTAATTTATGTGTTTATAAAAATAACTGATTGAAATACTGTTCATTCTCATACTAAAAAAACATGAAGATAAACAACAAAATAAACATATTATTAGCCCATTATTTTTGTCTAATAGAATCGGTGGAAAGCTGGGCCATTAGGAGAGCACCAAATCGGTTTTACTTAAGCAAGACTATTACTTAGTAATTTATCGACGTTTTTAGGGCCGGCTGTGTAGTGCGCCTATTAATCTCATTTTATCGTCCATCCGTCTGCCGTTTGGAGGACAAACGCTAACAACCGTTTCACTTGAAAAGTGGTTGTCGTCAGCAAACGGAGAGCATAACAAGGTAACATTTTTCCTACTTTAATTAAAACCGCGGTCGCCACACCAAACAAAAACCACGGAGGCAACGAATCAATTTCGCGTCAGGAAATTACTTTGTAAAGTTGAAAAGGGTTGCGCGATACGGTACCAAATTGAAATTCTTTTGTGGAACACGCCTTTACATGTCCGAAAAGCTACCTGGCTCGCAATCATACCACAACACTTTTCAATAAAACATTATAGCTGCAAGCTGTGTGATGCATTTAATTAACAGCTTAGCGAGAATATTTTAGCATCTCATATGACCTTCGGTTTAATCGAGTCCAAACCCAAAGGGTTTAATGTAAAATTCAACAGACAATCAGAGAGTTACGCTTCAATGACTCAGTTAATTTAATGGATTGTTAAAATAACTGAATTGGTTATAACAATTTCTTATACGACTATGAGCATATCAAATTTCGCAAGTAGGTGATCAGCCTTGCTGTGTCTGTGCTGTGTTTTCCTTCACCTTTCGAGCGATTATTAAATGCACACATAGATAGAAAATCCATTGGTGCACTGACGGGGATCGAACCTACGATATCAGGGATGAGTTTCGCACGCTGAAACTATGCCAACACTGCTCTAATAATAAATATACCGATATTTTATCAAAATATAAGGAAAAATTAAGCAATCTAGTCAAAATTTTGCATTAAAAGCCGTAAAATGTAAAAAGTTCTCAAGCGTCGAAGTTCATTAACAAAATAAGCAATCTGACTAAAAGCATGGGCCCATGGAGGTAAAAGCAATTAGAAAGTTGTGGAGTGTTCTTGACGATTATTTACGTATTATAAGAGAAACCAAAGGACCCGACGGAGTTATAGAAAGTGACTACTAAGAGACTTTAATAAACTAATGATATTTTAATAAACGGGTTTATGGTTATTGTTAAGACTTGCAACACGGCTTTCGCGTTTGTTTAAAGATGCTTTATTTTTAAATTACACTTTTGTAAACAAATATAATTGAATTTTCGATTGTACCTGTGATTCATTGATTAATAGCTTTTATTACTTATTTTATATAACATGACAGTAATTAATCAAGAGTGTTATTAACTGACAATCCATGTGTTAATGTTGTAAGCACAAGTATATTCATTATAAAACTTCTACATAAATTTGTATAATTTTGAATTTAATTTAGTAATATCCAAACTCATAATGGGTTTTAATAGGTAAAAATACGTGTTTTTATTCTAAATACTTTTTTTTTAATTTATTCTTAAAGATAGCAAACAATTCAATATTTAGCCCTTGTACACGATTCACAGAGCATTCTTCCAAGAATGTACAATACTTTTCCTTTGAAACTATTTACAACATCCATTAAAGGCTTAGCACTATGAAACAAAGATAAAAAAGAAATATGGACCACTTGTAGTATCTACGATGTAATAACCACTAAACATCACTTGGCACAATATAGCCGAGTCAATAATTGGAAAATATCGTCGAGCCTGTACGATAACCCTCGCGGCGGGAAACGCTGCCAATATACGATTCACTAATCCCCAACATCCTGTTCTAACATCTAATATATTTTACTTTTCCACGTACGAGGTGTATAATGAATATTATGCCTAATTTTGTGAATTCAAAACCTTCAGATACCGTAGAGAAATCGACGCAATTTTTATTGTTTTATATAGAAAAAGCAATTAAGACAATGCTGTGTATGTCAATATTATTTATTTTATATGCTTATGCCAACCAATACGATTATCATTCGCGCTTTAAAACTTAAACAATATATTTCTCGCAACATTATGTCTCATCAGCACTTAGGTTAAAAGCCTCCGCTTGGTAAACAGCGCCTGACAAGCAATCGCTAAAGCCAGTACACACTGTCGTTTGCCTTAATTTGTGTAATACCCAAGCTAACTTCATCACTCTCGACTTGGTAATAACTTTTGATAAAGCCAATTACATACTTAGTAACTAAAGTTAATTAACATTGTACGATTGACGTTAGTTTTAATTGGGCAATTACGGCATTTATCTTGCCGTATTATATATAAACATTATTCTATATATTTTAGACAAATTTAAGTTTATGCGTTAAGTAGATTTATTGTAGCACCACAACCATTTATTAAATTTCCATTTCCACCCCTTTGCCCCGCATAAGCTATACGTGATCCCCACTGACGCAACAGCATTATAAAATGAAGTGGATAACAGATATCGACAGCAGTGAAAAAACAGCCCTTACCGGGGAAGGCGTGGACCTTTACTTCATAGTTCGCTCACTCCAGTGAGCTTCCATCCTGCCCTTCAGGCGATTGACCACCTAGCGACGGACGAGGTCCGAGTTTCACAGGAGACGCCAGTCGTGGGAAATCACCCGTTCCGGCCGAGCTACGCTCGCCAAAACAGCCCGAACTGAACTGTAAAGGCCCTTAATGCCAACAGCAAGATAAAATATCGATAGCTTCGATCGGATCTTATATCGGACAAATCCTCAAATTAGTAATTTGTCAAAAATATAGATTGATGTATGATTATAGTTCACCTCGTATCGGGTTGATTAAATTGTCATATTAAGTTCAATAATTGTAATAGTTTGATAAAATAAATTTTAATATATTTTTTAGGTATTACGGCTGGTCATTGCTTAATTCAATTTTGTTTTTTTTAGGTTTCATGGCTCCCTTGTTTAATTCATTTCTATGATAAAGTAAGTGAACAGTCTTCCGTGTCTGATTTCTCTTTGGATCTAAAACATTCCAGTTTCCTGAAGATGTTTTCTTCACCGTACGACCAAGTATTTATAACGTACGTAAAGAAATAATCTACTAATATAAGCAGGGGTTCGAATATACAATTTCAGAATTAAGGATGGCTTTCTTAAGCATCAGAATATTGCTCTTAAATAATAAATACCTTTATATAATGAAAATCTATTTTAGAGAATTATAATATAAAATTGTTGTAATTTTAAAGGATTTTTGCGCAATATTTGCAATTTCCAAAATCTTTTATTTTCCAATTAAACAAACGTATAAGGAACTTGATTTAAAACGTGGCAATAAAAGCTATATCGTTCACATATCATCACGTCAAATGTGATTTCATTCTCAAGTTTTGAGACGTCATTTCTCGTTTAAGTGTCTCGTGAAATCGCGAATTTGAATTACTTTTACTTTTATTAGCAAAACAGAGATTCAATTCGAAAACAACTGCTCAAGTATATATATTTTTATTGATATTATATTCTGTATACTCATCCAAAAGTGATTGTGTGTAAATCGTTCTTTCGTAAGATATTTTCTCTGATTCTCTCCCTTCACTCTATAGTACTGTCTTACTAACTCCGCTACGTATGCAACCCAATATCTTGTGCTCCGAGATAAGAATCTTCAAGTGCTACCACCAATAGCCGGCTTTTAGCTGCAGCAGATCCCCCTCCACTCTGTCGATCCAGTGGTCAGTTACTATTAGGCAGGTTCAGATAAGCCTCCTTCAGTGCGGAAACAATATAACTGATTTGACATTGATGTAATTAAATGATGAAAATTGCAGCTGATACCGGCGCAATTGCTCCGACATATATATTCAGCAGAAGCAATAAAGGGTTCACCCAAATTAATAATAAGTAGCAAGTATTCGACGTACCCATAAATTGCTCAAAGGTAATTTACTATATGAATTACGCCTCTAATTCATAAAGATACCCTACAGAAGTGCATTCTAGCGGAAAGTCATTGTGCGGAGTACAATTTGAATCTTTAGCACAATGTTATCTGACCGGAAACCGCAAAAGTCTCACTAACAAGCTTCCTGAGTTGTCAGACTCCACAAACTAGACCCTCCCCACTTGGACGAAAACTTACCACGGGGACATTTGAATAAAATAATGATATGGGACTCGTGTGAAGAGTCCTGTAACCCGTGCTACTTTCTATTGAGAATTCCACCTGTGTTTGATCGATTTAAACGGATTTTATATGTTCGGATTAAAACTCGCAACAACTTGAGTACTCTAAATCCGATATTTAATCAGTGATTTATGAAAAATACTCATAGACAGACGCAGGCACGGACAATAATATTAATATAGCCTTTAATTTGATACTTTAATGATTTCACTATAGTCATTAAAAAAGCTGCGATCTGTAGGTCTCTGTTGATTCCTTTTATCGCATGTCCTATATATCATATACCCAAATAACGGTAAATAAATAAATGTATGATTGTGTTCTCTCGGCAAAATACTGTTCATTATAATGCAGTGATGATGAGGGCACTTTAAAAGGATACCAGACAATGATGTCCAAGTATTGCAGTTGTACCAAGGGCCCTCGACCCGACTAGCGACTTTCTTATTCCGCAAATAACATTTTCAAGCCACTTCTACAATAAAAAGGTAAGCTCTCATAAAACTCTTACTTTGTATAGAAAAAGCTGTTAATTTACGCTTTTTACTCTTTCTCGGTTGCTTCGTTGATTTTAAAGAAATGTAATTTATTGACATTAAACGTACGTTTTCAGATTAGTTATGAGTTTGAAGTTAATCACGAGATCGGTAGAATATGTTTTCTATGCTGGTATGACATTATAAATTATATATAAAAACATGAGCAGTGTTGGCATAATGGCATTAGCGTGCGATCTCATCCCTGAGGTCGTAGATTCGATCCCCGGCTGTGCACCAATGGAATTCTATTTTTATATGCGCATTTAACATTTGCTCGAACGGTGAAGGAAAACATGGTGAGGAAACCGGCTTGCCTTAGACCCAAAAAGTCGACCTCGTGCGTCAGGCACAGAAGGCCGATCATCTACTTGGTTATTAGATTAACGAATGAACATGAAACAGATACAGGAATCTGTGGTCCAGACCCAAAAAGGTTGTAGCGCCATTTAATTTTTTTCAATATTCCTTATTTTCTTCTATTTATACTAGTTACGAAGCAATCCAAAGAAAGTTTCTATCATGAAAAAGATCATTACTATGTATCGTTTTATCTATTTGAATTCATTTGTTGCGTGAAACGTAAAATTTTGATTGAAATAAAAATGTATTTTTATTAAGGTGGCGAAAAGCCTTAATAACGAATATTATCCACTACTTAAGGTTAAAATAACAAAATGAAATAGAGCTTTAACGAATTTTAACTCGTTTAGGAACATTGTATACGCCATTCTTAACATGTAGATAGGTTCTAAGAATTTGATTACTTTTCCACTTGTTTTAATCGAGTTTTCCCTATCTTACCTGAAATTGCTAAGTTTGTTGTGGTCGAGTCTTTTCAAGATAAAACTTATTTTCCTCAAAACAGCGCTTCGACTGACTATTGTATTCAGTACGTAATCTAAGTTAATTGTTTAACTTGCTAATTGAAAAGCCTTTGTTATTTCGTGTTTCTTATGTCATCTTAATATAATTTTAAGGAGTTTTATCCTAATACCTTGTGCGTGCGTTCATACGAACTTCTTCTAAATACGCTTTTAATACTTTATCATCTAATAAAGAATAACTGAGGAAACGCTCATTCCTTAGATCCAAAAGTTGACAGCATATCTCAGGGTTAGAAGGGTGATCACCAACTGTCTGTAAGAAATAAATTATCTGTAGATGAAGTAACTGAGGGCAAGGGCTACCACTATTTTTAAAATACAGTTTCATCTTTCCAAATTCCGGGTTTAATAAAATGTAACTGATGGACATTAGCTTATTAATTTTTTTTAAAGATTCCGGGAACCAACCGGGTGAGGAACTTGTTATGTCTCATTATAGACCTTAGACCTTATAAGTACCGTTTCCTGATATTTAACGAAGAATCTAAACTTAGAAAGTAAATCTTATATAACGTCAATTTAAGGCTTATTATTATAATTCTCACTTAACAAAATGTTATGTTCGTAATATTCTATATTCCAAAACATTCAACCATAAAAATGCTAAACATAATGAAAATGGGAGTAACAAACAACGAAATGGATTTTTCAAATCCTCCATACAAGTTACCATAAATGTATGAATATCGCTTTTCATACTCTTTTAAATGCTGATCCCGGCTCGACCTTTATATTCGATCGAGTTCACACAATGTAATGGCTGCTATTAGGAACATCAATTTGTTCACCCGTGACGGTACACTTGTCCCACTACTTTTCTTTTGCACGCTCTGTTTGGCACGTTACAATTTTCAGGGGCTCAAAAGCGCACTTAAAAAGGGTATAAGTATAACTTGGAAAGATAAAAGGTTAGGCCTCGTATGAATTACGTAAAGTATTCGTAAGTGAAGAACGTTGCACATGCGAGATAATAGAAAGTTTCTATAGTGGTCAAAAGTAAGACACCACAGCCTTATTATGCACTGGTATTCTATTGCGATATAGTAAAAATATAATTTATTCAATTTTCAATTCATATTTACTGCCAATTCTGCAATCAAGGATCTAACTTGAACGGACAAGAAGAAATGGCAAATTTTTCGCCAATTTATAGCGATATAATATCCACCAATATGGAGTTTTCGTGCTCACTGTCAGTAGAGTGCTTTAATCAATGTATTTTTACTGCAAGTTAGAGAGTACGGTCGCTATTCTAAGCAAGGAAAAAAGTGTATGTAGATCGTATCGAGAGAGATTATACTATTAACATTTATTTGTCCTTCTTATCCGGTACACTCTTGATCTCTATGTAGTAGTGGTAATATACGGGGCAGATGTATGCGCTACACGACGTTTCGCCATCTTTGACTATTATAGGTCATTCCGCTACACTCATTGAGTGAACCATCTACGATAGACTTGATCTGGTCAGTCCAACGCGTAGGTGACCGCGCGGTCTAGTGCCTTCCACCTTCCCCTGGACGACAAGGTGTTCTGTGGACTGACCACCACGCCGAGATACGTGTCCGAAGAATGTAAGGATGCGAGACTGTACTGTTGAAAACAGACACTGCTTAATACCGAGTTCTGGAAGTATCGAGACGTTTGTACGAATTTTGGTCCACGAAACCTCAAGCATTCTTCTCCAGCACCACTTTACTGCCTTTCCAAATCTCGCAAGGGCCACATTTCAGCTGCGTACAGAAATATGGGGAATATAAGTGTCTTCACGAGCCTGGTCTTCGTGGCTTTTGTTTTATTCGTGTTTCTCCATATTCTTTGCATCTTGTCCATAGCCGTTCTTGTGATGCCCATACGTCGTTTGATCTCATCGATGCATCCGCCATTGCTTGAAGTCTGAGCCCCAAGATACATAAATACAAGATTGGACTACGTTGCATTATATACGAGCGATATTATTAAATAACCATACTTTATACTAAGTGAACGATGTTAAATTAATTCAAATCATTCCATTTCTATTAAAATCTATATAGATACATACAAACACTGTACCCAAGGCTATTTAAGCCTTAAACCAAGTCCCGATTTCCATCACGCCCTAGAGCGCGAACCAATGCGAATTTCTTCTTGTTATGTCCTGATTGTGAATCACAATTCCGGGCCAAATGTGGGCTTGTATTTACCCGCCCGCAGGTAAACTCCGCTTGCAGTTAAAAAGGAATTCGGGGGAATTTTATCGCTCGTTAGAGACCTTTAACTCGAGACCCGTTTGGGAAGGGGTAACCACCGACCTCGATTCCTATTGATACTTACAAAGCCTGACACATTGAGAAGATTAATCCATATAATGGTAGCATTAACATAATACAATAGAATGTAATTAGATTTTTAATTAAAACGGTTTATACTGTTCTTATAAATATTCTCTAGATATATAGATTATCATGTTAATAGTTTAACACAAAGCAGCATTCATGTTTGTTTAATTTATCTTTGATTTTCGGGAAAACACGGATATTGTCTGTGTTGAGTTTGGAAAAGGTGCGTAAATCTCTTGTTGAGACTCATTATGTGCAATTCAATTGTATTTATAGATATTATTATTTAAAAAAAAACGAATTACTGGTTTTCGCATCTTAATTACAATTATAGATCGAATTCATTTACATTTTTCAACTTGAAGGTCAAGCATATTTATTCCACGATATTTTTAATAACACACAAGGATTAAAAAAAATACGCTGTCAACAAACAAATCACAGTTGAACGTACTAAGTGACAAGCATTACAAAACAACATAATAAGCCTACGTTAAAAGTATATCGTACAATTCAAATAGTAAATAGTAAAAAGCACAAATTTTAAACATCAAAAATCTGTTTAAACACTCAAAAACACTCGAAATACAGTTCAGCAATGATTACAAATGTGTAAAAAAATCTAATGAAGGACATTAATTTTACTATTAGTAAAGTGAACGGAGTAACGATGCGGTATCGTCAGTCGTTATAACTAAAGTTAGACGGGCAATGATAGTGGTGATGGATTGCTTACGATGCACGCGATATCAATATTACTTGCTTATTGTACATGATCAATATATATAAGTTATCAAACTTTGATCGGAACTTAACGATCACAAGAACATTATATGAATTTTATCGGCATAATCTTGATTCGTTTGCAATGAGTTGTTATTGATCCTGGGTGTTAATTTGATTGAGTTAAAATATTCATTGATAACCGTGATATGTTTTTAAACACCTATTCTGTTTTATATGAACAGATTTATTTATTTACGAACTGTAGAAGATATGCTCTACTCCATTTTGTTTGTATTATTTCGTAATTAAAAACAAATTTTAATATTCATTTTTTTATGTAAAATACTTATCATTAAGAGAGCATTCTTATCAACATTTTCAGTATAAATAAGTAAAAAAACATAATGAAGGCTATAAAAAAGGAAAAACAGTGCTATGACTTAATTCAAACTCATTAAAGCATAGTCGTGTGTGTAGAAGTAAGTTTTGTGTATAAGCGTATACGTGTGTGTGGTGTGGTGTAGTTAATTATCTAACTAATATATAATAAATATGCTTTTTTAAAAATTACACCTCAGAATATTATAACCCTATTCTACGAATAACAAATAATAACTTTTAACCCTTCAAGCGCGACCGATTGTACCCACATCACTCTCGTTTAATTTGTACCGAACATTTTGTACATTAATTTAGATGAACGATACAAGCCGCAAGTGTTGAACGATGCGTGAGAGCACTCGGAGATTATTAGCGGCCTTGTTAATAGTTACCAGAAATTACAATTTGTCCTTGTTTTGCGGAGTCAACAAAGTAAAAAAATTATTGTATTTAAAATCTGCGACGACTGTATTCTATGGATAAATTATTCCTTATGTGCGATAATCACTGAGCCATGAAACTAAGGCGACAATAAGGAAAACAATGTAACAAAATGTTACGAAAGGATAAGTAACGAACTGGTTTTTTTTTGTGATAGGAGGCAACCGGGAAGGAGGTTTGAGCAGGAGGGGATTTAGGCAATACACTTGCGAGCCTTCTGTGAGTGTCTTTAGGCAGCGGTAACACTTAACATCAGATGAGTAAGTCCTGCAAAGAAAAAAAGACACCTGGACAGAGGACTATGTGCACTTCACAACCCACATGGCGCAGATCTAGACTGTCCACAAAGCTTTTGGACACTATTAACACTGATTTAAATTGAAGATAAGCCCCTCGTATGACTATGACAAAGAACTGTCTAATCGGTGGTTCATTTACTTATCGATTGTACGACTTTTGCAAGAGCCATGTGCTATTTGAAGCCCGACACTGGCATAAAAGTATCCAGGGATAGTCTGGCATGTTTCTCTTGCACAGATCGTAGTTAGAAAAAATTTACCGCAGTGTCACTAAGATGAATAACAGAGAAGGAGACGTTAGTCCCGCCGACCAGCGGATTTCGGATCGTCTAAATATAATAATAATAATCTTTATTTCTTCTCTCACATATACATACATAGAAGGTTATTATGATTAAACTAAGATGATAACATTTGGAAGTGTATGTGAGAGACTGGTCTCTGTAACAGGAGACCTAAGTGACAGATAGCCAGCCTCTCCACCACCGGACCGGAACACGTACAATCAGGTCATTGTCATAAGATACAATAGAAGAAAATAAGCAAGTGCTAAAGGAAAAAAAATGGAATGGTGTGTTTGTGTCTGTTTGTGTGTGCGCGCGTGTGTGTGTATGTGTGGGCGAGTGGGTGTGTTACAGAGTAACAGTTATTAAATCTTCTGTTTCATCATAACTCAATGTCTTCAGACAATTAGTAACCATTTTTTTACATTCATATTTCGATAGTGGGTAAATGTTATTTTTTTTTTCATTTAATTTATTATACAGGTAACAGCCTAGGAAACCAAAGAATCTTTGCGAGAAAGAAGTTGTCCATCGTGTAATACGACAGCAAACTTTATGTTTAATCCGCTTGTTTATATTCAATTCGGGGTCGTAACTAGTTTTATAATGTTGTTTTAAAACTGTGTTGAGAATAAATAATTGACGAATTGTTAACACATCGGCTAGGGCATAAAGCTCTTTAGTGGGAAAAAGAAACGGTAAGGAATGACTTACTTTTAACACTGCTCGTTGGGCTCTTTCAAGTTTTAGTAGATTGGTTTTGAAAGTACCTCCCCACACAGTGATACAATAGCTTAAAATTGACTGACATAAAGCCTGATATACTACTTTAACAATTCTATTATTCTACGAGTTCTGCATGAGAGAAGGTCATGAGAGAGAATTAAAACTCAAGTTACTATCGATAACTACACCCAAATACTTAACACTATAGGCAATGGAAATGTTTTTGCAATGGCAGAGTTGATTTGAAGAGCAAGTATGGGCTGGGATAGAAAAATAATCATGAATGTGAGACGGAACGTTTTTAATAGAGAAGGGCATACATTTTGTTTTATCAACATTAAGCGTAAGGCCGTTGCCTCTCAACCATTCATTAACAAGGCCAAAACCAAACTGAGCAGAATTATACACCTCATTCCAATTATTATCAGGAGGATATCTTGGGAGTAGCCGTTAGCAGACCCGGTAGGAACCGCCGTGCTTACCTGATCTAACTTTATAAAGTACCTTTTAGAAAGCGGAGAAAAGACAACTACTATTTAGCTTCTCGGCCGCAGTATATAAACTAATCGCATGGTTGTATGTCAGTTATTAGTTGACCATGATATATACAAATAGTCAGTCATCATTTATAAACTAAAGTTCCTTATGTTTAAAGTTTGTGTATAAATTGTTAAACTCGTAATTAATAAGTATTACCGTAGATTACAAGATGAACACACCGGGTGAATAATTCGGTAATGGCTTTCACTAAAATACCCCTGGCAACTTGCGGTCAGTTTGGGGATTTTCTTACATTATATCAGAAGTTACCATTTCACCTTACACTACACAAGTATTGCTATAAAATTTAATACATGATTTATATTTTATTTTTATTTTATTTTAAAAATAATATGTGTTTATTATGGAACATAAGATAATGGCAAACAACACTCATTGTAAAACAAATATCGCAACTTTATTAGAAGTAGCCTGTCTAGCACTAGTCCCAGGCCCTTTTTTCAACTACATAATCGTTAACTTTATAGTAAGCCTTATCTATATAATCTTTATAGAAGGACTTATCTATTAAAGTTTACCACATCATACTTAATCTACATTATTTGTTACAAACACTTTTATCAAAAATGTATGACAATTTAGGTAAACATCAAAATTACAAAATTGCATTAATATATGACATGCAAGATAAAAAAAATACAATAAAATTATCGTGATTCATGTGCAGTTTTAACTTTATCTTTATAATTTTGTCTTAATAACTATGTGTAATATGTATTTTTTCACTTCTTGCCTATCTAATTTGAGACTTTTTTTTCTCTTTTCGCGATGGTTGCCTGGAAAAGATGCCCTCCTTTTAATTTAATTATTTTCACTGTTTATATTATGTTTTTGTTAAGCACATAAAAGAAAGAAAATACCAGCAAAACAGCGGATTAGGTTGGAGATATGCACTTTACAATGCTTTCTTTAAAACCGATCAGCCCACTAACAAATATCGTATATCCAGCTCCGGATAAGTACTGTGTAATCCGTTAAAATCGCGAAGAATTCAAAATAGATGTGCCAGAACTCTAATGTTGGATAAATTTATTACTATAAAATTTTCAATTGTTAATATTAAATTTTATGAATCATAATTAAATATATTGCAATATTTAGTGCAACATTAATTGGGCAACCGCGAATTCGATAATACACAAACATATTTTCCCACAAAATTGACACAACGAGGGAATTAAAATTTAATTATCCAATTTATACGTAATTTAGTTTTACCTACGGCTATATCTGCATAGGGAATACAATATAACGTTTGGATTATCATAACATAGTATCACAAACCGCACCAAAACATAACGCATGGTTGGTATCCAGATACAACTCTAAACATAGGGTTGGATGAACTCACAATTAATTTATTGCTCAAGCGTAGAAGGAAAACATCTTGAGAAATCCATCTGGTCTAAAATCGACAGTGTGTGTCAGGAATAGAAAGTTGATCACATGCCTACAACGTAATTGATCAAGAAAACAAACACAGCAACCGAACATCAAAGCATTGGAGCGTCATTCCCATTTGAATCACATAAATTAAAAAATCAATGGCGCTACAACCTTTTTAGGTCTGGGCCTCAGATTTCTGTATCTGTTTCATGATCATTTGTTAATCTAATAGGCAAGTAGTGGATCATCCTTCTGTGCCTGACGCACGCCGTCGACTTTTTGGGTCTAAGGCAAGTCGGTTTCCTCACGATGTTTTCCTTCACCGTTCGAGCGAATGTTAAATGCACACATAGAAAGAAAGTCCATTGGTGCACAGCCGGGGATCGAAACTACGACCTCAGGGATGAGAGTCGCACGCTGAAGCCACTAGGCCAGCACTGCTCATTTAAATCACATAACTGACGAAATTATGGAAATTTTGAAGCAGTATGCCATCTATGGTGATCATCAGTTCGACTCTACGAAATATACAAGAATATAACCCAAATCTTACTGTTTTAAAAATCAATTACCCCAAAATACTATCATCAGAACCTGCCTAGATAATTACGAGGCCACGAGGTAAGTTAAACAAAAGAAATCTAAATCAATCCTGACGTTAAAAAAAGCACTAAATTCCCTTGAAAAACAAATATAGAACTAGAATGTCGTGTGACGTATTATTCAAAAGGTTTCTATAACAAGAGGTACTACATTTCAAAGTAAAATCTCATTTCAATTGAGAGCTTTCGTGGTTGGACTTTGTGATCGCCGGATCCAAAGAAGCCGCGCCCCAGCCATTTAGTATTTTATATGAAACATCTATTACATCTAAAATGTAATCAAAGCATTCCCTATTAAATAAGGCGTATTATAAGATGTCTATACTACATTATACAGGGAATTACCAGTCTTTTATATGTACAATAATCTTAAATTTGATTTATATATCTTAAACAAAAAATTATCATTGCCAAAGCCTTTGTTAGCCTATATTAATGTATATAAACACTTTACTATACGTGAATAATAACAAGATGTTTATTTGTATTTTGAAGCCAAAGACGTTATTGTATTAAACGCCTTGTATTATTCAGTAAGATCAAATTAGTGTATAAACAAAAGTATCTCATTTAAAGCAATTCATTTTATAACATTTTTATTATTCAAATCTGGCTCCGTCTGCAAGTTTTAATTGTGTTACGATTTCATAAGACAAAGGCGAAACTTTCCCGCCATGAATTTTGGCCCTAATTCTGACCAACTTCATTAAATTACTATTTTAATTAATTTCAATTCCACGTTAATTTGTTTATGACAAAAACATGATTAATAATGTTTTATCAAATCTTAGATTATTATGATAAATTTGCATTGTAAAATCGACTACCTTTTTTTTAAATATTGGTTTTGGCCACATAACCTAAATTTTCAACTGGTGAGGCTAGTGGTTATGAAAATATGACATGTCTCAGATACGATTATTACTGACAACGTTTGCTAGGAACGAGTCAAAATAGCGTAAATTCAAACACTTAACAACGTCAATAAAATAAATAATCCTGAAGTTACATTAAATGGCAATTCTCAAATAAGGGTGTGGAACGTATGTGACGAACTAGACGACACTTTGTCCACCTTGCTTCACCCGGGATGGGGGACCTAAGCAGTCATAATCTGGAAAAGAGCATGCACGCGGTTTTAGAAAGTAACATTCAATATAAAATGCAAAAAATTACGTTATTCGGCCGTGTGCTTTTGTACTATTTGAGACATACATGAAAGACAATTCGTTAAACTGAATTTCGTATACATGTAACACATGGGCCATACGAGCATGAAGTATGAGTTACGTTTGAGTTACCACAAAGCGAGTCGAGGCACTGACGTTGGCCGTTGTCAAGTCGACTTACAGGTCAGCAGTTGCCAACTTTTACAATGGCTTCCTAACATACGTGGCATATTAATAGTAAGACATTTTGAACAGTTTCCTATTAATGGAATATGTATTGAATAATCTCAGAACAATGCCTGCAGACATATTTTTATATCTTGATGGCGTCATTCTAACTAAATAAATACTGTTATTATAATATTTCAAATGATATTGTCTTTTGTTAACATAGCATTTACACATTGAAAGAAAATACTTTTTCCCCGGATCTAAGCTTACATGACTTCAGTGTTCAGCGTCACCGTGTCCACGCACGCTGTAAAGCAAGCGAAACGTCGGAAAATTTTATAATTATGTAAAATAATTATAAGTTTATAATAATACATAGCTTCAATTCGGTAAAAAAGTGTTTTCTTTCAATATTTCAAATGATTTAATATTTACAAATTATAAATTTTCAAACAAAAATTCCTATGTGTATTTAAAGAAACCAAACAACAGATACATGATATTTTAGGAAATAATGAATTAAGTGAGGGCCAGCGGTGAATCCCAAAAAAAAAATATTTTAATTAAATTACTATAATAATTAAGACTGAACATAATAAGTAAATTGAATCGGTCCTATATGAGATTCACGATCAATGATCTATATTATAGACTTATTCCTAATTGAGAATTGATCGGTCCGATGTGAGGTATCCGATTAAAAGCTTCCGATATCTGTTGTCCATTTCCTTTTATAACGGCGTTGCGTCAGAGGTATACTGGTATTGGTTATGCGGTGCAATGGATATGTAACAAATGTTTCATTGTTTATTGTTATCTACATAACTAAATAATTAATTGTGTATTATTAAACATTGTTTGTGTAATCTTCAACGAATCAAAGTCGTTGAGCTATAAACTCGACGTTTTCTTGTTTCTTATCACTCCAAAGAAACGTCTTTAGAATCCCTTATTTTGTCATAGTTTGAAGGCGCAATGGTCATATTTTGGCTAAGCCGAGAGGTCATTGTAAGAATTTTCATACAAATTGAATGAACGAACGATTCCGCTAAGGTCATCTGGGAACATTAACTGTGTCGTGTATTCGATTTCATGGTATGAAAAAGCGATGCATGTCAGTTGTGTGTTGTCAATAGGCTCGCAATAAGAGCTAGGCTAGCCCCAAGGTTCCTAGTTTGAATCACATTTTATTGTACCATGTTTAAACTAGGTATTAAAGCGGAAAGACCGAACGAAAGGAATTATTTATGATCTGTATTTAAATTCTGAAATGTAACTTGCTTCGACTGTGATTATTGTTAATTCATAAATTAAAATATGCGTTTAGCTTAGATTTCTTGGATATCTCAAAGTTATCTAATATGTAAATTATGCATCCTGACAAAGATACAAATTTATTGATTTTTTTTAAGAGTTTCAATAACTAAATTCTAATAAAATTCCAGAACAAAAAAAATATTGACGAACTTTTTGCAATGTCGATAATTTTTTCTAAAAATTATATTTCATCCTAAAAAAACTTTATATTAATGATCGTAATTACTTGGTTTAAAAATATAACAACTGCTTATTATTATTATATAGGTGATCACACCAGCAGCGTAGTATGTGCTGTGTATCTATGGATTTGAAGAAATTTTTATTTTATAATTCTTCTTAAAAAAGAAGAGAGAGGATAAAATTAAGACGACTTATTTCCGATGTGTCCCTCCATGTTCCTTTTTTTATGCAAGTAATTGAATAATAAACAATTGTATAATGCCTGAAAATAAAATGTCGTATTACAAGTATTTCTTTATATAACAGGAGGCAACCCTAATGTTAACTGATACCGCCGCCCCTGCATACTAACATTGCTAGTAGGCTAAAAAATAAAGCGCTGTTTTGGAACGGGAGTCGATGACTAGTTCACAATATTTTCCCAACGAGTCGCGTAACGTAAACACAAATAGCTCGAAGCGTTGTGAAAAAACATTACTAAATATTACAGCATCTTTTCTTGTTTGTATTGATAAAGTAATATTTATCCCAATAATTGTATGTGTACCAAACCCGGGGGGAAGGTTTCCTTCGAACGCTACGGAAATATTATTATTTCATCCCTTGTATAAACAGTTATGAACCGATCGTGCGATCGGAATGAAGTTTTAAAAATAAAGTTAATTACGTAACATTAATTTGTAAAACAATTTCACTGATAATTATAACACTTAACTGTGCAATATTCAAGCAATCACTTTTTAAATGAACGTCACAATTAACCCAATTACAGATAATTACGGGCAAACCGCAAGCGTATTTGTGCGAAGGTAATGATGTTCACCGTTGTTCAGCGAGGAGAGGCTTGTTCTATGTATCCCAATTCTGCATTCAGCTGGTGCTCGCAATGCATTATACGACTATTAAGATAGGCTCGATTAATCAAAGCCCCTATCTCCCACATTATCTTTACGGTTAATCTAACGGTCAGGGAAGTGACGTCATAAATTCTAATTAGGTCTTATGTCAAAGACAGCCATTATTTTTCTTTACATTCTTAATAAATTAATTATATATATAGAGTCGAAATTATGCATTAACTGACATAAATGAAATTAAGTTATAAAAATCCATATACGTCGAATTTCAAGCCTTCTTTGGGTAAAAACATTTTTATATTATTATAAGGTCTTATTATTAAAGCTATAAATTATATATTGTTAACATCGTTTGTCCGTAGAGCGGCATACAAAGACTGATCGGTATTTATGTCGAACAATCAGGAAAAAAAGTCGCAATCGTTAAGTCCTTTTGCTTTAAGTACTCATTAACTCTTCAATTACTGGTTTTATTTGTAACGATACGATTTTATTTCGCAAACAGTAGAATACGTAATAAAAAAAGTCTCTTGTTACCTAATAGGCAATAACTCATTAATACCACCGTAAAACGTAACAATTTCCCGTGAAAGAGATTTTGTTGAGACATAACTGAGGCACTTAACTGGTACGAGCCATCATTTAAATGGGAAACCATTACGCATTTATGTTTAATGATAATTTGAAGCTTCTCATAATTTTGCCGAATTCCTCTGCTCAAAATTGTGGTTGTTAGGAATTTTTGCGCCTGCATTTATTTTTTTTCCTTTGTCCAGACACCGTGAAGCGCAAAACCAACGGCGATGCAAAAAGTTTAATTAACGTCTGTAAAATGTTATATTGTTTCATAAAACAATTTCTACGCTTTTTTAGCATGAGAATAACCTGAGAGAAATGATTGAACGTTTGTTTTATTTTTATAGAACTTAATTATATAAGAAAGAAAAAACCGAGAATATACAGTTATTATGACGAATACAAAAGGTAATTTGTACTATTTTAGAAAACAAATATCTAGAGGTTGAAACTGATATAATATTTGTCGAAGAGATATCGTTATTAGCGGGCTTAGGGGTTAGGCGTCATGTGGGGAGAGTGCGAGCACAAAAGACACGAATAATTATGGTACAGTATTTAATTAAGATTGATTCCTTTTAACATTACAAATGGCACATTTAATTATCACAAGCAGCGGGTTCAAAGCATCTCACTTTTAGTCACAATCTACTCGACCACAAATAACATAGACCCAAGACGGTTCAACGTCTCATCACCACAATGCTCCACTGAATATTCGACCAAAACTACCCTACATTCCCTGAACGCACTGTCCAAAGTTAAGACGGCGACCTCACTCGAGCCATTTGGTTGAAATAATATTCGTTAAGTAATGATTCTAAATTATGAAACCATTAAATAACAACAAACAAATCGAATCAAATAAAATTATCACTCTTAAAAAGAACCTCAATTATTAACCAAAGATAAAAATTAAACGATAATTATCTAAGGTAAATTGACTCGATCAGAACATTGCCTGATAATCCGAGCATTCCTCGGCATTTATATTTAAAAATATAAGAATGTTTTCTCTCTTGGATATAAAGTGATACGCTTTGGTGTTCTTCTTAGAAAGTTAGCCTTAAAATCTATGATATAAATATATTCCATTATAAATAATCCTGTACTCTCTTAACTAAATAAGAGGCCAAAAATTTGCCTGATGAACAATTTTTATTAAATAAATCTGATCAAAACAAATGCCTTTTCAAAAAACCTACTTTTGTATGCAATCAGGCTTGGCTGACTGCCGCGCAAGTACTGAGTGAGCCAAGTGTTTTAGTAAAAAAACCTGAGCGTGGGCAATGGAAAATACATAACTTTTAAAATTCATTATTATATATACAATTATTTCTTACTTACTACTAACTGACGTGAGACTTATCTTAAATTATCTTTCTATTTTTAATGTTACATCTTTTTAGTTTAGTTTGTTTTTTTGTTGTTCCTTTTTAGTTTTGTCTTAATAAATGTGTATAACATGTATTTTTGCACTACTTGCCTATCTTATGTAATTTAATACATTTTTATTTTTATTTACTCACAGTGGTTGCCTGGAAGAGATCGCTCGTAAGCGATAAGACCGCCAGTTGCCATCCTTTTGATTTAATTATGTTCAATTTTTTTATATTGTAGTGTAACGAAGTGTAAAAAAATAAAATAAAAAAAATATAGAATGATGAAAAAAATCGTCTTATCCTAAGAATTCGTCTTATCAGCTACAGCAGACTAATTATATGTCTATAAATAAAAAAAAACAAGCGGAAGTGTCTACCACCTGCAATATTATTTGACTTTATATATACTCGTAAATTTAAACACAAATTAAGTATGTAATAAGTACTAGAATAAGTACAGGCACATAGTTCTCTCGTCATAATTTTTCTGTCACCTTGGCCCTATATTATAAGTGGAGTTTATATTATAAGTTCGGAATGTGAATTAAACACCTTATTAGGGATAAAGGTCAAAGTACACATATCAACTCGGAAAGGGATCTTCACCGTATCGTCGTTCGCCTCGCCGTCAACAAGGCGTTAACATAACGTATACACGTAACCAAAGTGTATCAGCAGCTACTAGAGCTGTACGTCAACTCGGCCACGGCCAGGCTTACGGCTCGCCGACCGCTGTCTGACTGGGTTAGGAGGGGACGGGGGCAAAGGTGGACGAAGAGAGCGTGAGTTCGGGTACGGAGAGCCGTAAGCACGGGAACTGCAAGTTGACCACGCATCGCATTGCGGTTCAGATCCTGTTCCGAGGCCAGGCGCTTACGTTACGATTCCGATTAGTGTGCGCTGCAGTAGGGAGTTTCATACAAACGATACAAAACTCAATACTCTCGCTGGCTCGTGGTGATACGGTGACGATCCCATTTCGAGTTGATATGTGTGCTTTGACCTTAATGCTACAATTCATCACTGACTGATGACTGATCTCTGCGCTATGAACGTGCAATTCTTTACACGTCGACAAAGTCATATTATACTTAATGGAGAACTTAGATTCTTTTGTTCCTTGTGATTTTTGGTTCTTGTTGATTTGTTCGTTCTCTTATTCGATTGAGAGACGTTTTACTTCGATTGGTATAGCTATATAAAAGCCTGTCCGAACTAATAAAAAAGTTATCTATTTAAATACGAATAAACAATTGAAGGAATATTTGAAATGAGTTTTGTATTTGATGTAAACTATGTTTCAATTTAGTTTTCAAATAATGTTTGCTATATAGAATATTGTAGTTTTTATATGACTTTCGATCGCAAGAGAAATAACCTTGAACACGTTGTTTTAGCTAAGTATGGACTTCTGCCACTTCTAATACTCCTGCAACCGCTTTTTGGACTCAAATGTCTGACTCGGAATTAACATCTGTTTCATTGATGAATTAGGTGATCAGATTTCCAGGCGACGAGTTTCGCTGAAATGTCTTATTTTACAACTATCAAGTAATATTAAATAAATGTTTAACATCGCACAGTTTTCTATAACTGATGTTAACACTACTATAAAATGACTGTATGAAGTATCTTTATAATTCAATATCACCATTTAGTTAATCACCGAACAATTGATTATTAAGAATCACAATATATTTTAAATTATAAGGCGTTAACGTTCTAGTACAAGCCTCGAATGCTCGTTGCAGTCCAGGTTACCGCCAGGCACTTATAAATTAATAACACGGAATGCGAGTGCAAGCGCCTCATATTTATTCTGCCTCTTTAATAAAAAAGGGTAATTAGCGAGGACATTAACGTATACATAAACACTTTATATTAAACAATATCTTGTTTACATTTAACGGCCAGTAACTCACGCGTCGGTAGTAGGTAGAAAACTTCATAGATTGAGATGGGAAAAACACGTTAGTTAACACTTGCTTGATAACTTCAATGTATTCGTAATTCTTTACGTACGTAAATTAGCATTTAGAAATTACGTTTCTTTGTCGTTTATCTATTAATTCATCTATTGCAATTTTTCAGGACATTTGATATTCCCGAATAGAGAACTATATAGGCAAAATAAAAGGCGTAAAATAAGTATCCCACAAAGCTGATGATGTCATAAAACTTGATTAAAATAAATATAGACATTACAATAGAGTAGAGACTCTTGGGCCGTGGGGTTCAAGCGCACAGGCGCTAATTTAAGATTTAAGTTGACGCCTGATAGATGGTAGCGGTGACCCCAGAGCTGGTGCTTTCCACACACAACGAATAAGTTTCACAATACAGCGAGGAAATGTCAGCGTTGAAGGTCCAAATGGACCATTTTTTTAAAATTTATTTTAGTTTTCTATTTATTAATTTTTAATTTATTATTACTATGTAGGTTAAGAAAATTATAAATACTGTATATTTGATGTTATGATTACTAATAAATATTGATATGTCAATCTGTCTTTAACAAAATGAACTATTCAGCCGTTAATTAAACGAGAACAGAGACTTTATCACTAACGTAAAAATTAAAGAAGAAAACTTAAAATTGTTTTCTCGTTTTCATCATTACTGCAACCGACAAAAACATGTTTACGTCACAAAATGAAACTTTAGTAGCCGGGGGCGATGCACCGCTGACTATATATCATCGGTTCTCTCACACTCCAACCCCACTTAACCCCCTCTCCCCACAAACATATATTTTCACGTCTCGGAGAAGCTTACAACAGAAAGAGTCAATGTGGTAAGGTTAACAAAGCTGCGACGGACATAACGAAGTTTTCGCGGCAGCTTTCGAGCTTTTAAACGACAAGCACTTATTCTAACAACATAAATTAACGTTCGTAATTGCATGCTTTTATTTAATTACTGAAAATAAACACGAAATAATTAAGAGCTATACTGTCTAAAGTTTTAAAATATTTTCTAAACGTCAAAAAAGTTATATGTCCAACCTGAAACATGTTATGGCAAGTATCAAATTTGCAAGCCATAAAGACGGTCTTTATGCCTATGTAAAACCCTCGGCAGACATAATCAATTTCACACATAGCTCTATTACGGTATGTTCTATAGCGGAGTGGCAAATACGGTAAGTGGCAGTATTATGCAAAGCCGATGCGGCACGTCTGGCCGCGAATGCAGTCCTATTTGAACCCACATTTTGTTTCCACGGGAGGCTTGTGGCATTTGAATTTATAGTGCAATTGAAAAAAGAAATTCATTTTATTTAATGTGCTTTTAAGTTCTCACATTCGCTTTATGACTTTAGGCTTTATGCGGCTGTTGTTAGTCCATTGATAGCATATGCGCAAAACTAACATTTCACCTTTGTCCCTCAGTTATGATTTTATTGAAATAGATTAATAGAAAACAAAAGCTTGCTACGTGTTTTAATGATTTACTTCACTTTTGTGTGGTATTTTATCTTTAATACTGGAAAAATATTACTTAATTGGTCTTCAAAATGATTTCTTATAAACTACAGCTTTTCTTGTTGCATCGTTGTTGAATTAACAAATTTGTGGTATCTTAGTTTATAAACAAAATTTTTAGTAAAATGAAATAACATTTAATTAAAATTAATATAATTTATAAATGAATAAGAGATAGGATCGATAAGAAAATCACACATTTGATAAAAGCAATTAGATTTAACAGACTAGAGTGGTAAAAATTATTACAATTTACTTATTAGGATTTTACGAACAAACGTGAAGCTAAAACAACATAATATAATAAACTCCAATTATTTAGAAATATTTCTTGCCTATAACTAGATGGATACAGTTGAAAAGTTACGTAACCATCAGTGCGTGTTATATATTCTCGTTCAGTTTAGCAATTTTCATCTATTCTGGGGTTCCTGGCGCTAAGGTCTTTCGAGGAGCCCTACGTCTTAGGTAACGAAAACACGTAAACCCTCGAACTTACGACTGAGTGTGGCAGTCTGTCGCATTCACGCGATATCGGTGGATTTAGTAGAACGAAGCCTTTGTGTTGAAATAAAATGGCCCGTAGAGAAATCCGCATCTTATTAGGCGAACGTTAGATTTATGTCGTGTATTCAATTTGCGTGAAAGCTATCGGCTCAATAGAGATATTCTTTCCTTTGTATTGCTTAGATGTAACTAAGTTATAACATATAAAAGTTGTCCTTTAATACAAAATAAGGTAAAGTATTGCATCGCATATATTGAAGATTGATGATAGAGGTTGTTGAGAGGTGTGTAAATTGCTAAACAAATTTACGGGTAAAAACACCGTGTTCATCTAAACAGGTAAACATTTATAGACCCGAAAATCTAGGAGCTGATAATCCAAAGATTATAGAAACCTGTTGCCAAATTGTCGGTTCAAGTCAGTAAATACTAAAATTCTATTAGCTACTAACAAATCATCGTTTTTCGTTGGGCTGTCCGTCGATATCCTCCTAGTTATCATCCTATTATTCGTCGCATCTCGTTCCATCACGATCCAACTCTGGCCTTTTCTTCGGTAAATCATTAGGCCTTGCTTTAATTATTTTTCTAAGAACTGTAGTTCCCAGCTGTTGGATAAACAGAGTAATGTTTGTAAGAATAATATTATTATAGAAGTCTATTTCAGGGCTTTTCTCAACTTCACTAAACAAATATTCTTGAAACAAACTCCTTGCTCTCAACCGCTTTGCAATAACAGCGTTATACCGCTTCATTGAGCTTTGACGATAAACTCGAGTATATAATAACTTGAGAGTATATGAAATTTAATCTTTTATTTAACACCTTTGAGTTACTATGACGCATATCTATACAGTTTCAGTTCAAATCTTCACAGTAATAAACACAAATTATTTAATAATATAGTAACACTGCTCAGTAATTATCTTAATTATTGTAAAAAGTTAAATATGTGAATATAATTTCGACGTAAATATAAAAATAAAACACTAACACACTGAACTGTAATAAATGGTGAAAAAGCTTAATTCCGGTTATCAACATCCCAAATTCTAACAAAGGCATACCCCTTGTTGTTCACATATAAAATACATAAAAACAACAATATATCATTTTATCGCGAAAAGTGACACTAAAATCATTAGCGTGTAAGAGTATCAAGGGGATCTTTACAGGGTTGCCAAAAACAATAAGAAAACAATAAATTGTATACTTATTTTACAACTATAACAAAACAAAGGCCGTCAACGCACTAGCGAGCCTTCTGGCATTGAGAGTCTCTGTGGGCGGCGGTATCACTTACATCAGGTAAGCCTCCTGTCCGTTGGACTCCTGTACTATACAAAAAAAACACGTTTATTCAATGGAATGCATATTGCATTAATACAATAGAGCTGTTTTTTTTTCAGTTGCTTCAGCGTGCGACTCTCATCTTTGAAGCCGTAGGTTCGATCCCCGGATGTACACCAATGGGCTTTCTATCCATGTGCGCCTTTAATACTCGCTCACACGGTGAGGAAAAACATCGTGAAGAAACTGGTAAATTTTGGACGGTGGTAGGCATAGAAACAAGGCTGATCACCTACATCCATATTGGAAGACAAATGATCACGAAACGGGTACAAAAATCTTAGCTGAGTGTTTTTATATTATTCAGTTTTCATATATTTATCTAACTTCATAAATTGGGATTAATTTAATTAAAGTTGAATTTTCGTTATCATTATTTAAATAATATATGTAATAATAATAAGACTCAATGCGGGATCGGCCAAAAACTAAGTTCGTAAGGCATCGCAACGCATCTTGTTATAGTTTCTAAATGATGGTATAAATTTATTTTCTCCTATTTCTTATTTTACAGAACCTCAATACTGACTAAGCCCCTTCAGGTTGTCGTCATTGCCGCCCTGAGTTCCATTTCTGAGACAATTTCTATTGAAAAGCATAAGAGGCAAATTTACTTGGTTTAAAAATCAATAAATCAGATGCAGAAGTAGTAACGTTAGAGTACTGGAAAGATTAGTTATAGATAAATTGCAACCATATAGAAGGAGGGGCTTCCACAAAAAGGGAACAAGTTATTACATAACAATGAATTTGGAACTTTTATGCCGAGTAACAAACTAACAAAAAGTATAAAAATATACAAAATGTAATTATTGACGTTTTACGAGAGTTCAAAATACACACACACACGCAAAAAATGCTTCAAATACAATCCAAAATAATTGAAATGTTGAAGGTATCAAGATAACAATTAATCCGTGGTACATGGTACATACAAATACATAGAGAAGGTTGATTTTTTTTTTATTTAACGCATTCGCGTCGCTATGGCGGACTATAAGTCACACCGGAGAAGTATGGCAAGACACTGCCGCCTCTATTTTTTTTATAGACATTCGGAAAATACTAAGATTTTTGTGGAAGAAATAGTTTGACACTCGTAATTAATCCGACGAGTTCTACTAAAGCCTACGCGTTTAGGCCACCGGTACCAGCGCTGTGACCATCAGTTTTAATTTTTTCATTGCGTATGAAGAACCGCAATACAGGAAACAACAAATGACCCACTATTATGTGTTACATCTCCCAGTATAGCATGTTTAAAACAGTTTTTTGAGAAACAGTAGTGTGTGTGAACTAATGAAACACAAGTCTTATAAGACATTATGTATGCGTGAATGTGTGAGTGTGTGAATGGGAAATGCGAATGTATTTGAGAGTGTAGCTCAGAGTTGTGATAAGCGTGCGCTGTGTCTGTGGTATTTTGGTACCAATAGAATATTAATTACATTTTCAGAAATCAATATACAACGAATCTATGGACATAGCAACCCTAAACTATACAATGAAGACAAAGGAAGAAAAGGCACAAATTATACCATACTGTCATATTGAACAATATCCAAGTCGCATTACTTGCCGCAATAGCGCAGTCTATTTTCTTGAAGATATCCCTCTTTCGGCTCAGTGAACGACTTATTAATTTTTTATGACACTATAAAGTAAAAATACGTTCAGCAATTCCTACTCTCCTTGGTCATTACGTAATTTTATTATGTTATTTATTGACGCTAATCGTAGTTTATATAGTAAATTCTAAGCGTTCTCATAATTTTTGCTTTACGACCACGGTTTATATAGTTCTAAATGATTGTTAGTTATAGACTAGATATACTTTTTGTGTGACACAATAGATTATTGATTTATGAATATTGTGTATTTGTAAAAATTATTACTACAAAGCTCTAAATGCACTCTGTATTTTATATTTAAGCACAAAACTTTGCGCTATACCCCCTACGTACGTGGCCATTCCCAATAACGATAAGCTGCACTTACGACATTACTGTATTGACATTACCACAATATTTTGAATTTTATTAGATAATTTTAATAATCGAGGCGTTTGTTACTTGTCCTATAAAAATGACATTATAGAACATACAAAAACAGAACAATGAAATAATGTTCAAAGTACCAACTTTTCTGTTATTAAGCCCGTTTTCAACTCATATCAAGAACTCTCTAACAACTCTTCAAACAAATTATTTTAAAGGCCCATCCCTTGCTCAATCAACGGCAAAATAATTTCACATTGTAAAAGCTCCGTTCTCTGATCAAGAGGGGATGATTCCCGCATCTTTTCCGCATCATTTGTTCGTAACACACTCGCGGGTAACGCGTGGACCGTTAATACTCTCGCATCACTGGAGGCTCACCAATTTCTGCCAACGCATTTTCTTATCGAAGCCTAATTCGTCGTTTTCGGTGCGTTAAGCTTAATCTTTAATAATTCCGTCGCTGTCTGCTAAGCGCTTTTCGTCCTAATGTTAATTAACTTAATGAAATTACTTTATCACATTCTCTGGCTTCCGAAATGAGATTGTACTGACGGTATTATATAAGATCTTTATTTTATGTTGACTTAAACATTTATATAATCGAGTACGAAATAATTTTGTCTTATTTCGTACTCGATTAAGTCACATAGTAATTATACTGAATTAAATTTATGTTTATGTAAACAACACGTCGTATCAAAATCGTATCGGATCGTATCATATCGATATATTTAACAAAAAACCATTCTACGAAGATTATTGCCGTACCAATTCGACCCCCTTCAACAAAGAGCGTACCAATTCTTAAAAGGCCTGCAACGCACTCGTGGGCCCGCTAGCACTTAACATCAGGTGAGCCTTCTGCCCGTTTGTATCTTCTTCTTCTATTCTATAAAAAAAAGATATAGCCAAAAATGGAGTACATAATATCTACAAAAACGATTTAAACAAAAGCTTTTTAAATACATTTAACTAGGTAATACCTAATTTGGCTGTGTTGTATGATACACACACCACATACACACCGTATGTTGTGTGTGCTCGTGAAGGATATTCTTAATACTCCTTTTAAGCATATTATATGGTAGCTTCAAGTAGTAATCAAATCAAGGCTTAACAATGACCACTATGGTCATTGTATCCGGGGTACACAAGACTAAACTGTTTTTTTTTTTTAATAAAAGTTGTTGCATAGTTAGCATTGATGTAAGGGATTGATTGATGGGACATGCGGGATGGTACAGGATGGGTGACACAAAAAAAATGTGTGCGTGTACTAGTATACACACGTGAGAAGTGAAACTTCTTTATGACCTTATTTTTCGAAAAATGATCTACTATATGCAACTTTACAGAAATTGGTTGAATAAAGATAAATAAGATAAAGTTAAGAAAAAGATAGATTAGACATGAATACAAATAATGCAATTATTTCATTTTACCTTATTACTACAAGATTATTATAGAATTTTATTATTTGTAATAGAATTATTACTATCATATCATTAATGGGTTCGAATCTCCTCGATTAAGCGTGGTAGGGACAAGAAAAAGATGGCGCGTAACGGAGAAATGTGACGCGTAACCGAAAAATGTGACGGTAATTCTTTTTACAACGACGATAAAGAAGTTTTACTTCAAAAAGGAATCTTTTAAAACAAACGTTTTAATTAAAAATACGAAGCCAACATGAATGTGAAGTGAAAGAGTCATCCAACAATTTTCCAATACAGTAGAAGAAAAACGCAATCGTTAGGCTGCATCATTTCCGTGTCATTTAACGTCGGGTTTACACAAGACGGCCCCGGAATCAGTACGTTTGTCACCGCTAACTCACGTCCTTGCCCCCGCCACGAGTTATTGGAAAGAAAATTGTGCTGAGTCGTCGCCGCTTTATCTCAGGTTAAAAACTAGCTCGTTATGAATCTGACAGTGTTACTTGTTAGCGCTGATTGTGTGCACTTTGCAATCTGTTACTATCACATACTATACGTGATATTTTCAGTCATTTTTAAAACTGGAGCCGCAACCAACTTTCATTTCAAAGTTGGATTGACGTGATTGATAGCGTCATATTTTTGTTGACTTTACCAAACGTATATAATTTATATTGTGAAGAATAAAATATGCTTATTGGTTTTTTTTATTTAATATCTAATTTTAGTACTCTTTTAGTGACTTTTACAATATGTGGCTACAGTAAGTAAGACACCACACTCTGGAGTTGTCAGGCTGGCCACTGAGTGACTAACTACTTGGGTTCAAGGTTTCTTTAGGTAGTAGGAAATATACACTTTCCCTTCCTTTATGGAAAACCTACACGCACTTCTCTGTTAATACCCTGCATTTTTATGTTTCCTTTAAATTAAACTTAAAACTATTTATAAGAAATCTTAACCTCAACAAGCCCAATGAATAAAACCGCAATCTTGATTGCTCTCCGCTCAGCATTTTTAAGATATAAATTGCAAAGAAGTGGAGCTAAGGCAATAACTCTAAGGCTTGTTTGGTTTAAGTTTAAATGCTCTGATATAATCGGGGGACAAAGGCAGCGTAGTTCGTCTTACAACGCTTGAGCAACAATGGGTGCAGGACTATTAATTATTTGGCTCTGACTCCACCCGACAAAGGAGCTTGGAGGGTAAGATGTTCACGGGTTGATCGCACATCATAAGCATGCTTTAACTATAAATCTGTATAATTAGTATATTATTTGTCGTTCCAAATGTTAAATTTCAGTTGGGTTTAGTTTAAAAAAAATTAAATATATTTTTGTCTATTAATGTATTTACTTGTTTTCTGTTTATATATATTGTTTATCTATGTAATATGTTTTTTCTTTCTGTATTGTCTAAGTGTTTTGTTTTATAATATATATATTAGCTGTAACATTACTAATAAATAAATGAATGCTTTGTTTTAATAAAAAGAACGTATATATGAAAGAAATATTGAATTGTCATAAAGTAAAATACAATTTCATTTGACTCTTTACAATGTACAGAGTCAAAAAGGAGCAAATATTCTTTTAGTCAACCTTTTAAAATTTTTATTTAACATCAGACGTTATAGTACCTAATACTCCCTGTATTAGATATCCCACATAGGGTACATATACTATTTTGAAAAAAAAAACTAATCCTTAGCTGGCTTAAGAAGTTTTGATATGATAAAGAATCTAAACATACCCAATATAATGTAACTTATTACTTCCTGATTCGTTCAAACAAAAATCATTGTAGGATTATTTATTAATTTATTCAAGTTTACCACATCATACATATTACTATAAACTCAATCTCAAAATAACTTTATTCATAAAGGTAAACAAGCACACTTATGAACGTCAGTAAAGAAGTTAAATTAATTGTAAATTTACATTTACTACCAGTTCGCAAGTCAAGAGCGTACAGCGGGCAAGAATAACTGGCAAGAAACTTTCCGCCACTCTTTTTAATCGCTAAGTTTTGAGTCATAGAAATTGTTTGAACTGGAGCAAAGCAATCCCAAGGATTAGGATCATTTATAGTTACGGTATATGTTAGAAACTCTTTAACATATATGACAATTTATATAAAATAAAATTTATAAAATATAAAATAAAAATACCAGAAGTTTTTCTCAAGTAGGAAAACAAATACCAACAAAACAGTGGATTAGGTACGAGATAGGCCATTAACAATTATATCTTTAAAATTGATCAGCCCAATACCGAATATATCTAAAACATATGTTTTAGATATATTCGGTATTGGTATTGGTATATTTGGATGAAACATGTTTATGTAAATACACCGTTTCATCCGTTATAATTGCGAAGAATTCAGCAGAGAAGTGTCTGAACTCCTGAATTGAAATGAAACTGAAGTTGGTTTTTGCAGATGGAATTTGAAAATTTTTGCTGATTATACCTTGGTGATGAGTAAAGGACGACAATGTTAATAGGGGATCCATACTACATATAACAGGTGCCTTAAAGTCGACCGTTGAGAGGTCTTTAAAGCCTGTATGTTGCATTAACAGCCCAGACTCACGAAACAGACTAGACCCATTAGTACTAGACAGAAGTTTTATTGGCTTTTCATAGCGACATCAAATTCATTACAGTGGTGTTTTACAACTCTACATCATCAGTACTTTATAGTTTACTTCTGCATTAATTCCCTCTAGTCCAATATTTAATGCCAATAACATACAAATAATAAGTAAGTACTATTTAGTAACAATAGCCTAGTCGTTAAACATGTAATTGTCAGGCATGAGGTCGTACGTATAGTCCTTGTCGCGCGGGTAATGCAATTGATTTTATTATGGTACAATGTGAGAAAACCAGCATGTCTAAGGGTGCGTCCACATCTGGCGAATATGCCGCAAATGTGCAACCTAAGCGCCGTATGCGAACAGCGCGCGCGCGGTGTGCTAGCGGCTTGGGTCTTCCTTCCGCCGGCGCCTCAAGACCCGCACCCCTAACGTACCCGCTCAGTTCGTTTCTGATTACTGGAGCCTAAATATGTGTTGTCATGGAGAGGACGGAAGAGAATTGTTTACGCTTAATTGAAACATTAAAGATTTCCGGTTTTAGTTCTTCAGGAATAATAATACTTATTCTTTGCTTAGAAATTCTAAAAAGATACTGCAAGCTTGTGAAGCAAATCTTGAAACTAATCATCTTTAGTAGATTTTGATGTAATTCTGGTGATAATTAAAAAAAATTGCATAGTGTCCGCTTAACGATGGCTTTTTGGCGGGCTGGCCTGGATTGCTATTCTGTTTCTTTTAAAAATAGGATTTTGCCACCTACGCCGTTGTCTCTTTTTTCCTTTTTATCAGAATATATATAATAGCTAATGATGCAGTAATTATATTTTATACTAGTGTCGTCCGACATCTTCGAAAGTACTGAGCCAGTAAACGGAAGTGTAAGCGCGATAATTGAGTGCGTGTAGATCGTGCGCCGCGCGCACGCCTATCCAAGCCTTGCATAAGTTGCGCTAAAGAGACGCACCAAACCATTGCGTGCAGTCAACGCACGAAGATCGTAAACGGCTTGCGAGCTGCACATTCGCGGTAGGCAGATGTGGACGCACCCTAAGACCAAAATTACATCATGGAGACAGAAGGCTAATCAATAACTTGCCTAGAAATATATTATCACTCAAACGGACGCAGACATGTGTCTTTATACATTAATATTTAAAAGTATGAAATCACTAACAAAACAATTTGGCATATTTTCAAATGAAATAAAATATGAATTCTATAAAACTTAACAATTTCGAATTTGCAAATATGGCGAAGTTTCCGCGCCTTCTATCTGGTATAATCCTTAATAGAGTTCTCCAACTTCATAACACTTTGCCTACGAAGTGAAACTATTAATTATATTTTCTTTTTGAACAAGAACAAAAAGTCGAAGTTGAAGTTGGATGAAACCGTTACAGTTGGATTAACGATTTCACGAAATGAACAGCCGAACTGCGATCGACGAAAACTTTTACGATTCTATTTACAGTAATTAGAGAAACGATTCATTTGAAATATTTATAGAATTCCGACTACTATTAACTGCTTACTTACTAACTAGTAATATTAATAATAACAATTCGTGTACTTACAAAGAAAGTGGTACTACAGATTGATTGTATATATATGTCGCAGATTCAACGCGATTAATATTTGCAAAATTGGTGTTACTACCGTCGTCCGACATTATAATACAGTCAGTGCGCACGTCCGGCGCAGGCGACGTTCGAAAGTCAAGTGACTAGAGAATTCACTTACTGCCACGAAACAGTCGCGCCACTGACATTTGGTAGATCACACAGACTAGGCATTGTCAATTGTCAACGTTGACAGTCTACCTTACCATACCACACCGCATTCTACGACTAACTTCAGAGTGGCGGGAATTTTAAAATATTCATTCTCCGACATATATATATAATAGGCAAGCAAATGTCATATGACATTTGAAAGCATCAGCTCTGGGGTCACCCGTACTTAAATCAGCGCCTGTGCACTTGGACCCCACAGCCCAAGAGGATCTATTCCAAAGGGAACAAATCGAAGTTGGAAGAAAGACGAATCGAATTAATTATCATGATACCTAGGAAACACTGAAAATGTTTAGAAAATTAAAAACGGCTTTATGTAGAAAGTTGCCATTACTTTTATTGTTTTTCATCGCATCGTCGCATTCGATGGAACCCCTGAGAAAAGCAGTGGGCCCATTCTTCTTAAGGGACTCCTCTTCACCGTATCTTCAGGGCTCGTAAAGGGAATACCTCGAATTTTATCTTTAGTTCTTAGGAATAAATGAAAGTCGCAGGGCGGCAGGTCAAATATAAAAGGACCTGCCATAGTCAAATATTAAACAGTCCGTTTTTCGGAGTGCGCTGAAGCATTGTCGTGGTGAAGGAGGTTCCTGCTTCAAGGGCGCTGCTGCCGAAGTTTTTTCCAAGACAATAGGTCAACAACAGACAATAGTCAGCAGTAACTGTCCTTCCATCTTCTAGCATAACTGTCGCGAAATGACCTTTTCGACCAAGAATGAGGCAATCATCTTTTTTCCTTGACTCCTTCCTTTCTTTGCCTTAGTTGGCCGATCCTCGAAGGGAAACACCTTCTGAGCTGATTGTCTTTCGGGTTCGTAGCAATATATCCAGCTTTCATCACCTGTGACAATGTCAAATGTAGCATTTGAGTCACCGCCGATGAACTTATCTAACATTTGGCGACACCAATCCATACCAATGGCTTGCCCGTATCTGCTGATAGGTCACTCTCTTATCTTCCTCTATCATGCGTCGCATAGCACTGATGGTATCTTCAGTAATCGCTCTTAAAGGACGTCCCTCACGCGGATCATCATTGAGATTGCTACGTCCACACTTAAACTCGTTAAACCAATTGTAAATAGTGGCACGAGATGGGGCTTCATTATAAAATGCTAATCGCAGCCTATCATAGCTTTGTTGTCGAGTAAGCCCACAACGAAAGTCATCATAAATCATTGACCGAAATTTTTCTCGCGCTATTTTCATGTGTAAAAAGAGTTTTAGATTTCCCGCCAATTCACAAAAACAAATAACAAATGAATGCAATATACAACATTAGGTTAAGTTAGCTTAAGAGTTCTATAATTCAAAAAAGTTTTCATTAGCAATGTTTCTAACTGGCCAGCTCTAAACATTTTCAGTGTTACCCACGTATCGGAACAGTAAATAAAAATTGTTGTCAAAACTTATGGTCTAATTACCCTCGCATACTACAATATATTTTGAACACGACAACATTTTTAATATATGTATTTTAACATATAAACAACCTAAATCCTCCTCCTTAGCTCACTCACTAGTCGAAGTGCTTAGATAAGTTCGTGGCACGGCTCGCGATGGGGATGTTCAATCGATCTGAGCATCCTTACCATCCATCCATCCAGAACATCTCGCCGTGGCACTCCAGGACTCCTGGTCGCCTCCAGTACTCCAGACTCGACACCAGGGCAGTGAAGAAGAAGGCCCCAGTGTCTAATGTTGTGAAATTGTTTATACTAAGCGGTCGGAATAACATCGCAACAAAGTCATTGTGATATTTGTAGATGCAGGCTTGTACATGTCGCTTCACATAAACAAAAATTTTAAAGTGACAGAACAACAAGTTTTTTAAATTACTAAAAAGACAAAATAAAATACCGAATCCTAAGACATGTACATTTTTGAAACATAATAGTCAATGCAACTCTTAAGAAAAACACTTTTTGAACGGATTAAAGCTATGTATTATTTTTAAAGCTTATAGTTATTTACATAATTCTAAATTTTAAATATTTTCCGACGTTTCGCGTACTTTTCAGTGTGCGTGGTCACGGTGACAATGCTCAAATTTCTGTGTTAAACATATGCCATGTAAATTATTTTGTTGAGACACAGATTAGTGAGATTTTATTTAGAAATCAATCAATAACCTTTAGACACGGATATATTGTTTTAAGTTATATATTAAAGTTAAAATCAACATAAATATGTGTGCGTGTTCTATGTAACATCACTTTAACGTAAGAAGTGAAACGTCTTTATGACATTATTTTTTGAATAATTATGTACTATACAGAAATTTGTTGAATAAAGTTAAATTAGATAAAGTTTAACAAGTCTTTTATTATCATAGACATGAATACAAATAATACAATTATTTCATTTTACCTTATTACTACTAAGATTATTACAGAATGTCATTAATTGTAATAGAATTATTATTATCATTGTTATTGTTATTATATAATTTTGTTATTAATGGCTTCGAATCAACCGTGGTACGACAAGAAAACGTGTAACGGAAAAACGCGACGCGTCACCGAAAAATGTGACGGTAATTTTTTTTACAACGCCGATAAACAAGTTTAACTTCAAAAATTATTTTTATATTACCATACCAACTCGTTTTATTTGCTTGATGGTTCGTTTCTCCTATATTTACGAATTACTTGTACTCCACAACGCTAAAGAAAGTGGATCGGAAAAATTAAACGCCTAATGACTGCTCCATCTTAATCTCACAAATGATTAATTAATCGCAGTTTAATTTTCTACAGGTCCTCGAAAGTTAGTAAGTCTTGAACCTAGATGACAAAAGTTTGCGCCAAATTGACTTATAAAAAATTAAAGAACGGCGACTCTTAAACGTTTAAAAATTCACCTCAGGCAAACAAATTTGAATTCAATTTAAGAGATTTTACATTACCTTATTTATTTACAGCTTTTGAGTAAGAATTAACAGTAAACTTAAAGTAAAAAAATAAAGAAAACATGGCAGGCGTCCTTACGCTACCACTATTACTTCCAGTCAACAAACACATTACTGTGATTATTTGAAAAAAATCTATTTAAAATAACTGGAAGTATTTTACGGTAAACATACAATAGCTACTGCCCCTGTCCCCTGTCTTATGAAAATAACTTAATCTAAATCTTTTACGTGTCATAAAATTCAATTATAAATAAGGAAAAGAATGGATACGTTCTAAATATCATTTCATTTACAGTGCACAGGCTCTCTTGAAAACAAGATCGCTATTTTAATTTAAGTATTTCTAGAAAAGGATAAAATGTTTACACACATTCTCAGCTCGCCAGTGGAAATCTATTAAAATTTGTACGGCTTTGTAGCGACTAGCCGCCGTGGTGTGTTTTAAAATCTAAGCACATTTCCCCATTTTCACGTTTTAGCATGAACTGAATAAATAAATAGAGCCATTGACGAACTGAACGAATCGGGCTTTTACTACTTTTTAAAGCGTTACTTTTTCTCGTTTTGTACGAGCGTTGGCGTTCAGTTAATTATCGGTTTGATTGCACCGTGCTATTTCACTTGACACTGTGTTTTCCGCGTCCTTTTAATAAGTGTCTATGTCATTTATTGTTGCATTGAAGTTTCTGAGTATAAATTTATACATATTTAATTAAATTCTGCAAAACATTTTACTATATTTGTAAAAATATAAATCTATTGTATTTTAAAACCGCTACCGTGGATTTGTGTCGCGATAAAACAAGTGTATTGTTTCATAGTCATAATTTATTTTAATTTAATACGCAAAAGTCATAATTAGGACACTCATATTGCCAGAATGCACTCTCAATAGTGTTGTGTTATAAGAATCAGTACCCTCTAGAAGCATTCGGAAATACTTCAGTGGGCAGCATAGAGGCAGTGTCTGGTGTCTTAAGAAAGGCTCAGTTGTGGAACGACGGCCGTCGAGGTGATACGTCCGATGATGAAACTCAGCTGCAGGTATTCGTCCGAACCACTCCTCTGAACACTCTCTATAGTAAATACGGTAGAAGATACAGAGAGACCCCACATCTCTACTCAACGCCAAGGGTTCGGATCACCGAAAATGACTGGACGTTAACGTTTCGTATCGCTCTTCGTTGAATACGTCAATTACGTACGTTGATAGCGGAAAAGCTGTTACTGGGGAGCTCTCACTCAGAGGTGAAAACAGTACTCCATGTTGGGCCGAATTTGCGCTTTATAAAGTTGCAAGCGGTGGACCGGAATAACCGCTGAGCACACCAAGCGTCTTAGACACTAATTTAGCCTTCCCTTCTAGAGTCACCCAGTATCTTTTCTTGCATTTGGCTGGTTAAAATATTTTATCTATTAGCTTTATATAAATCACTTTCATTGAAAAGAAATTTGTCATTTCTACTCAAGCACATCTAATAATTAATTCGTCGACATAAAGGCATTAATCGAATGTTGAATGAACAAAGGTAAGAAATAAAAGCCGTTGATCCCTCCGAAGAAAGACAGCAAGAAGGAACTGCTAATGAACTGTCGGAGTTTAAGTTAGCGCTTTGATTGCGTAACCATTTTCTTTGTGTACATGAAGAAACTGCGAATGCAATGTTTAGTCGTTGTCAACATGCAGTATGCGCAGAATGTTCGAAACATTTGTAACAATGGAAATACCGTGTAGTTTAAAATGTACCTAGTATTATTTGCTTCTCGGACTAGCAAAAAGAATATATTCTAGATTAAATTTGCTCTGTGTTTGATGGCAGGATTTTTAAATTGAAACACGTTTCAATTTGTTCTAATTATCAACTTCTAGGTCGCGTGTAAGCCGTGTTTGCTTGTCGACTGCAAATCGAATTAGCACTTCGGTCCGACAAGCTTCGAATGTTAATTGTTCATTCAAATAATGATTATGGGGGACTGTATTTACCGTGGGTGCGAAAACATGCCGACGACACATAATTTCGTATCTCAAATTTATATTTCACGAAAGATTCGTTAAATTGACTTTATTTCGTATTTGATGAAATTACATTTGGACGTTTCTTTCGAATTAACTTCTCATCGAATTCGTGGAGATTTTTGTCAGCTTAAACACGTTTCAATCTGTTATTAATTATGTTCGCCCAGATAGGGCGTCATTAGGTAAAAAATGAGGAGGTATTTAGCGGTGATGCGGTATGCACTAATTGGATTCCACCGTTCTAGTTCATCAAATTATTTCTGAAGCCGTCCTGGCTGACTAATGAAAAAATAATTAATGTACTCGTAATTCTAAGCTACAAACTTCGAACATCTAGAAATATTTAGAATTATATAAATATTAACTAATATTCGTGTCGTATGTACTCTTCAATTATTATGATGGTTATGTTAATGTATTTCGAAAAGATTTTTTGGGAGTGTAGGGAGATAAAAAACACTTAATTTATGACTAAGAGTAACTTCTGATTTTCTAATAAACACTGCCCAAGACTTGTTTTATTCAATTTATATATAAGTTGCACTGATTCTTAGATATGTAGATTTAACTATTAATCTACCATTAGAGATGGTTTGACGACTCTGATCGGTCGTACACCGATAGTAGGGTGTATTCAGCTTGCCAGCTAGTGGACTGTGATGTGTGTTTAAATTCATATGTAATATATGTCAAGAGTATGTATTATGTATACATAATGTGACCAGACGTCCCGTTTTGAACGGGACTGACCCTTTTTCCAATTATGAATTCCGGTGTTCCCGAAATGAACTGTGGGAAGCAAAATTGTCCCGTTTTCGGAAACCGCGCGACAATTGGAACAGCAGAATATAAACACATTGCGACGTGATCAAGTTAACCGTTTCATTCATATTTGAAATCGTCACCAGCTATATTAAAACTAATTTATTCTTCTAACAAATATCAATACTACTAAACATTTTGGATTTTTTCTAAATAAATAACTATAAAAAGTGTTTTTTTTCTTCATTTATTACTTATCATTTGCCCTAAATTAAACCAATGTCTTGTTTTGAGTCAAAGAATAAATTGTCACTTTCACTATACATGTGTATATATTAGCAAGCTGCATTTGATAACTAGATATATGAGAGGATGCTACCTAAGAACCTAACAACCGTACGGATTCCCAAGCCCTCATATAAATAAGTACGGGATGTCTGAACCAAGAGACCTAAGGTAACCGACGGAGCTTTATGAGTAGTATCAGAGGTTCAAGGTAGTGGGATTTTATCAAAGCTATCGGGTATGCTCACCACGATAATTAAGGGCTTGACGGAGGCTACGCTTTTGAAAGGTATAGGAATAAGATCTCGTAAATACTAATGCGAGCTGTCGGTGTATCGCGCACCTTCAGCTGTCAAAATCTGGAACAACCACGTCAGCCGCGTCAGCAGTTTATCAATGTTCAAGTTCGCTGAGGAGGGTATATTTCTATAAATCTGCTATAATTGTAAGTATATATAATCTGAAGTATTTCCGAACCAATTCGACTTAGGGTCCTTCAAGAAAAGAGCGTACAAATTCTTAAAAGGCTGGCAACGCACTCGCGAGCCCTCTGGCATTGAGAGTGTCCATGGGCGGCGGTATCACTTAACATCAGGTGAGCCTCCTGCCCGTTTGCCCCCTATTTTATAAAAAGAATCTAAATCTTCATAGACTTACATACATTTATAAAGTAAGATTTTCACATCAATGTGATACTTGAAGCATTTAATGAATACTAAAGAATACGTCCAGCTGTAATACCAAGTAAATACCAACATAAAAACGGAATGTCGTGTATAAGCTATCAAATGTAGACAAAGATTATCCAACATAGTGTAACTGTAATTACTCCTCTCGGCGAGCCGGATTAACGTCCCTAGCTAGTTAACTAAGAGGGTAATATGTCGACAAAATAAACGTAAACTTGCCACAATTCGTCAACGCGTTGTACAAGTCAAAGCAACATTAATTGCCGTCTTAGTTCCTTGTGTAAAACCTTACAAGGCTTCGACACTTTTCACGGAAGACACGGTATAATTATATTCTGACTTACTTGTCTGACAAAATGTCTTTTGAACTCTAGATGGTCCATAATAATACACAGAGTATACTAACTAAGATCTGCTCATACAATATGCAATGACGTGAAACCCTGAATCCCGCTAACGATAACTTCGCTTCCGGCCACTAAGGGTATATAGAACTTCTCGATTGCAGCGCTTCAGGCTGGCCAGTCAGAGGTTAGACTAGTCGAGGATCCTCCCTTTAGGTTGGAACAGTACACCAGTACACCACCTTTCTCCACAAATATATTCTGAATTATTAATAATATTCGGTCATTTTGGACAAATTGTGCAAGTTTAAGCCGTTAGTTATTTATGTTTTTGTTTAAATACTCGTACTAGTACTACCTATTTCTTACATCTTTAGGTCTTTAAGACATTCTGGTTTCCTCACAATGTTTTCCTCACCTTATAAGTGACCCATGGCCTTAGGTTATCTAACAATCCTATATTTGTAGCGATTTGTATCGTCAACGACTTTCCATGCGGCTTGATAGAGATGTCTCTCTGCACCTACTACCGCATTTACCATGGAGAGTGTTCAGAGGAGTTTTTCGGACTAATACATGAAGCTGAGTTTCGTTATCGGACGTCAAGACAGACTACAAAATACCATCCGTATCACCTCGACGTCTGTTGTTCCACAACTGAGAGTTTCTTAAGTCAGTTTTTTAGTTACAGTGGAACCAGATTGGAACCAGCCCACTGTAAGTATATCTGAATAAAAATAGACTTAGGTTTCTTTAAAAGTGAAAAGTGCGGCTGAAGTTTGTATTGTTAATTTTCATATATCACACTCATACAATTTAAATACTAATATATAGCGGTTGTATTATATTTATTACGACGCTGGAGCGTTTCGCTAACATTGTGACGATATAAGCCCCTTAATTTTTAATCCTATTACAAATATTCCAACCCTAATTAACGTAAAACATATTATAAACAAATTAACATTAACGTGAGACCACTGTGGAGGTAATTAAAAAAAAGATAAATATACATACATACATAATGTATAGAAAATAAATTTACATAAAATGTATAAGACCGACATTTGTGATCTAAGAATTATGTAATTTTTGACTTGTGTATTAATGATTTAGCTAACAAATAAATAAACTAAACTAGAAACACTAAGGGGTTTAACCATGGTGCCTGAAGGGGCCACTACACAGTACAAATTCATTTACTTAGAAACTAAAGATTTAATTAAAAATTCTAATGCACAGCCGGAAACCAAACACACAGGGTTTCCAACTAGACGCCACAGCTTACGTACACTGCTACACAAGACCGAAATGTTTTAATATTTTTAAATGGAATAAATAGTCTGTAATAGCAATTACCAAGTTTCATAATTATAAACCCATTTATATCAAGTAATATTAAGAAATAATGCAGGCGAATCATGACCGCTTCGTAGCTTTAATTTTCTTAAACCTAACAAATTGCCCATTGTTTGGCGCAATATTACAACAAAGCTTCATTCCGTCGAATTTATGATACAAAGGAATTGATGGAGTAATTTTGATTCATCTCCATTGATAATTACTTTGCTAAGGTATTAGTAGTATATCTATATTCGTTATTAAATACGTCTAAATAACCTTAACAAAGTAATTATCAATGGAGATGAATCAAAATTACTCCATCAAGTGTACAGTTTTGCGGAATAAAAACTAGAACTTTCTTAGGACCACTTTAGCTATTTAATTATTGTAGTGTAATTTGAAATATTGGTACAAACATTCATCTATAATAATAATATAAATCTTAAATAAAGTTATTGCTAAATATTTCATTAATGTCGTGGTCGTGGTTTAATGTTAACAAAATAAACTTTGACACGTATTTTGTGTTATATAAGCAAGTTTCCGTAACTCATAATTAATGTAAATAATAAGTTGTCTAATTTGGGGCTTAGAAATGTTGCTGGCGAAAGGAAGCGAGGCATTTTCTCTAAGGACACTATATTATTAAGTGTACATTGCGTGGCTTTCATTTAAACAACCTGATACTTAGCAGTGTAATTAATATCCTAAAAGCGGTCTTATTTTACGTATGTAATAGGTAACATACATCATAATATATACTAATTGTTTATTAACTTCTTAACGGATGAAAAATAATTAGATAAAAAACGAATTGCGAACCTTCAAGTAATAAGCTCGTGGGTTAAAATAAAAATTATGGTTGATAATTAGATATTTACGAAATCATAAAACGTTTAGTCTAGTCCTTTTTTAGGTTGTTTTAAAATTATTTTTATATTGGTTTTATTAGTTTTGGCAAAATAAACTAATGTTATAAAAAAAAACATATACTTGACGTTCCTATCATTTTTATACTATCCCTCAAAAATGTGCTAGAAAACTTTCTATAAAATTTAGATGTGCTTATGGTTTCACAAAATATTATACCAACTCCTCGTTAATTATATATTTCTCTGGAGTATTCTTTCGCAACTTAATTTGAATTGTTCTTAGTTCCTTAAGATTTTCCTCAAAGTAATTATTTTGCGACTACAAACAAACCCTCCAATAATAATTCAGGTTCTTAATAACTTGAAGTATGTTTCAGTATACTATTCAATCAAGCGCTGCCCGTTTCGCGAAAGTTATCCAAGTTTCTTAGACTGCTTCCTTAATCGTGTTATCCTTAACTTTATAAAATGCGCCCGTGTTCCTGCTTTATGTTACACTTCGCTATCAGGGCTGTCTGTAGCATTCGGGTTGTTAAACATGCGTTTGACAAAAAATCTCTCTATCTTGAATCGGCAGCTCATATCTGAGCGTCTTGTTCAGCAGCGAAGCGTCTAGGGCGGACTATCTGCTTCCATCGGTTTCTATCCAGCCTCTCTTATGACAGTGTATAGTTTTGAGGACATTGAGTATTTAATAGGTCCATCTGATTGGTGATCGGCCACGTGATCTGACAAAAATTCAAATAGTTCCAAATTATAAATCTACTGTTTTGTTTTTGTTATTACGTTTATTTGTGATATTACATACTTTTTGAGGCTTTTCCAGTTGTTTGATAGGTAACAAATAAAAGGTAAGTTTGTCGAATCACGGCTAAACCTTAAAATAGATCCAATTATTTTTGTATCGTTCTTTATGACTTGTGTGTAGTACCGCAAGTAATATTAAGGAGACGTATAGATTCGTACCCATAAAAAAATAGAAAAACTAGTGCTGTCTTTGGTTAACATAGCTTTTACACATTGAATGTAAATTATGTAAATAATTATAAGTTTATAATAATACAAATAGCTTTAATCCGGTTAAAAATTGTTTGTTTTCAAAAAAAATGATAATATTACATGCATGATGGTATTGTCTCAGTTTCCAGTAATATTAGTTTAGGTTAGATTTTTATTACTCTAAGAGGGATTTGTGTTTTGGATGAGCTTAATAATGTTATACAGTTGGATAAAGACATAGGTTAGGTTAGGTTACAGCCAAAAAATTGTACCGTCTTTCATACATTTCACGAATCATGATGTTTTAATTAATTACTATGGGGTTAATGAGCATGCGCCACCACATTATTGCATGGTATACAATTTCCGAGTCATCATACCGACCAACTCCTTTTCTCTACATATTATAGCCGTGTTTCGTCAAATTTACCTGAAATAGCTATCTATCTATCTATATTGTAACTGACTTAAATCCAAGTAGTACAAATCTAGAATCTTACAATCTCTACGCCTTGAAATGTTTTAGTTATCAGTTAAAGGTATCCGAAACTCTTATATAAACAAAATGTTTTTCCGTTTGCTGTATCGTACACGGCAACTGTTATTAATTGCGCATTTAGAAAGAAAAATCAATTGGTTCACGAGGATGAGACTCGCAAGCTTATCGATGAAGCACTCGAAATGCAAATTATGATTAATTTGTATTTTTTTGTAGTTATCATATACAATTCCTACTATTCAATGAACCTAGGCAGCCCTAGTAAATAAAGAGCTTTTAGGAGTTGAAGCTTGCGATGCTAAGCTGTGAAGCCGCAAAAAGACGTCCGCTCCATTTACTCGCTAAATATTAACAATTTTTTTTATTAATAGTTAAAATTAATACTTATAATTTTTTTAATTGTTTATCCATTGCATTTAATGTTGAAATCAGTGTGAAGGACACTTCCCCATCAATTATATATTATATATAATATATAATTATATATAATTCGTTCCATTATTAGTGCATATAAAAATAATTATTTCCTAAAATTTTGCTAATTTGTATTTTTTTTCTAAGTAAACCGAATTAATTATTCATTTAACAGTATTTTATATCTCCAATATAGCAATTAAACGTGTTATGTCGATTTTCATATGCTTATGGAAATTGTACTTTGCAATTTAATGTAATGAAACTCGCGTAAAGAAAATCATTATTTTAATATGTTAAAACAATTAATGGAATTCCCTAAATTTCAAAGGCAGTACAGAAATTTCGTAATTTAATCCGTCTCGCGTTAGCGCTAAAAGTAAAGCAAAGTAGTCTTATATGAAACAATATAAGCATTAAACACAACTTTGCCCGAAAACTTTTACGCTTATGTACTACGCTCTAACATTGAAAATATAATCAATAATTCATTTAACAACCGCTATTTTAGGGAAAGATTTAGTCCTTTGGCGTAAGTATTACTCTCGTAGGTCAAATCCAATACGTTTTTAGGACACGGAAGTCATTAAAGGGCGACAAAAGCATGAAAGACGCAATTTAAACTAATGTACTAAAGAAAATCCTTTAATTATTCATTTTTTAAAGTCTAGTAAAAATCGTTTTTCGATGTAAATGTCGCTTCATTATATTTTATATAAAAACAAATTAAATGAATACATTATCCACAATACATTTTTTTTAAAGGCACACTGACGAAACATATACAAACACTTACAGAGAACACAAACCATGTAAATGCATCAATGACACGTGTGCACAACATTTAAACGGAAACATTACAATGATAAAAGAGAAAAGAAATTATACAATAAAAATAAATGACAATAAACTAGATTAAGGAATACAAATATGCAAAATAATATATTTGTAATTGTTATTACTGTTGACAGATCAACAGTGCAGCATCTCACGCCTGAAGACATCAAAGTCAAAGTCAAAAATCATTCATTCATATAGGTAACACAATGTAAACTTATGAACGTCAATAAAAAACAAATATACATTAAATGCTTCTAATTTTACATTTACTGCCAGTTCTCAAGTCAAGGGCGTAGAACGGAAGCTAAGAACTGGCAATAAACTCTCCGCCACTCTTTTTAATCACCAAGTTTTTTTTTGTATTATACAACGTTTGTAAGGAGCCGCAATCATCACACCATGTTCCACATGACATCAGCAGGAGGCATGGTGAAATAGGAGCACGCACTTACATTCTCGTGGGAACAACACGCATATACATAGTCAAAACAAACTAACATCACCGCATACACGACTTCAAGTATGACCTGTCACATAATAGGTGAGTGACGGTATAAACATGTAAAATTGTATTCCGTGAAATAAATTCTTTTGCCACGAAAATTATATAAAACTAACTTTGAATATTTTATAACTTTAGAAATCACGCTATCGCATCTGCTAATAAACATAAAATATGTAAACTGAGCCAAGACTAGCAAGAGTTGTTATCTAAATATTGACTCGGGACAGAATTTGTAATTTCTAGATAAATAAATCATTATTTATTTAGTCGATATCATCTCCGGGGAAATAAATACAGATAATATAACTTTCCCTACAGCTGTGATACTTTTTGACATTCAACACCTTTTGTCTTCAGTCACCGTGACCACGCACGCTGTAAAGCACGCGAAACGTCGGAAACATTTAAAATTATGTAAAATAATTATAATTTTGTAATAATATATAGCTTCAATCCGTTGAAAAAGTGTTTACTTTAAATGTATAAAAGTTATGTAGACAATTATTATGTTACTATTGTTGCCCAGCGGTATGCGAACGCACTAAACTTGCCTAGATTAAACTCAATGTATAAATATAAATCTGGTTGTATAAGAGTAGTAATAATAATAATAAAGCCATTTCAATTCCATACTATAACAAATTAAATGTGTGTTAATTATTATTATACACTTTAGTCTACATAAGTTATTATAATTTTTTCGTATTCTGCAGTATGGTCCATAATGGTCCTTGTGTGAAAAGGCCTCCTGAACGTTCCATTTAGATTGTTCTTTGCTTGCTTCATCCATTTCTACCTTCATGATGTAATCAGCCTATCGCTTTTGAGGTATTCCTACGTTTTTTCCTGCAGGTCCGCTTTTTTCGTTGCCAATGTTGCTTCGACGATCCATTTGTAATATTGTTCATAAACATAAAATTATTTGTATTAAGAATTAGACTTGACTTATAGACTTGTTTATCTGTAACATTAGCATATTAATCTCACATAAAAGTTATTTATAATATAAAATACGGGCCATTACAGCTAAGATCAAAGCTGAGCGGTAAGCAAAGTTAAGGTCGCAATCGTATCAGATCCCAAAAACAAATGAAAGTATTACTGAAGACAATCTACATTTAAATGGATCTTTTTCCTCAATCCTTGCGAGTTCGGTGATAGGTATCGCTGTCGTCGATTTATTCCGTCGAATTTACATTTCCGAATTCCCAAGTTGCACTTTTGTGTTGTTATCGCCTTAATAACGAATTGACAAACGACACTCAGTTGGTTGAATCGTCTTGATGAGCTTTTGGATTTATGTGGCACCTGGCAAACTGGTTATTTAATATATATGTATCGAAAAAATTACACTTTCATCATATCTAATATATTAACTCAAGCCTCCTTTTTGTTTTAAAAAATAGAAAAACAAAACATATTTATTCCATACCTGAACCATATACAAAGTAGAAATATTGTAGTAAGAAACTATTACATTTGGTTACGTGACAGATTGGCAAATGGACAATACAATTAATTGTGCCTTTAAATTGCATTTTAACCTTATTACCGAGCAATAAGGTTCGTATCTATTGTCTATATTTGTCAGTTTGAAAGTTTTGATTTATGTAACTAAACATAACAAACAAATATACAGTATTTGCAATTTTCTTAACTTACATATTTGATTTTAAAAAATTAAACTTAATAAAAATAACAGTATAACAAAAGTAAAAGTTTGGTCCCTGTGGCAGCGTACCTTTGACGCTGGCATTTCCTCGCTGTATTGCGATACTAATTCGTTGAGAGAGCAAAGTACCAGCTCTGGAGTCTCTGGTACTATCTACCAGGCGCCAACTAAACTAAGAGCACAGGCGCTATACTTAGACATAATTAGCGCCTGTGCTCTTTAATTCTCTACTCTATTGACATGTCTTTATTTATTTTAATCCACTTTAATGACATCATCAGCTTTATGGTTTACTTATTTTACGCCTTTTAAAATACATTATATTGCCTATATTCAGGCATCCTGGCATTCAGGCAGGAACATCAAACGTCCTAAAAATTGCAATAGATGAATTAATAGATAATAAACAACAAAGAAACCTAATTTCTAAATACTAATTTACGTACGTAAAGAATTACGAATACATTAAAGTTATCATGCAAGTATGAAGTAACGTGTTTTTAAAGCGGTAGTACCATCTTAATCTATGAGTTTTTCTACCTACTACCGACGCGTGAGTTACCGGTCGTTAAATGTAAACAAGATATTGTTTAATATAAAGTGTTTATGTATACGTTAATGTCCTCGCTAATTACCCTTATTTATTAAAGAGGCAGAATAAATATGAGGCGCTTGCACTCGCATTCCGTGTTATTAATTTATAAGTGCCTGGCGGTAACGTGGACTGCAATGAGCATTCGAGGCTTGTACAAGGACGTTAACGCCTTATAATTTAAAATATATTGTGATTCTTAATAATCAATTGTTTGGTGATTAACTAAATGGTGATATTGAATTATAAAGATACTTCATACAGTCATTTTATAGTAGTGTTAACATCAGTTATAGAAAATTGTGCGATTTTAAACATTTATTTAATATTACTTGATAGTTGTAAAATAAGACATTTCAGCGAAACTCGTCGCCTGAAAATCTGATCACCTAATTCATCAATGAAACAGATGTTAACATTTGAGTCCAAAAAGCAGGAGTATTAGAAGTGGTCCATACTTAGCTAAAAACAATGTATCCAAGGTTATTTCTGTTTGATCTTCGATCGAAAGCGATATAAAAAAATATTCAAAATAGTCCAAAGGAAACAAAATTGAAGTTGGAGGGAAAGACTCTTATATTTGAGCCGTTTTTTTTTTCTTTCCGGGCAAACGTGTCGACACAAGAATACTTTTTCATTATATTGATATAAAGCCTTTGAAATCTATTTCACTCTTACTGACCTTCGCAAAATGCCCTGTAAATGTAAAGGTAAACAAGAGCGAGACATCCAGATCCTAAACAATCATAAAATCCTAAATCAACATTGTTTATTTAATTTTTTACTTGATCTTCCTGTTTAATTCACTCCTCTTGAAACAATATTGATTGTGAATTAACGCTTTCAACCAAAAATTATATTATATACTGTACAATGGCCAGACATTGGTGTTTTTAAAATCATTCAAACAAATATAGCCTAGTGAAAAAAATTGTGGTAACTCGAAAAAATACAAATCATTCCTCTAATGTCATATAAAATATTTATTCTAAATATTTGATAGTTATGTTTCAAATTCAAAGTCTTTAAAATTAGTCTACCGTCATCCGATATTTTTATTTTATTTTTAAATAAGTCGTTGCGCGTCCTTTGCCTTAAACTCAACGATCGATCCAACGCACTACTGACAAATTGACTTTTACACATTGATGATTTACAACCTGTAAGTCTATGATATAGTGTGGAGTTGCTAGTCTAATAAAACAAATGACATCATGTTCTCTTATTACATCTCCGACATCTGATGTAATAGTAATTGTACGTCTACATAGTCATGCAAATCAGCCACAAAATTTAATAAGGATATATTTAACTAGAAGCATATACAAAATGACAGTAACTCACGAACAACTGGGATCTTTGGCCAGATGATAGATTATGCATCATATTTGATTCCTATTCACAATTTTTATAAAGAATACCTTGGTTTTAACACCACTAAGGAATGTAAAACTGTATTTGATTATATTTTCTTCTACTACAACAGTTCTATCCAATAAATTAGGAATTATTAGTGTGATTGATGAATTATAAGTGTTATTTACGCTTAGATCTTACACCAAGAGGTCAGACTAGGAGTAAAAATTAAAGAGCACTCACATTACAATCTCATCTTGATCACCAGAAGAACCTTCAACTTGATATTTACAAAGAAGTAAACATGTAAGATTTTATTAAACAGCCCACGTTCAAATAGAACATGAATAGTTATATAATACGCTTCAATTAACATTCCTTAAACAAGATCAGATTAATAGGAAAGCAATTATCTGGGCAAATGTCTTGTCCATAGTATTGTAGTGATAAATCAAGATAGTGGCTCGTGTGTGCAATGTACATAGAGTATAATAATAGATGCAATGTACATACATAGCCCAACTTCAATTAATTACCCCTTATCCAAATGTAATGGTATCGGGAACTGAGCAAGCTTTAACTAGCCAAAGCCAATATGACTAACGAACTTTAGCTAATAAGACCATGTTTGTGTGAAGACCGGATAGCACTCACGGGAGCTGACTGATTGTTATTAGTTAAATTACTTGTGAATAAATATGTTCAAGTGACATTTTATCGATCAATAATTCTGACATGGCCTTTTTAGAAACAATACTACATACAATCTCCTGAAAACATATACCATTCGAATCAAAATAACTATTTAAAAATGAACACTAATATTACCATTGGAGACAAACAATTGTATGACACTTTGAGTCTAATTTAAGCGGTCATTTGATAAACATTATTTAAGTCAAGGCAATCTTATTTATATTGATTGCGATTAGCGTAATTCAACATCATTTTGATAATGAACTTGTTATGTGTCGGCCCTTATTGTTCCTTTTTCCATTCATTCTATTTAGAAGAGAAACATATCAGCATCAAGCCGAAACGTTTATCTAGATTTTTATTCATGTTAATGTTTTTTTATTTAATTAATTTAAGTTATTACCAACATAATAAGAGAGATACGATAATATCATCTTAAGATTTGCATTATCGGAGATGAAAAACAGTTATTTTTATTTGATTTTTCCATTTACCTATCATGAAATCCTTAATAATTGGGCCTGGAATAAAGCTTTATTGAATAACTCAATTATAACCAGTATAATAAAATTAAATTGTCAATATTTTTGGGATTAGTGCATAATTAATTCCAATCGAGTTAAGCAGTGGTTAGCATAATATTGAAATTTTAAATAGTGAAATTGGTTGCGGTCGCCCCCGAACAGGTTCACATTTAAATAATATTCGATAAACGAAATTTGGTGAATGGCACTGAAATGGATGATTGAAAATATCAGCACGTTCGTAGCGGATGTAAGCGTGCAAATACCACGTAATCAATCCTATTATTTGTCAGTTACATATCGTACTAACTACTAACCGTCGATGAAGCGGTAATATGCATGTGGTTTATTACACGTACTCTTCAGCTAACTGCTGAACTATAGTACGAACAATTAAACTTTATGTAACGTACATATACTTAGATTGAAAATATATTTTTTGTTTTTTATTTAACCGCAAGATTTATTGCGGTAATTAGACCTTCACACTTCAATGTTTACTAAATTCCTTAATACAAATCTATCTAGTAGGACCACGTAACAGTGCCTATCAGTGCACTGAATGTATACATAAAAGATTTTAAATAAGCCGTATCATATAAAAGATACAGAAAATTAAACAAATTATTAATAACCTTAAGTGGATTAATTGGAAGCGTGTATTATATAGTTACCATTATCATTACTATCTGTACGGTTCCTTTCTTTGAAAGGTACAAAAATAACAATAATTAGGACAAAAGTACAGGCATAGTGTTAAGGTTTCTAAAACTGTATAACGAAGACGTTACTAAATCTACCATAATTAATATTTATATTTGTAGTTAATTTATATCTATAGTTGGTATATACTTATTGTCTTTAATAATAAGAATATAAATAACACTTCTAATGTAAGCCTCACGATTAGCCTCAATATTTCCCACGAAGACGCTAGCCAATTACAGAAACCGCTTGGTCTGTTATATTTTATACAACAATACCCCGTGATTTTTACAATAAATGCAATCAGGTAATTAAAAAAATAGATGGTCTGTATTTTTAATATTAATTTATAAGAACTCAAATTAGATAAAATTTATGTATGTTCAATGTAGTTTTGTCAATGACAGTTTCTCTCGGACGTTTATTAATTAAATGGGGGGACCAAGCGCGAGGCTAGGTTTCGTCGATACCTAGCTCTGAGGTTCAGTCGGGCATTCTATTTTCGGGAAAAATTTGAGATCTATTGTTCTCTCCTTTAGCGGCCGCTGGAAGGGGCCGATTGATAAAATTATGATGTTAAAAGTAAGTATCAGTATACAGGTTATAGATCTAAAAGAGATACTCTCTGTACTTCCAATGTAAAATAAACTATGTCCGGCATTTCTCCATACCTGATTACATTTGCATTTATTTCCATGACTGATTTTTAGGGTAAATTTTTCAAATTTATGAACTCTCGCCTTATGAGATTCACCCTGAGCAGATGTTCCCGCGGCACTTAGAGGATCTTATTGAATGGAAACTTTTCACTCGCTATATCCTGTAAAAACTTTGTGAAGAATAAATTAAAGCCTAAATTGCGAGCGTAATGTGTTCCCTATAATTCAATCGGGAGCCGATATTTTTTGGTATAATTCAATTTGTAATTACCATAAATAATGTTTGCTATTGAGTATTCTGAAATATGATTTCTATTACAAACTATTTCTTAATCGTCAGTTACGTTAAGAACTTTAGGTGACCATTTTTTGAGATGACCTGTCTGCTTTGGATACCCAATACAATGAAGTTTGGTATTATGAAGTTTTTATAATTTATTTAATTAGTTGACTTGAGGAATTAAGTTAAGATTCTGTATCCAACAAATACTCGTATATGTATATATATATATATATATGTATATATATATATATATATATATATATATATGCATACATACTTACATAGAAATCTCTAATCTATATAATATGCTTGTACGAATTGGCTCAAAAAGTACTAGACTGGTTCTAAAAATTATTTCACAATTTGAATGCTACAATATGACTGATTAAGATAGGCTAATTTTAATTGCAAGAAAAAATAATTATTCCTACTAAAACCTGAATAATGTTGCCCTCTAAACTCTTGATGATACAATAAAAAAATGTTCCACAATACTAAAGAACATACAGATCAATATCTACCAAAAATGACGGAATAGCATGCGTCTAACTACTGTAGTTATGTCATTATAACTACTTTTAACATTTTAAAATTTAAAAGATATTCCGACCAAAATCATACTAAGTTTTTTATATATTTATCTCAATCCTTACCAATATAAAAGTGATTTTCTTTTAATTACCCGTGATGTAAGTTTTCTGTTATCATATTGTTTTCAATCATTAAGTCCCGTACCCAAAGGGAGCGATACACTCTTGCTAAATACATTATTATTTAGGTATATCCTGTGTGTATGTTTAGGCCTAAATGTTTAAAAAATAAATATCCACCTGTGCGAAGCCCGTATAAATATATATCTATCTATAAATATATATCAAATTCGTGTCTGTCTGAATGCAAGCTATCAGGGTTGACGGTCGCACGCTTAAGCCACTACGCCAGGCCAATACTGCTATAAGCGCACAAATTTTATTTAAATCTATGCTCTGTTGAAACTATTCTGTACTGTAAATTTGAAATAACTATCACAGTGTAATAGTATTTTTTTTTTTCAATTTAGTCTGTATATGCCTGTTGTACGCAGAAAATATTAAAACACTGTAGTGGTAAAATAATTTCAAGTTAGCTGTGGCAGGTTGCAACAGGGAATAATGTAATTTTGCATGTGTCAACACGTCGCAGGCGTTTTGTCAACGGGTCGTGCCGGCTTGTGTTGCCTCTGTTTATGTATCTGTGGATGTCTTGTACTGATATAACTAGAATGTATATACATTCGCATAATAATAACTTGATCGGTGACCACATATCCAGTTTAAATCCAGCTTCGGTCAATTGCAATGAGTTGAGGAGGCACACTAATAACCTTAAGCATTATTTAACTAAACTGAAAATACTGAAAAACAGTCGTGAAAAACTTGCAAATGTTTTTCCAACCGTAATGTAAAAACTTGGCTATGTTTTCGTAAAAGTATTCTGTGAAATTACTCGTACTCAAGGAACTCTGCAAATTATAGCAAGACATGGTTTCTCAAATTTCCTTTTGCATATATCATTCAAAGGTTTAGACTAAAATGGCATCTAACGCTTAGTGGGAAAATATACCGTTTTATTTACTTTTTTATGGAATGTAAAATAATAGTTGTATGTGTCTTGTAAAAAAATAAATTTAATACATAATTATAAATCTAGTGTTTTTGCTTTGTTTCATGTTTACGAAATACATTTTATGCATAAAAACTTAAATCTCTGTAAACTGTATTACTATATATGTACATTATATATGTACCGTTTTATTATCTTTTTTTATGGAATGTAAAATAATAGTTGTATGTGTCTTGTAAAAAAATAAATTTAATAAAGAATTATAAATCTAGTGTTTTTGCTTTGTTTCATGTTTCATACATTTTATGCATAAAAACTTAAATCTCTATAAACTGTATAACTATATATGTACATTATATATGTATTTCAATCAACAATCAACCCTTATATGCTTGGGTCGGATTATAATACTACTTATTCATAGCGTAGGTAAGATCCCGGTTTAACGTTTTCTAATGAGATCCCAAGATAATATACCTTACACTATTATATTTCGTCGTCTCAACCTTCGAAGATATTATTGTAAACACACCACTCTCGAGAATCCACTTTTGAAGCGAAGATCCAATTGCAAACCGTGCCTTGTTTAAAAAGCAGTTTTTTTTAGAAAATTTAAGATTTAGATTGAAAAAACAAATTTGATTAAACCGAGGTTTAGGATTTTAATATTTCCTTTTTCGCGTATTTCGCATTCGTACCATTTATTAAATACGCACGGCACACTACGTATAATTATCATAAGTTTCTTACATATACGTTTTAGACGATCAAGCTTAATACGACTTCACGCATAATACGCCACTTTACGCCAGTCTCTGCAATTTGATATACGTAGTCTGCAAATTCATACATTTCTTAACGCTTAATAAGTTTCGTCATCCCGCTTAAAACGCCCGAGCCGTGACATCGTGTTGGAAGAAGAACCCGATATACTGCAGGGTTTTCCTGGTTATTCTTGATGATGACAATGTAGCACCGTACGAAATTCAATCAATTGATGGTCTTACTGAGAATGTGAATAACACACAAAACGAGGCTCTATGTGATAATGATGAAGATGAGTCAACTCTGTTTTTTGTCAAACCCCCAGGCATTATCAGCTGTTGATGATTTAAGCGGCTATGTAGCTTCTTTGGATCAATGCGAAGACGCACTGCAAAAGTTGAATTATGTTGAAGATTTTTTAATTCCTAATGCATCAAAATCTTTATGTCAAACCAAATAGGTGATTATTTTAAATAATGTGATTATAATTACACTACGTATATAATGCAATTTATAAATGTATAATTTAATACATATATATATACCAAAATTAGAACATAATTAAGTAGTACGTATTATTTTCCCTGTCCCGCACAGCGGGTTTTACTGTATATATATATAACTAAGCTAAAAGTAATGACGTGAAAAATATGTAAATATTGTTTCAAGGGCAATGCAAAAATTTGACTGTGTTTTCTTAAAAGTTTCTTGAAAACGATGAGGTTTTTTTACCATTAAGTTGCTGTAACTTTATCGGTTCGTAGTCCAAGATAGTTTAAGGATTTCAGAGCCAGCGGAGTGAGTGATATTTCTCGTAGCCTGTAAATATACCTCTAATAAACCCGTACTCAAGTTTAAATTAATTATTTATACCAGTTGTAGTTGAATTAATACGTTAAAATATAATCACATTTACCTCCATGAACTAAAACAGGTGCTATTTTTATTGTAGAACATAAATCGCCGGTGTTGTAATAAAATAGAAATAAAATATCTACCTAAATGAACCATTATAACGCAGTACTTCATTTTCGTACCTATAAAAATATACGGACGTATAAATTTGGCATTGCCGGCGATTTATTTTGCGCTTAAGCGTTATTCTGGAAGATCGTAAACAGTGCTCATCAAACTGGATTCAAGTACAACACTATATGTAGTTTTAAGCCAAGAAAAGATATAATAAAATAAATTAATCATAGATTATCCTAAATTTAAATATCTGGGTAATATATTTAATTGTCTTCAAGTTGAGACCACCAAAGATTAGCAATTCGACGTATCCTAGCACTCGTGTTGAACTGGCTTGGTAGAAAACTTAATAAATAGATATAAACATAATTGAAATGGCCCATTAACAAATAATTTTAAATAAATAAAAAAACAGTGACGAGGTCTGGACCTCAGATTTCTGTATCTGATTCATGATCATTTGTTAATCTGAAAGGAAAGCCGGTTTCCTCCAGATGTTTGCCTTCTCCGTTCGAGCGAATGTTATATGCGCACATAGAAAGAAAGTCCATTGCACAGCATGAGAGTAGAACGCTAAAACCACTAGTCCATCACTGCTCAGCTAATTTTTTACCGACTTAAAAACTCTTTTACAACATTGTTTGATATATGCGCAATGAGCGGACATGACAAATCCAGCACCACCAACAAATTGACATCGTACATCAAGACAGCATCGAACATAGAAGGTCACTCAGTTGCTAAAAATCTATTATTATTGGAACTGACGTAGACCTGTTATATATACGTATACAACACACCGTACTAAACTCATTTAGCGATCCAAAACTAGATATTAGAAATGGCAGGCAAATATCATTCGTATTTCCCGATAGATTTGAAAGGGCGACAGGAAAATATCTGCATGATGGATTGCGGCGTCAGACTGCCTCGGTTACATTTGACGAAACCTGATACAGAGAAATGCATTAACATTCATGTTGAATCATCGCTATACACAAATCGGCATACACTAAAAGCGTGTATAATCCGTTCTCAAATTTCCTTTTAGGACGGGGAATCTTCGAATGGGATATGCAAAATAATAAATAAGTCTACACTCTTAAGTACGTTCTGAATGGTTTATTTACATCACCGAAAAGAAAGCTAACTTTCTATTTTTCCATTTCTTTGATACAGTGTGATTTAATTCGTTAAGTAAATCCATTTCTAACAAAATATTTAATGGTGTGATCTGTAGTGTCTCAAAATTGAATTTTAATTCACTTTCTAATTATATAGATACTAAAAGTAGCCAGAACTATTATTCTCATATATAAAAAACGTATAGGATTTTGACTACGAAAATCATAGTTTGCGCTTAGTCTAGATCTGATTTTACCAAAACAATTACATTACATATTATATTATATTACAGATATAGATGATAAGAATGTGTGGGTACTAAAGCAGCTAAGTTAAGCTAATAGTGAGATATTCATATTATGTATCACTAAACTTATTTATATTGACTATATTGTAAGGGAATACGCCAAAACTCGCTATGGTTTCTTTATATATATTATTTTTTCTCTATAATTATTATTATTTTTAGACGTATTGAACTTGTGAATTGTGACCTTTGCCGTAATAAAAATGAATATTGTATAGGTAGGAACGAACCGTTCCTCGTTCTTCTCAGAACAACGGCTGACATGCATAACTACAAATTGTACCTAAATGAAAAAATTACTTTTGAATTTATGAACGGTTCGTAATTAATTCGTGGATTTTTTAAATTTTAATAACAAAAATATATTGCTGTCTTCGCCGTATTCTGGGCATCTTCTACCCCGATAAGATGTAACGAGCAACTTTGGGATCGCTGCCGACAAACCCCAATTATCCAGCAGATCAAGGGACGGAAATGGATAAATCAAACACTCCGAAGGAATCCCAATTTTCAAGCAGGCGCTTGGTTGGCGCAGGGACCCGCAAGGAAAGCGGAACGGTGGCCATGCTGGGCAAACTTGGCGTCGTACAGTTGCAGATGAGGCAAAGAGAGTTGGAAAGACTTGGAGCGTGAAATACTACGCTCAAGACCGAACGCAACGCGAGACTCACTGTGGACGCCCTCTACTCCATCTAGGGGTTATAAAATCAAGTCAAGTCAGACATAAGCTGAAACTAAAAAATTTATAAATAGTGTTTTTATTTCACGGTATCCGTGAATTACTTAGTTTATATAATTAATTCATGTTTAGACAAAACAATGATTATTCTAGTCCAGTTTCAATAGAAAGCCTTGAATAGACCTTACCAAATTGACGCAATGTATATGTTGAAGGAAATGTCACCATAATTCATTACAAACTTATTCCACTGATAAAATATAACATTCGGCTGCAAAGTTTATTCAAAAGCTTATAACTTCATCATTGCAGCGGAGCGTTAAATCAGAGGATATTGTCTAAAGTAATGTCAAAATAATGTCAGTTGGGCTAATTGCCGTCAGCGACAGGTGCAGCACACGTTTGCTGAATGTTAAATCGTACTCTAAGAGCTATTGCCTTACCTAATAGCTTTTAAGCACACCCATTTGGCTTAGTAGATCAATTTCAGCTTGAAATAGGTTTGTGTTACCTTAATGTTTTTTGGAAAAAATTATGATTCTATTAATTATTATTAGCGTGAAACATTGTAATTCATATTAATCTGAAACGGAATAATAAATTTCAATAATCTGATAAAAAATATAAGGATTTACAATATACATATAATGAACTGGACTCAAATTGTAACTTCTGTTTCAATTTCAGACAAATTTGCACGCCATTGTGTGGCAAAATATGCGAACTGTACAACCGTACGAAAAGGTTTTTTCGGAAAGGTCATTTTGCGTCAGTTATTCTAGAAGATGGAAGGACAGTTACTGCGGACTGGTATGTCAATCGCTGTTTGCCTGTTGTCTTGGAAAAAATTCTAAAGCAGCGCCCTCGAAGCAGGATCCTTCACCACGACAATGCTTCAGCGTACTCCGCAAAACGGACTGTTGAATATTTGACTATGGCAGGTGTCGAGATAATGAGTCATCCGCCATACAGTATTGTTAATACATAATACATATAGTATGGTTGCAACAAGTCATATACCTACAATGATAGTTAGGCCTTATTTTATTAATGTTTCTATAAATAAATTAAAATCACGAAATATTACATTATTTATAGATGCTATACATCTTTTGGCGCGTTAGGGAAAAATGATGAAAGTAAATTTTTACGATGCGCGCGCACACCATTACAAAAAACCGACATCCCGAAGTTAGCATAGTCAACATTTGAAAATAATAAATGTCCATTTCTTTAATTATGTAAAATAAATATTTTTGCCATATATAAATAAACTTTATTCAACTAGATAATGCGTTATAATAAAACTTTAAATGTATCAAATACCTTCTTTCTATTGTTAATGTCGTTTTTTCTACAAACGTAGAATAAGGATAAAGATTAAAAAATTAAAAGATTTTTATCTTGTTACGCCATAAGTATATAACATGTAACGCGTAAACACATTTTTATTAAGATTATACTACTCCAAACACTAATAAATAATAGAACATATTATGACGAATAATATACTTATATTTTTCCTTGCTCTTAAACTACCACGCCTCATTAGCCATTACAAGAAGATATGCTCCCAATTTAAGATTCATTAGGCGATATTTGAACGCGCCTATATCTTCATTCCCGCTGAACTTTAATGTCGTACCGCAATTATGGATTCATGTGGTAATTAAAATTAAACGATCACTAATGAAAATATCATTAAGGGCTTTATTATATAATATCGTGTAAACAATGGTGCTTTAAAATTTCATACACCGTTAAATGTATATTAAAGAATGCGCTATGAACTGATTAAAAATTCTTAAACTGCATTCTTAATTTGGATTCGCAATATTGCCTGTTAAAGACGATATTAAGCTTTTAATATTCTTATAGGGGCAAATGCCTGAATAAAATACTAGGTTATTCTTTAAAGCGTACTCTCGCAGTGATAACTGTTCACACTGCTTCTACACGGAGATGTGGCTTGCCCCAATTTTTGTAGAATCGTAAACCCACAAGATTTAGTGTACGGCCGAAGTTTAACGAGGACCCCTGTTCCACCCTCCCCACAAAAATTTAGTTTTACGACATTCGCAAGTGAGCCATTAAACAATTTCCTCTGGGTGATGGGAACAATGTATTCTTTTATGGCCTAATCACGATTATATGGAAATTTAAATTCTATATTTTTTTTACTTTTTTCTAATTATTTTTACTATTACGGTTATTCTTAAATAGGCCTGGTCATTGTAGCTCCATTGTTCTTTTTATCTGACGAAGGATACGTTAGTTTACAATCAAGATAATCCACCGTATGACCACGTAAGATATTTGTTAAAAACCTCTTTAAATCGACGGAATATTTCTAAAACAAACATTAAAATACTTTGATTGTTCACATTGTTTGAGATCCGTGCTTTCGATAACCACTACAAATATAGACAACACAGTAACTATTTACACTTTATTAATTTAGGATCAAAGCGCTCACACGCGGCACTCTCATTTATCAATGTTATTCATTACATGTCTGCGTTTAATATATTTCCAAGTAATTACATAACACTAGAGCAGAATAGAATCGTAAGCCCGGGTATTGAGTGATCGTAGACGAAGACAATATCAATGGAAGTTTCTGTGACAAAACGGCACGGAATAGAAGCCTCTCCTATTACAATACGCTTTGTATCACTTCAATCTTGAAAGGTATTCGGATGTATTGAACTCACGGAATTTCATCTACCTCGTCTCATTCAAATGGTATTTGATTCCTGTATTACATTTAAAATACAAATTATGCATTTATTTGTATAGAATGACATTATATGTCATCGATAAAATGTTGATAACTTAATTACTGTCAAATGAATGCATTTTCCACTGCAATGATATACCTTTTAAACAAACTATTATGTTATAAACCAAACACAGTAATTCCGTATATGACAAGAGTGATTTATTCAACATTTATGAAAAAACAATTTCCTACATTTTCCCAACTCGTCTTATTTCGCCTGAAATCCCATAAGGATAGAAACTCTGTCTCCACATTTGTTTCCGCTTATAAAAACAATTTATTATAAATGAATAATTACCTTATTCGGTCTATAAATATAATTTTTATTATGATTTATGCTTCAAAATAACTTTTTCTAATTTCAATTAAAGGGCAATATTACGTGGACAGATTTAGAATCACGAAGTTTCTTATCAAAAATAACTCTGTTATCTGAGGAAATTTCCCATTAAAAATTCCTTCAAAGTATAAATTCCTCCTTTATGTGTGACTACAGTTTCTTTACTCAAACGTTTCTGAAGTTCCTTTGTATAATTAACACATGCACTGTTTTAATTATCTCACAACTTGTTTACAGCAATATTCATATTTATTGCATATGTACAAAGTTTTGGAAAATTTATTATAACTCAATTATGATTTTGTTTAACTTCAAAATATAGATGTTACAAGTATCTTACTAGGTACGTAGTTTAATACTCGAAGTAGTTTTGTGGTGGTTACACAGTATCTGAATAGCATTCTACCCAATGCAATGAGCAGGAGATACGCAAATGAATTTGGACGCACTCCGTATGACAAAAAAACGTGTGTTTTTATATTAATATTTATTTATTATAAATAAAACGGAAATAGCGCTGGACCAGGCACATGAAGTGAGATAGCAGCTAGAAATGGACTAAAATTATTATATAAAGGCAACCGCGAGATGGAAAAAGGAAAATAGGAAGACAGTACAAAATGGGCAGCTGATTTAAAGAGAATAGGAGAAACAATAGCAAAATAATGGAAGTAACTGGAAGAGGCCTATGTGCCCTTGGTGACAGGAGACGCTGATCAACAAAACCAGCACATCTGATGTATTAGATTAAGATAGGTGATGTAACTCAACCATATATATTATATTGGGTAACCATATATATTATACTGAGTGTCTTAATAATGTATAAGTCACGTACGAGCAGCTCTACCAGACCCTCATCATCCTCCGTCGCCTTTTGGGCAGATGTAAAAAGTGTCAATAAACAAAAAGAACTGTTTCATTGTTTCCTAAAATAACACTTATATTTATTGCACCAGTAAATATAAGCGAGCAATATGTGGAACTCGTATAGAATTGTCGAGTTGTCTCCGTGAATAGCATGAAATAAAACCGACGCAAAAGCTCTCGTTTGTACACAAACTTGTTAAAAAGTTCATTATGACACCGGAGCTAATTTTCGTATGTTGTTTTACATTGAGTTGAATTCATGTAGGTTATTATTTTTAATACAAACCCCAATAAAACGCTGTTTTAAAAAGGGTTGTATTACGGTGAGATTGGTACAGATGTACCTGATACGGGTTGAAATTGTTTTTCGTTACCACATTGCGAATGCTAAACAGACATTGTTTATTTAAAGCTCTCGTATTTTTAATTAAGTTTTAATTTTATAAAGATTATGCCGTAATTTCTAGAAATTTCATGTACATTTCATTTGCACAAAATGTTACTGGCGAGAAATTAACCAAACTGCGTCATTGCAACATAGCTTTTTATATTTTTATAACATTCAAATAATTATTACAAAATATCGGAACCAGCTTTTGTGCTTGTCCGAGGGAGGAAAGACGGGGCTATCGTATAGCATACCAAAGCCCGTCCCTTCCTTTAAGGGATCAAAGTCATCCCATCCGGCCTATTGCCATCGTCTGTAGCAATTCCTGTTGGCTCCAAATTGGCCGTTACATGATGGAGGCGAGAGAGCGGCGTTTGAAGTCCTGAACTCTTATGGCATTGGAGGCCAAACCTACTTACTTTAAATCCACGTGCATACTTATGGAAAGTATATAAAAGCACTCCTAAGCGAAGGCTGATGGCAACGCAAAGTAATTCAGGGTCCAATAAGATGCCACTGTTTGACGAAGGATAAGCGTTAAGCCAATGTCCGGTTTTCATAGACCACACTACCAGCAACCTTGTGCGGTCTGTAAAGTCGCCTAATATGTTTTGGAATTAAGATTTAACATTTTAATTTATTAATGTTTGTAATTGTCTAGAAATTAAGCAAGCTCCAAGGTCATGCGTTTAAAATTTATGAATGTATAGGATTTTTCTTTCTATGCTATTGTATTTATTAACACTTCGTTGCAGAAATATGATACAATTGACATAATGAAATGACTAGGAATGCAGCTGGCCTTATCGCTTTCGAGGGTTCTCTTCCACGCAACCACTGTAAGAAAAATAAATAGATATAGTAAGTCAAATGTGCAAAAATACATAAAACATATATACGTAGTTAATAAGACAAAACTAATGCAACAAAACAAAGCAAGTAAAATTTATGTAAACACCGATCAGAACAATGATAAAAATAAATTTATGCGTGTACTATTCTACACACGTAAGAAGTGAAACTTCTTTATAACTTTATTTTTCGAAAAATGATCTACTATATGCAACTTTACAGAAAGTGGTTAAATAAAGTTAAATTAGATATAGTTTAACAAAAGGCTTTTATTATAATAGCCATGAATACAAATAATACAATTATTTCATTAACTTATTACTACTAAGATTAGTACAGTATTTCATTAATTTTAATAGAAATATATACTATCATTGTTATCGTTATTATATATTTTTGTTATTATTGCCTTTGAATCTCTTGGAATCAACCATGGTAGGGACAAGTAAAAGACGGCTCGTAACGGAAAAATGTGACGGTAATTTTTTTTCCAACGCCGATAAAGAAGTTTCACATCAAAAATAAATATTATTTAACATCAATTTAATGCGCATATGTTCTAACTATATGTACTATTAGCTTCCTTATAGTTACCCATACTGTGAACTCATAACTATAAGCCCTATGTCACATTCGAGAATTACGAGAATACACGTTCTAATACTAACATTAGCTTATTTCTATAATAATTGGTTTCCTGTCATTCTACAAACATTATATTATATTAACCGTATTTGCTTCTGAATATTTCACAAACATTTATTTCTTATTGTTTGTCATTTCTTTGATGCTCCCAACAATACCTCATTTTAATATTATTTTCTCATAGAATAACAACAGCTAAGGTCTATTGTCCCAGATAGAACAATCTTTATAATTACTTTAAGTTAGCCATTTACTTATTATCTTAATTTAATGGCAATTTATTTATATATGATGTGTAGCGAAATTATAATGCAAACTTTTGGATGGACCAATTTGAACGTTTATTTTTTTGTGTTTTCGTTTTAAATCTAATAGTATGAAATGTGAGATTAAGACAGGAGATTGGGAAATGATCAATATTTTGCAAAATAATGGGCTATGTATTGGGAGAGGCTAACTATAAAATTATCTCCTTATATTATAAGGGATATTATTTCGATACTCAAATATTACTATACTATTATAGTTCAGAAGATTGGTTCCTAATTACGAATACGTCTCCATTAAATAACTACAGTTATATTTTTAGTATTTTAAGTAAATTGATTTGCAACATAAATACTGTATGTAATAAAGCATTCAAGCAAGCAAGCAATGTGATTGATCCCCTGGAGGATGGGACAGGCTTTACTATGGGATGTTACTTGTGTGGACACTTTAGCTTCGTCTCACCTACCTCGGGCAAGAACAAAAGCTGGCGTGGCGGAAAACAATAACGCTAAAATATAAGAGTCTTACATCCAACTTTAATTTTGTTCCCTTTGGAATTCAAATGCATAGGCCCTAATTAAAAATGCCTGCCTGATAGAAAGTGTTAGGTAGTTACGTAATATTTCTATTTATGATTAGTTTATATCGATATAGTTGGTATATACTTATTGTATTTAATAGTTAGAATATAAATAACACTTCTATTGTAAGCCTTACAATTGCCCTCAATAATTACCGCGAAGACGCTAGCAATTCCAAAAAACCGCTTGGTCTGTGATATCTTTATACTTTATACAACAAAATCCGGTGGTTTTTACAATAAAACTTATTGTAAATTTGTTATAAATCAGATAATTTAATAAAAAATTTTTATTATTAATATCTTAAATTAAAGGTACGTAAAATAGATAAAATTTATGTATATTTATTTATATCAAAACTACGAAAATAACAGTTTTATTGACGGCTTGTCACGATTAGTAGATTTTTCTCGCGGGATAATGTCGGCTTTCTCTCGGCCTAGTTCCGTTGGTAGGTCCGAGGTTCGGTTGGGTATTCTTATTTGAGGAACGATTAGAGATTGTCACAAAAATTAAGTATAAATTGGTGTGCAAATATAGTATATTTACTATTATCTTTAAAACGATTTTCTGCATTACGGGCGCTTGTGCGTGAGGAAAATTAACCAATAAGTATCACACACATAACACAGCGAGGTAATTCTGCCAGAAGGTACACAGTCACAGGAACCTTTTAAATTTGTTTTTATTTTACTATTTTAATTATTACTATTTAGGTTAAGAATATTGCAAATACTGTGTATTTGTGTTGGAAGTACAATTATCACATAACTTCAATTGAACAAGAACAATGCTTGTTGAGGCGCTTCTAAAAATACTTTCACAAACGAGCCTTTTCCTCTACAGATAAAATATTAAATTACACGGAACACCTGCATAATGTGTCCGTCAATCATACACGCGCGTGAAATTGAATCTCATAAGCACAAATCACACCAGCTTACATTTCCATATACGTGACATCACGTTAAATTATTTCTCACCTTATACATTCATTGTTAGGGTCCTTTTTCCTTCTTCAATACGGTATATTGTTTGTTTTGTTTATGAAGTCCTAGAGTTAATAACACAACGAGGACCTCATAAATCTTCAGCCGAAAACCATTGTTAAGAGCATTTCTGTTATTAAGTCTGAGTGACCATTTGCTTAGACTATATAGTATAAAATTAAAATCATTTATTAACGGCTCATAATTTTTTATTCATCGTTCCATAACTGAGCATTTTTTTGAATCAGCTTGAACTTGAACTTCAAGAAAAGAGAGTAATAATTCTTAAAAGACTGATAAAGCGTATTGGCGTTATGAGGCGTAACACTTAACATTAATTGAACGTTGTTTCCTTAAAACGCATAAATGCATCTGTACAGAACTCTGCTGAAACACATTACTTCTATAGATCAACTATCAGTTAATATAGGTGTTATTGTATCTAACACAAAAATCCAATCACTTACTTAAATAAATCTTTATGATCGTATGCATTAACTTTTTCCATATCAATAGAAAATATGTATCCGACCAAAACGTACGTAACGTAAACGAACAATAAAATAATTATATGCCAAAAACTGTATGTAAATGAAATAAATCAGTTTTTCTTAAGCCAACAACGAAATATTTGCAACAGGTTGAATAAAAGAGCATATTGGCAATTTCCCATGGCTTTGTAAAGTTGGAGGCAACAATCGGCACGGATACGGCTCCGTCAATCCGATTGCGAATTCGTAGCTGACAAATAGTTCAAGGAAATATTACGTGCGACAGATATTTAAATACTTTTTATACGATTGAGTAGAATCAATATTTTCACAACATTATGTTCTATCGTTTAATATCGTAGAGAACGCTGTTTTTCATATTAAATAGTAATTTACGATTATCAGTCTGCCACGGTAATTTTTTAACAAAACTTTTAGTGGCTTCTACGCAGAATTTGCTACTGTACACACACATAGAGAACACATGTTCTGTGTCGTCAAAGAAAATTTTGAATTTTTTAGAATTGATAGAAATAATTAACTGACGAGACCGACTGACCATTATATTTTAGTTTCTCTGCATCTTCTTTTAACTTATTTTAACTTAACGCGTAAATAAACGTTCATATTAATTTGAAGTTGAAACATTTAGCAAAAAAATTCATGAAAAACAGGTCTTGCGCTCACATTCAAAGCAAGTGTTATACGTACCTAATATTATTAAGGATAGAACGGCTAATGTCAATTCGTGGCCGCTGCAATGTATGCAAATGTACCTGATAACGGATAACATGCCAAGCCACTCTATTGCGAATGTTATATTTACTAAGCATCTGTACTGCATTAATGATCGTTAAATATACAAAACACTTATACTTCACGTCTTCCTTGATCACGCCATATTGTTAATGGCTTTTATGTACGCCACTAGTAGCCGGTTAAAATATTTTACAGAAAATACAACAGAAACGAAATCAGTTTAATTGTACCTTTTTTATTTACAAATTATTTTCACAAAAATCTACGAAATCTGTTTTTTTATGAAGTAGTTTCATTCCCGTCGATATTAAGGTAAGATTAACAGGCATAAGAAGTTGTTGTTTTTATCATTTTTAATGCCACGTTTTTAAAAAGATGTTTATTACCAATCACCAGTATTTTAACTGACGCATCTTATACTGTGCGTTCCGAGCGAAATATTAACTAAAACCTTTATAGCATATTTTAAAAACCAGTTGAAAAATAGGTGTGCGGTTTTATTATACACAGGCATTTGCATGGTATTCATTAGTCTGGCTGGGCGGTGCCCTAGCCACGGCCGCCCGCCCACGGTCGCTGTGAAATTTTACCCTGAAAACACAAATATTCGAACAATGGGATAAAGCAATATAATAATACCTTTATAATTATAAATTTTCTATGCTATATTTAACTTAAATACCATAATCATAAAACTAATACTCTTCAAAGCAAAATGAAAAGCTAAGTAAGTTTTCTTTTACATTTTAATTACACCTTAAATCAATAGTTAAATTAGTTTAAATTAGAAGTCAACACTCAGTAAAACACTATTAATATTCTCTAGAAGAACGCGTAAGGCGAAGATGTTATTAGCCGCTCGAGTAAAACTTAGTTACGAGACAGCAAAGTGCAATAGGTAGGGAATGCGAAAGAAGTCTGCACCGTGGTTGCATTGCAAATGACCTCGGTATCTCATGAAACTGTCATCGCAGAAGACCGCGAGGCGACTTGCATTTTTTACATCTGCTAAACTATGCACTCACCTCTTGATTAGCTTGGGACTTTTACGAGTTTTGTTTTGCCTGAACTCTATCTATATTTATCCTTTTTATTTCGTTTTATGGATAACTTTCTTTAGCATTTTATTATATTTATACAGACACTCGTAACTATGTAATTTTATAGCATTTAGCCGTAAAAATATTTATATTACTTATACTTTAATACAAGGTATATTAACGTATTATAGTAAAATAGACTCAATTTAAGTTTTAAAAGTCACTATATATTGATAGTAAATAATACTCTGTATTTTAGAATTATATCAAATAATGAGTCAAGGTTGACAGATAACCATGACATTGTTTCATACTTAATTAATTAACGATATTGTCTCCAACATTGATTGTAACATCATCTGCATCACAAAGGTGACACTTTTTAATTAGACGACTATTTTAACGACAGCGTTCCATGCTAATGAGACTAAATCAGCAGGGTCGAGGCGAGATCAGATTTTTCTTTGACTTTATAGGCAACCTTGTAAAATTAATTAAAACCCGAAGTAATAGTATTGAATGACACTTGATAGTGTCGTGGATTGCAAGATTATTTAGAAATGAGATTCATCAATTCTTGCTTACTGGTTCGCTAGTTCGCTAGTTAAATAACTGAACATTATATATATGATTATTAATAATTGCAGTAATAATCAAAAACTCCATAATGTCTTTCATAATGTATTTTTACAAAAAAAAATATTGCAACTCTTCTTGTTTATATGATGAGAGTGCATTTTTGAAATTACAATATTTTTATTTTTACCACGAACTCAATTCCGATACACGTTGATCGTATCTGAGAACTTTAAAAGATTAGAAAGCTCGCATGGCGCCCCCTGCCCTCAGAGGACGCATTTCTTCGTACCCACTCAGCTTTTACCGTGAAATAAGAACCGTTTCCGGGCAGAATTTCTTATTACGTAGCTACTCGGATTATGAGCGAGTAAAAACTACGTATAATTACGAAGAGCATTTATTACTAACGTTTTATTTTTATGTAACTCGTTATGTTGAATAAGGAAGAAAAACTGGCACACTCGATTATTAAGCGTATTAATGTGCCTTCAACCCATAGATTGATAGAAACATTATTTTTTTATAGGTCCACCTGATGTTAAGTGTTCCGCGGCCCATGGACGCTCTCAATATCAGAGAGCTCGCGAGTGTGCTGCCAGCCTTAAAATAATTGTGCGCTCTTTTCTTGAAGAACCCCAGGTTCGACATAGCGGTGGTACGCGATAAACTGCTTTACAAAATGCTCAGTTTTGGAAAGACGGACGTCGAAGTAATGCGGATGGTATTTTGTATTCTACCATGACATCCAAAGATAAAACAGCAGCCGGTATCAATCCGAACGACTCCTCTAAATACTCTCCGCGTTAAATACGGTAGAAAATGCTTTATATATTAAAACCGATACGATTGTGTAATATTATAATACATAAATATAACTAAAAGTACAAAATGAACAGCCATTTAGAAACTCGATCTAATAGATTATCATACACCAACACCGTATAATATTGCTGATGAAAGGTAAATAATTGTTTTCTTCCCCTAAAATTGTCTGCAATGACATTTATTGGTTTGTTTGCGTAGAAACTAGGCGCCGGTACCTGCCGCCCCTTTACCAATATTGTATTATGGTTAAGGAAAAGTTGCACAACAGGTAATAACGATAATGGAGACTATTTCTTTCTCTTGTTGCTACTTTATTATAGAAAACAACAGTATGAACGATCATTCTGAAATCAAACAGGAACAAATACATTTTGATGAAATATTCAATCCGGTTTACTGTGTTATGTTTATTCAAATCGAATTGTAAAAGTTTTTATGTGAGCTATTAGCGAGCGGACATAACAGATTATATTAACTCATATTTGGCGCTACAATGCGTATTATTATAAATATAAAAATTGAGAACTGAATTGTTTGTATTAAGGCTTTATTTTTATGGTAATGTCCTCATAGACAATTTCATCTAGAAACCCCTACGTAATATAGATTATCGTCCAAGAACATAATGTAACCCTAAGTCATTGAACGGAATAAAGAAGTCAAACAAAATAAAGTTGAGTCGACAGTTAGGTGAGTCCAAGTGGAAAGTTCGGCAGGTTGGCGATAAATTGTAATTTATGAACGTCTACATTGCACAACATCATATCTTCTGCCCTGAAGCTCTTTGCAACTCTGACGCACTGCCGCTAAACTTTATCAGCATCAATAGAGATTTTTCTTAGAGTTTATTATTGCAGGATATTGTTGATTGCAGGACAGCTTCGTAGTAGCAAGAAAGCTTCGAAGCTTAGAAACGAGTTGATATAAAGCGGCTTTAGAAATGTAATATGATATCACTGTACGATCGACTTTAGCCGGGTTTACGTTCTTGTATAAATTGCTAAATAATCAAATACATAGCAGTGACCTGTTACAGGACATTAACATTGTCGTCCAAATTCCCTCAAAAACCAAACTAGGAGATCAGGCATATCTCTTTAGAATTCTTCGCGATTATAACAGACTAAACAGGAACCGGAATCCGGAACTGGATATATTCGGTAGTGAGGTGATCAATTTTAAAGAAAGCTGTGTTCTGTGCCCATCTCCTACCTAATCCGCTGCTTTGATAGTAATGTTTTTTTCTGATAACAAAAATCTGGTTTTTGTACTGTATTTTTTTTATAACATTTATATTTGCCGAAATTGTAGATATAGGTTAGATATATAATTATGTATAGATTATAGACTATGTTTATTATAAATTAATATATGGATAACAAACAAAAAACCATTGCGTTTGGTATACGAGTTCTACATTTAAATTAAACTTCTTTAACATGAACGCTGGAAATGGAAAACTGGAAAAGTTTCGAGTTTTAGCCATCGTAATGAACGCGAGGCTAGAGTAGAGACAGAGAGTAATAGTAGCAGCTTATACTCATAACGAATATATGCAATAACACCACATAATATAAATACAAGTTACCAATCCTCAATCGTTTCGAGCTGGCCAGTCACTGATGGCCCTAGATGGCGCAGAAGCCCACAATGATACTCCATCGAAGCGACAACAAAAATCTGGGCTTACAGTCTACGACAACGTCATACCCTGAAACCCACTAACGAAGATATTTCGGCCACTAAGGGTATATAGAACTTCTCGACCATAGCCGCTGCTCCATTCGGCCAGTCAATGGGTTTTCTGGTTGAGGATGCTTTTATTCGGGGGAAGCGCAATACAAATACTACGGTGTAAAACAAAAGACGAATCAATGACACATTTCGTTTGAATGTGATTGGTCGAACGGAAAGACCCGGCTTTGCTAATAATAACAATAAAACCTTTAACTAAATATTCATCGAATACGTTTCTATAATAATATTTACAGCCCCTCATTAGCCTAATAAGCGAAATTACTTGAATGTACTTCGTACGCTTAGGTAATATAAATTTAATATTTACATATATATATTCACAATTTAAGTTCAACCAGAACATAAATTTTTACACAACAAGATATAATAATTATCCAACTATACAACGGGTTTATTGGGTGTTGTCATCGAATAACATCTATCTTAATTGTAAGGTCAAAGTCATATTGAGTTACTATTTAATATATATATTTAGTTTATATTATATAGTAACTCACTTACGTTTTCTATTTAAAGGATATCAGTGCCAATATGCATATTAACGTATATAAGTACGAGACAAGAAAAAGTGTTAATAATTAAGAAACCCATTTTTCAATATAAACAAACAGAGGTAAAATTACACGATAAATTAAACACCCTTGCAAATTCACACAAGACATCAGTGAAAAACGGAAAGCTAGCGCTGTGGCATGCTAGTTCGTTAGGATCAAAAGACTACCAACAATCGGGACGTAGATACTATAGCTTATTTCACTTGTGTCGAAATCATAATAATTAAGATTAATAGGATATGATTGTTTACCTTTTAGATGTTCTTTTTTTTATAGCACAGGGGTCAAACGGGTGTTGCGATGTTAAGTGATACCGTTACAGTTCAAAAGTGTCGTATTTTTTTCAATAAAACTCAACTATACCTAACGTGTGCCGTGTAGCCCATGTTAGATATTTGTAATACAGTCAAAATCTGTTATAACGACATCGAAAGGACTACTCATATTTGGTCGTAAAACAGTCGATGACGTTGTTTATTAAGTACCTAATATTTTTACCCGCCGAACCTTTGTTTTTATGAAAATAACCGGTAACCTAAACGATGTCGTCGCAAACGGTCTTGACTGTAAATTCAATAGTTTAATCTATTATATTGGAATAACTCACGTTATTTAACTAAATGTATATTAACATCATATGACTGTGTGAATAAGCAGCGCGCGACAAGCTATGAAGAATTGTCATCGACATCAAAGAATTTTGTGCATTGTTCAAATTTTTTATAATCGTTTCATAACAAATAGTCGACTACTTTGTGTTGCATGTACGATAATTATTTTGTGTAAGGAAATTATAATTTTATGACGTACTTGTACTTGTCAAACAAAACGTAATCTGTTTCCAAGAAGGTTTTTTTCATTTTTTGCGGCACTTAACTTTAACGGTAACTTTTAGTGATGTCCCAGAAATTTCTAGTTGTTAGCAAATATTAATTTACAGTTATTTATACATACACTACGCTGCCTTAAAAAATACACAATACATAAAAAAATATAAGGGATGCAACGGGCGGCCTTACCCTACCTTACCTTACCCTAGTAAAAGCAAAACTAAAAAAAGAAAAATTAGTTATATAAAAAAGTTATAGAACCTTAATCTAAAGTAATAATAAAAAAATATGAATAACAAACTAAAAAGCTAATGTCACGGATTCATGAATGACGATGCAATACAAAAGAAAATTAAAAATAAGAATTACACAAGTCACGATTGATTAGATTTGTACGGTCTAAAGTTAATTGGTGTTTCTATTCCTAGGTTCTTTAGCTAAGCCCCTTGGGTAGAACGCAAAGCCAAAGCCAATTTTAAGCCAAATTTTGAAAATCGTTTAATATCATTTAGCTATTGTGCCTTATCATTTTAATGTCTATGAAACACATTGTATATACTATGTAATATATACTTATTATATCATTTACTATAATTCTATTTAAAAATAAACTTTTCGTTCATATTTTAAATATATTTAACCAAAGATTGATTATGGTCCCGTCAACTTTAACTTTAACTCAATATAGTGGTATGTTTTCTATAAAAACGGTTCATATTTTATTTGGAGACCAATTATCGATGATCAACTGCCGAACACCTTATCTAGGTCGTAATTTTCAAAATGGATAAAGTTCGGCAATTTATAACTGCAATACTTATTCGAGATTTAATCCAGATTACAGAATCACTTTCAGTCCGACTATATCTGCAACTTCTTTTTTGATTTAAGAGTCAATTAAAATAGATCCCTAAACTATGGAAGCAAATAAATCGTGTGCAAAGCAAAGCTCTAGATGTGAAATAAAATTATATTATAACAATTTCAAATACTCAAATCGATTTTATAAATTGCATAATAAGTTTAATAACTATAAAAATGCACGTGAACATATAAAAATTTATACTTTAGACTCTCGACGAAAACAATACGATGCCTCTATGACATCGTCTCAAATAAATTAGTTGCAACTTTTAGGAAGTTCCTACCTACAAGACCGGTGCTTTGTTTCACGTTCCTCACATCAACGCTAACTATACGAAAAACTCACACAACACCACTATTTAAGCCTTGACTTGTTTAAGCTGGCGCGGAAATTCTTAAAAGGTGTATTAAGTATATCAATTGCGCTAAATCAACTGAATCACTAGCACACCCCACATTGACATCCTCACATCCATAACCTCAGATTCACATCATCACACGCACACACGGGTGCATACGCATTACGCATTTAATCATTTTTTATAATCTTTTTCCTTTCGTAAATATTTAAAACTTTGTATATATTATTTATACCTTCTTTCAGGCACCAAGGTCTGGTAAAGCTTAGTTGTACTTAAAACCACCTCTATGGTTATGTTAGCAAGACATTCTACGTATAACCTGGAATCTGGAACCTGACGAAACAATTTTTTTAATGTATAAACGTAAAATGATTAACGAAATCACTTTATTTGTTCCAAAAACATTACATTTTGTACTTACATTGTAAAGGTTGTAAACATACATTATGCAACGAATCGTTGAGATACAACAGTCATTTTGTTACCCTAATACATAATATACTTCTATGAGCACTAGCGTTTAAACTAGGCCCGGCCCAGCCTGTATCTTAAACGCTAGTTCCTTTCAGTGTCATTAACAAATTGGTTAAGTTGGTTGTCATCAGATTTTTATTCATGTTTATTAAACTAAATGAAGGTAGAATCTATTTAAGCTCTTGCAATGGTAAGAGCATAGTAACTGTGAACTTATAGGATACATATCCTTAGTATTGTATTTTCATAAAATAGCTTTTACACATTAAGAAAAACACTTTTTGATCGGATTAAAGCTATGTATTATTTTTAAAACTTATAGTTATTTACATAATTCCAAATTTTAATTGTTTTCCGTCGTTTCGCGTACTTTTCAGTGTGCGTGGTCACGGTGACTGAAGACGAAAGGTGTTTAATGTCAAAAGTATCACAGCTGCAGAGAAAGTGAATAAATACAGATAAAACAACTAAGTCGAAGTCGAAGCGAAACGTCGGAAAAGATTTAAAATTTGGAATTATGTAAATAACTATCAGTTTTACATATTCTTACTTATCGAAAAATATAAAAATTAAACGACACAATTTTTTTAACACATTTCAAAATCTAGATAATTAAATATGACTAATAATAGAATATGATGTCTATGGCTCAAAATCGATAAAGTTCCGACCTATTTGCTTAAAGATAAATCAAGGAAACAGAGGAAAATCCGAAGCCAACCCATGTAGGCGTCATTTGTAAATAGCAGCGTCTATCTTCTATCTTAACATGACCGATCGAAAATAAAGTGTATCCAACAATCTCTTCAACCTTAAAGATAACAAGCAGGGAATGTAAATGTTCAGAAGTGATTCCGTCAAGCAGATATACCTCTGTTACAGGAAGGAAGCCTGTTGTTTTATGTATGAAGTCTTTCAATTCATTTGGCCGATATTCTTGAACCTTTGTCCTTTCCGGGTCAGTTATTTATTGCTTCTGTTTTGGGCTAGATTTACTGTATGTGACTTTTTATAACGCGCCACGTTCAGGCAAACTTACGGTTTCATTTAATAGTTTTTAGTATTTTTACTAGCTAATCTGTTGCTAATAGCAATAGTGATTGCTGGATTTAAATGAATAATACGAATATTTAAATAATTATACCAATACTGCAAGCAATGTCTGGATAATTATTGGAAGTTACATAATACCGATGCTAGTGTGAATTCAGGGAAGAGTGATAATCTACTTAATTTCTTAATATTATCAGTTGCAGACGTTTGACAGCTCCACATGTTACAGTAGAGATGTTTCTCAGCAATGAGGACACATAAGTTAATTGTCATTTTTAAATATATACGAGGTTTTCTCTAGCGTTGATTCAGTATCGATATATTGACGCAAAAACTGAAATAATAAAATCTTGTACTAACATCATGTTACTCTGACTAAATTCCTACGCTTTTAGATCAAAAATTTATCCGCCATATCCTTGCATATCCACCTTCATTCATCAATATTTTATTTTCTGACAATTGAATTGAATTTCATAGTGAAATAAATAAAAAATTTAAACTCAATAGTGCGTTTTGAAATGTAGTTCACGTGCAATTTCGAGCATCGTTTCGCTCTGCAAAAATAGGAAGTGTAATAAAATATGTCTGACAATGTTATAACTGAAATAGAGTGTACACCACGCAGTGCAGAGTTTTGAAGAACGACTCCACAGTAACTTAATAGCAGACTAAATGTGCCAGTTTATTTGGAGAATATTTTTCAACTCGAAATTTTTTATTTATATTAATTGATAATCTTAATTGGTCGAAGACCAGTCGGAGTGGAGAAAGACTTGCAGGTGAAAGCCAGCAAATGGCGGAAGGGCAGGACAGGAAACGGTTTCTTGTTACGGAGGCACGGTTTGGGTCGTAGAACCAATGAGTGAGTGAGTTATAATTTATTATCTAAATATAGTTGTGATATTTTTATGTGAGGCCAATATTAAGACGAGACTTTAAAAACGCGGATTGCTTTAGTTGTACATATTGTGATTTAATTTTTTTTTATCACCGCTTGTATTTCAGGAAGGCTAACAAAAACAAACTTAAATACAGTGTCATATATAGCTATGATGGGTGCCCACTAAAGGTTCAGGTGTGTTAAAGATCTATGGAACGTATGATAAGAATAGAAAAAATAAAATAACTAAGGTAACAGATGTTATAAAAAAATAAATAAACTTAAGTGGAAATGGAAGGGGCACGTGGCAATAGAGAAAATTTGAGCAAAAAATACTAAACTATTGCCCAAGGTACAGCAAATGAAGAAGAGGGAGACAATGGTGGGTAGGTGGTACATGGCACAGAGTGCAGAGTGGAGATGGCTGAATTTGGCGGAGGCCTTTGCCAAAAAATAGCACACAGATACTTCAAAGAAGATTGAAATAGAAACATGTTTAAAAGTATCTGAATTAAAGTCTATTATTATTATTATATAGCTATGATACGTTGACATTAATTAATGTACACAGACTACATAAAAAGTAACGTCAAAATAATTATTGCAATCATATATTATGCTACTTATAGATTCATTTGTGTTAAGTAATTTCAAATAATATTGACCCTTTATAAATAATTTAATGAAACAATCTCAGACAGTTTTTCTGAAAAAAACTTAAAATGTGTTATATTTATTATTTATTTATTCATACTTTTGTACGTTGCAATAAAAATAAAAGAAACACAAATAACACAATACGTAAATAGATCAATGGATGCAACGGGCGGCCTTATCGCTAATAAGCAATCTCTTCCAGGCAACCCTAGTAAGAGAAACACTAACTAACTAAAAGAAGTGCAGACCACGTCTTGTATGACCTTTTCTACAATAAAAATACTTTGAAAATAAATAAACTTCTAAATTTTTCAATGACACAACCAATGCTTAAATGGCACAGGCGTATATTTATACAGTTAGAATTGGAGACGTAAGGCAAGGATTCCTTCTCACAATATGTTTCAATTTAAACTAAGCCGCTTGTCGATACGAGCTTGCCTCGGAATATCTTCCGATTCCAACTGGATTTTCTGAAACAAAACAAAAGCTACTTGTAGTTCTGGTTACCGACTCCGGCCTTACAATAGTGTAAGATTAGAAATAGATCAATAGTCCATTGTTTTAGTCTATGGACTTGAGAGATTAATTTTCTTTGATTTTTATCAAAGTAACTAACCATTTTAATCTAAGTGTACCGTTACAGAACACACAAGAATGAAGGAAAAATAAATAATTCGAAATGCATATTTTTTTGTTAAAATTCCTTGACATAATGTTTGATATAAAAAAAAATTCCTGATAGTTTTGCGTGTTGTCTATCATCAAGTTTTTACCTATTCATATTAAAAGGTGTGCCTTGACATCAAATTAATTCCTAAACCAAAGTCTACAAAAAGTTCCTCAATATATTCATCTTATTGCGTTGAAATGAAAGCTCCACGGATTAAAAAAATAACCAAGAATAACATTTCAAAAACCTACACAAAGTTTAAGTATTATCAATCCAGTTACTAGAGGAATACGGACGACCCCAACGAAGCCAGCAAAGAAAAATACAATATAAATAAAGTAAATTGTATACCTTATTTAAGTCAAGAATTTCTATTTTGCGCCACCATCTTGTCCACATTGTTGATAAGAGCACTTGTTACCGCGTCGAGCGAGCTTCGAACCAAAATTGAACCAACTTCACACCAACTTTATAATATGTATATTTTATGTAGAGTTTATTATGGATGCCTAGTATTTTTTCATAATTATTTTTGGAATGTCTCAATTAATCGATTTATACTATATACGAAGTAATGGGTACAAAACAAATGCAAACCTAGTATTGTCTTTTGTTAACATAGCTTTTACACATTCGAACATAACATTTTTTTACCGGACCACCGTGTCACTGTGATCACGCACGCGAAACGTCGGATAAAATTAAATTATGTAAAATAATTATAAGTTTATAATAATACATAGCTTCAATCCGGTAAAAAGTGTTTTCTTTAAATGCAATCCTACCATTTAACTAATTATCGTTTATATGATTCAACAAAAACACAATTAGGTGTATAAGAAAAACCAATAGAGGAAAATTCTAAATAGTTAAATCGAAAATTTAGCGAGCACACAGCTTCCGAGAGGAAATAAAAATTTTCTACGACAAACAAGCAATCAGTAGCATTTGCGAACTGGGGCTAAGCAAACACGCTTCAGCGGCCCGGGCCCTGCCGAAGTGCTTGTCAAAGACTGCTACAATTCTCTTGTATTTTTTATTCCAAATCGCACTAGGCTCTTGAATTTCTGTTTAAACGTTTTATTAAAGGCTTAAAAGTTTTTGTATTTCTTCTAAAGACTTAATTATTTATAGATTTTTTGTTTAGTTTTATTAATTAAAGTCCTAATTTTATAATTCTGTTTATGAGAGGTATCTTCATAATTTCGTCTTATTGTTTTACTTAATTGCATCGAAATCATACACCAATTTAAAAATAATGAGATCTTCGTGGACAGTGAATAACATAATAAAGTATATGCTTGATTAAACAGTTAACTATAATATTAAATAATACAAAATGAAAAAAGAAAGAGGCTTAGAAAATACGGAAAACACTTTCAACTCATGTATTGCGAATAAAACAGAGATTTGTCAGCTAAAAACTTCTACAAAATTAATTCTTAAAGAAAAGCATTTCTCTGAATTAATAAGCAGGCGCTAAATTTTAATTTATGATTTACAGTTCATATACAGTGTATATGTCAATATTTAATACAAAATGTTTAAGACCGACCAGAGAGACCAGGCAGATCAGAACTCATTCTACCTAAGTCATCCATAAATATTTGACAATTAAGTGACATCTTTTTATTTCAAGACAACAAAAAAAAATCAGCTATGAATAGTTCTTATAGGAAAATTCCACTATAGTTTTTAGTATTTTTCCTTATTTATCATTTATGTTTTCCATTACCTTCCTAATACTTCTATAAATATTTCAAGAACATAATTAGCCGAATCAGTCCCGCAAATATCGAGTTCTAGCGAGACAAACGAACGTTTGAACGTTTTCTTTATAAACTGTAAGGATACTTTAAAATTAAGATAAATATGTTTTAAAATCGGTTTTAATGTGAATTTAAACTGATATATGCTCCTTGATATAAATTATTGTAGAAAACTTTGACGCAAACTTGTTTCATAAATTAAAATTTAGCGCCTGCTTATTAATTCAGAGAAACGCTTTTCTTCAAGAATTAATTTTGTAGAAGTTTTTAGCTGACAAATCTCTGTTTTATTCGCAATACATGAGTTGAAAGTGTTTTCCGTATTTTCTAAGCCTCTTTCTTTTTTCATTTTGTATTATTTAATATTATAGTTAACTGTTTAATCAATCATATACTTTATTATGTGATTCAGTGTCCACGAAGATCTCATTATTTTTAAATTGGTCTACAATTTTGATGCAATTAAGTAAAACAGCAAGACGAAATTATGAAGATACCTCTCATAAACAGAAGTATTAAATTAAGATATAAATAAATAAAACAAAACAAAAAAAATCGATAAATAATTAAATCTTTAGAAGCAATACAAAAGCTTTTAAGCCTTTAATAAAATGTAATAAAAGTTTCATAGCTGTAGAATAAGGTCTGATTTGTCTGGTCTCTCTGGTCCGTCTTAAACATTTTGTATTAAGTATTGACATGTACAGTTCATATACTGTATATGTAGGTGATACGAAAGTCACCGGGTCATATAGTCTTTATATATATTTCACTGACTTTTCTTCACTTTCACCAATAGGGGAACAGCAATAGGACGTTCCACGGTTTATACATAAACCACATATTATTCACAACTATGTTTACATATAAACTCCCAAACGATAGTGTTGATAACATACTATTATCTTGTAAAGTACTTTGAAGTAATTTGTAAAAGAACTTGTAAAATAATTATAATTATACATTTTATTAAGAACTTTGAAATAAGAGAGAAACTTTCATGAATTGAAGATCATGAAGGTTTTATTAAGCTAAAATTAACAGTAAAATATGTTTTGGTTACATTTGATACATTGACACAGACACTAACAAAACAGATTGACAATGTTGATAGTTTCAAGCAAGAAGTTTACATCAAACTTAAAGCTGTATTTAGTATTTATAGTGTATATATAGGTCAAGTAATTTGATAAGCCATCGGTTTGAAGGAAGTTTTTTAATTCTGTGCAAATTTCTCATAACCAATATAAGTGCACGATTTTCATAATACTTTTGTATCTGGGTCGATGAGAAGCAAGCGAGCTGTAATACGGCATCGGTGATTCATCGGAATTGCGATGTAAATGAAAAAAATATGTTATTGCTATTTGATGCATTGCTAGAATTTTTCTCGCCACCCGGAAAAATTGTATCCGATCCGCGTCTATTTCCTGTGAAATTACCTTCGCAATTTATCGTTTCGATTATGTCAAAAGTCATCCTTTTACCTTTTGACGTTTATCGGTAATTTGTTTTTGGTATTAAAAAAAAGTTAACATCTTTTTTTCTCCAAAAAGTTTACTTTTTATGTTTATTTTTATCGTGACAGTTTAGCAACATTAAAGAAATTTTAAATTACTAGAATAAAATAACGCTTAATTGTATTCTATATCCTTTTCAATTAAAAAGCTAGAACCATCTAATCAGACACTTCAAACGGTCACAACGCTGGAACAGGCAAAGCGGCTGCTCGAACGTTCTGTACACAACAATTTATTTGTGACACAGTTAATACAAACAGCTTGCTCAGTTTATCGACTCATTTAAATACACTTTCTCCTTGTACACCTTTGTTTTTGTTGTTGCAATAGAGGTAGTAAATAATAAATCTAAGATTTTTTTATGCTGATGATATAAATGACATCTACAACGGCGACTATAATTGATACAATGACGGACTTTATCGCGCGCTATCTACCTGTTGTTGGGCATATATCTACATCAACCACCAAGCCTTTAGGACCAAGCTTGGATGAAGCTTTTTTCCTTTCAAGACAATTTCCTTTCTCCGTCATCTATTGAACATTCATATTGTCATGATTATGTAAATGCATAATCATACATCTGTAATCACACACGTCTTTAATCGTTGAAAGTATAACTACAAAACAGAACGAAGCTCTCTCCACCAACGCTGTTATGAATTTCAACTATGAAGTAGCTAGTTTATTTATCTATGCCTAAGAGTCGTCACAGCGTAAACACGTGCATTTCCTGGCAGTATCGTCCAGCTAATCGAGGTGGCTTCCTATACCCAGGAAATTGGACACCCGACTTGATCCGCTCACCGATCACTAACGTGCTTTATAACTGTCTCATAACACACTTTATACGGTAGAAGCAATTTGTATGAGAAACTCAAATGTGTCTAGCTGCTATTTACTATTTAGACCAACAGCTTGTGTAGCTTTACTAACTTACTAAATAGGGATTACATTGTAGAATGCATTATTGAAATGGCAAAAGTAGTACTTGGCAGTACTTATACTGCTATACTAATAATAGATGGCCGCAGAGGATATATAAACAGCTCAAATATAATATTCTTTTCTCCAACTTCAATTTCGTTCCCTTTGGAGTGGAGACACTTGTACCATGGGATTCAAGTGCACAGGCGCTAATTAAAGATTTAAGTTGGCTCCTGGTAGATAGTACCAGTGACTGGTGCTTTCCTCGCTCAACGAATAAGTATCGCAATACAGCGAGAAAATGCTGCCAGCGTTAAAAGTACACTGCTACAGGGACCAACAATTTTGAATTAATTTTAATTTCCCTTTTATCATTGTATTATTACTGTACATTTGATTGTTATGTGTAGGTTTTATTTAAATAAATATTTAATTATTTTAATTCCTAATTGACTATATAATCTTTTATATTGTTATTAGAGTGGCGTACAAAGAAATTACCCACTAAGTTTGCACTGCTTTATGAAGATTTTAATAAGAGTCAGAATATCCTGATCAAACGGATGTAATTTAATCTTAATGAACTATTATTACAACAGAATATTATAGATAACATTTCTTCCTCAAATCTATCTCAGTCCGCGATAGATGTAAAATGTGGCAAACAGATTTGGTATTCCAATTAATACCGATCATGTTCGACAATGACTTCATTAAATATGGAAATTTCATATTCGTGACAACATGCGATGTTATTGGTTTTATAGACATTTTGATTTCATCAACGTCTCATAAATATTTCAGATACCAATATTTATTATAAAGTAATTGTTTTAAAGCCTGATATACTTTTAATTATAAAAGTTAACAAGTTTCGAGTGGGTCGTGCGAAATAGATTAATGTCATATTTTATCGATGCGGTGAATTCAACAATATTATCCTGGGATGAGCAAAACTATTGTTATATGTTTTGGGCAGTTTAGTCACAAAACAGTCTTATATATCATTGTCCTATTCATAAATAATAACAATAATTATGTGTGTTGTTGATAAAGTGTTTAATTCACTGAGATCCTTACCGTTCCTGGCAAATAATTGTTTCGACGGGTAAACGGCCGAACAAGTAAAATGTTTGGGAACAAGAAAATGTATTGGAAATGGTTAAAGGTATTTTTCCCAGTACTCTACCTCTGCCTCTGATTATTGAAAATTATATTTTACAATAGGCATATGTTAACCAAACGTAAAATTTCGATTATAGTCCCTTTTAGGTTGGAACATCTTGACAAATACCGTAATAAAAAGGCTCGCCCGGGACGTTTGGAAAACCATTCACAAGGTTTATCGTTGCCATGGAAATAATAACTGAAGCCGTTATCGTCGTAAATTGGTGTAATTTAAAATTATTGTTATCGGCACAGTTTTTTGTTTTTTTTCTCGAGATATCGGAACACTTTTAAATCATAAATAATTATAGGACAGAAAACAATTCCAGGGTACACTATAACTCTTAAATGAGTATCTTATATACCTTAGATGTATCCAAAATGTATGTTATGTGAATGTTAATGATAAGTTATCTATTTTTTTTGTTCCCTTTGGAGTAGAGAATCTTAAGCCATGGGGTTGAAATGCACAGGCGCTAATTAAATATTTAAGTTGGCACCTGGTAAATAGCACAGGTGACCGCAGAGCTGGTGCTTTCCTGGCTCAACGAATAAGTATCGCAATACAGCGAGGAAATGTTGCCAGCATTAAAGGTCGCTGCAAAAGGACCAAACTTTTTAAATTTGTTTTAATTTTTCTTTTATAAATTTTTGATTATTTTTATTATTACTAATGTAGATTTGTAAATACTGTATATTTGATTGTTATGATTAATAATAAACTATTTTTATTTTAGTGTATTATGATATTTAATTACAATTTTCATCAGAAAATATTATTCGAGCAATAAAAGCTTATGAATACATGGTATGGTTGAATATGTACGGGCCATATCTCAAAGACACTCGTAATTAAGTAGACAATGAGAGTTCATATTTGGGAGGGAGTAGGACCATTGTGCCTTGCTCGTTATCTTCAGACCAGACTTTTCGGCTTACACAACACAATACTACGAGGTATATTAACCAAGTGCGACATTATTGCTTCAGTATTCAACAACATATGCTTTAAGATAATGCGATTTTTTTACGGTGATAATATAAAAGAGAATGTTAGTGGGTAGCGGACTCGGCACCCTAAAGTGTGTTTGAGGCCCGGCAGAGCAATGATAGGTTTTACATTTATTTATTATATATCATACAAAAAAGTACAAATATTAACGAAAGGAAAACATTAAAAAATTTATAAAATACGTAAAAGCTAATTCGGGTGTGATGTGTCTGGTGTAAAAGTGATGCAGGTGATTTAGCGTTATGGATAATCTTAATAATCCTTTTAAGCATATTCCTCGATAGCTTAAGAGCTTAAGTAGTGGTCATTGCCTGTCACACACTTAAATTAATAGTTATACGGTAAAGGTATCCACTACAACCCAAAAATCTATGAATTAAGGAGGAAGGTAATGATAGAAAATTATCAAAATATAGATGACCTGTATCTGATATAGTAGGTCACCTGCTTGCAAAACAAATTAATCATTTTAGAGCATTTTTATTATAAATTAATATTACATAATATATAGATAACAGATAGTTCGTTTATAACCACATAACTTACAACTCGAATAAAGACGACAAAATAAAAACAAAAGAAATCAGATTCACTTTAGATTTTATCTGAGAACAATTTAAAATAAATACGAAAATGGAGCAATAACAATCTCAGTTAAGCCACAAAACAAACGCTTTAAAGAAGCGTCTAATCTTCGGGAAATAAAAACTTTATTTCTTTCATAACAGAGCCAACGGGAGAGATTATCCTGATTTTAGGGTCGACATCGATTCAACAGGGTGGAAGGCAAACAATCGTCTTTTGTTGCCCATAGCCATTGAAGTTCGGGTAATTAATTATACCGAGAACCGTCATTTTGCAGATTCACTGCGCCTACAGCTTCTTGCCTAAGATTCACTGATTACACTAATCTCGCTCTGAACATTGAACTCTAATATTACAAATTTAAAATTACAGAAAGTTATTAAACGTATACGATTCGATCTTATATATAATAATCATTTATTTAACATTACGCTTTTCAGCTAAAAAAACATTTTTTATTTGACTGAAATTGCGGTGATCGTACATTTTCAAAACAAAGGCTTAACGGGTACAATCAAGCGCCTCGTCAGACTCAAAGTAATTGGTGACGAGAGAAATTACGGGAACGATAAAAGTGGTGTGCTTAAAAAGAGCGGAAAGAAATTGCGGTGGCGATAGATGGAGAACAAAGCGAACGAACACAATACCGCAACCAATCGGCACTGCGAAATGCGAAAGATTTCTCATACTCTTGTCTGATTTAAACAAAGATTTATTTACTTTTTAATTATTACGTTATCAGATGTTCAAAGCATTGGGTTTTTTAAAAGTAAAAAAAAAACAAAAACTATTTTTTTTTTAACAACGTGTCTATTGTACTTATCGTTGTACTACCGTAATCTGTGAATGCATACTCTAACTATTTTGCGCTGGCAATAAAATGGCTCTAGTGTGTTTCAAGTGAAAGAATGTGATACTGTATCACGTTATAAAATAAATACAATCAACGGGCAGGTCTATTTCTCGTTATACTTACAAGAGTATTCACAAGTAATAATAATAAGACACTTGCGTATTTTTGATAATTTTAATTTAACTTTTATATATAAGTCTACATCATCTGACATATGTCGTTAATTTATGTGATGAGATATGCCGTTATCCTTGCAATATTTGCATTCATTATAGCAGCAAGTGCTTATAGAAATAGAAAGATGTCCAATGCTGTACCCGAGAATTAAACGCACGACTTATACATCGACCCTTATATAGATTTATGTACATTGATTAATTACTTTTAGCTGATAGTAATTGATTAATCATACAGTAATCAGTAGTAGATATTAATCATTGGTTTCCAGAATATGTAATAAAAGATTTTATATATAATTATCAATAATGACTATTGGATAACTTAATCTAGAACTAATTAACGAGTAGGAGGTTGAAAGGGCAGATATATTAAATCACGAGGGACCTAGAAGTTCGTATATTAAGACAATTCATTTCGGTAATAACGCGAGACCGTTCGGGACCACTCACAAAGTTGGGCGGCGCAGCTGTACGCTCTAAAAGTACCATTAAAATTCTACTTTCCTACTAAATGAACAGTATTATTATTTTTATATCTTCACAGCCTATACAACCTTTTTTCATTAGGCATTTTATTTGTTCGTAACGTTTACATAAGCGTTTATACCCACCCATATTCAAAAGGAAATACGGCATATTACAACCGAAAGTTTTTTTTTAAATGTAGCAGTAGACAAACGGGCCTAGGCTCATCTGATGTTAAGTGATAACGCCCATGGACACTCAGTTTTCCAGGAGGCTCGCAAGTGCGCTGCTGGCCTTATAATATATAACGCTTCCGCATAGTGATGGTGCGCGGTAAATTGCCTTAAAAACGCTCAGTTGTGTAACGACGGACATTGCGGTAATACGTGTTGTATTTTGTATTCTGCCCTGACGTCCGATGATGAAACGTTATTAATCGAACAAAATTTAACGCTTTGACGTAGGTAATTAAACAAATATCTTTTACGTCTCTATTGAATTGGCGGAAAACCTTTTCATAAATTTCTTAAGACGTCTTTCGAATGAATGATGTGAGTTAATAAACCGTTGGAGTATTTTTCAATATTCAACTGAAATTCTAAAGAAAGAGAATATGAAGCCCGCGAATCATATTCTGAATGGTATAAAAAGCGTAAAGACGAGCTTTCAAGATAGCAGCCCTTTAAGGGGGCATGTTAAAAACAAATTCAAAGGGAAAAAGCAAGTAAATTACAAGATAAAACGTGGATCCTTTGTCTATTGAGTGATGCTGTCAGATATCGCCCATTGTCTGATAAAGTTACTACCGAGCGTCATATTATTACGAATGTAATGCGAAAAACCTTTGAAATAACGTATACGTCTTTATCAGTTACGATTTGAATCTTGCGAACCATTTTCCAAATAATTCAAGATAGCATTTCTACATAGTTCGTTTACGCTTTTCGTAAATGTTACGTTAAACCTAATTACTTAGTAAATAATTTGACATGACAGTATATAATATAACTTGATCTTGCCAGCTTTGATATTAATTTCCAAATTCAATACACGTTGTGATTGAGTTCAGTAGGGCTTACCTTATCCAATCAGTTCATCGATGCGTATAAACGAACAAGTATTGCTCTTTACCAGCCCTGAAATTTGGATCAGTTACTTTTTACAGGAAAATGTAATAAGCGTTAAATAAAAGAAACTATATTCAGTATAATTTAGTACCCTAAATAGCAACTCTATTGGCTTAAACATGCGATTCTTGAACAATGCATTTTTCCTTATAGATTTTAACAGTCACAGTTAAGGTTCATTTTTTATAAGAGAAAGACAGATTGCTGAAAGTTACAAAATTATAGTCAAAGAAAATGCAATCTGAGACCCAAATCTGTACAGTATTATCGCTACTATATAATTATTAAGTATTGTTTTGGAACTTCCCATCAAAAACCTTATTCAACTATATCTTTAATATCCAAAATATATTCGACAAAAACACAAACAACATTTGTTTATAACCCATTTTTTTTAATTTTTATATTCAACTGTTTGTAAATAACAAAAATATCTATTAACTGTTTATAAAATTACCTTTCGGTCGTATTACTCACTGATTTCATTAGCACGATTGAATCGCATCGATTTAAAGCTAACGTTATTAAAACCATCTGTTTCTGATTCATTAAGGTTTATGTTCAGACATTAAGAATGCACGCCAAATGCTTGCATACCATTGTAACGCCCGTTTTATTTTATTTTTTACATTCTTTAGTGTCCGTTGAACATTTAATGATGGCTCACATTGTTTAACTGACTGTGAAAATCCTAGAAAAATGCTCAGTTCTATATTCGGTGACAGGTATATAGGTATACATGATTAATTATCGAATGTTTCTGTTATTTCATATACAGTCTATGTCGTTATCTAATTAAGTTGTTCCTTTTTTTAGATATATTTAATTTTTAAAGTGAAACTTTTTTATCGGCGCTGGAAGAAATTTACCGTCACATTTTTCGGTTACGAGACATGTTTTTCTTGTCCCTACCACGGTTGATTGGGAGAGATTTAAAGCCATTAATAACAAAAATATATAATAACGATAACAATGATAGTAATAATTCTACTACAATTAATGACATTCTGTAATAATCTTAGTAGTGATAAGGTAAAATGAAATAATTGTATTATTTGTATTCATGTCTATGATAATAAAAGGCTTGTTAAACTTTATGTAATTTAACTTTATTTAACCAATTTCTGTAATGTTTTATATAGTAGATCATTTTTCGAAAAATAAGGTCATAAAGAAGTTTCACTTCTTACGTGTGTACCGTAGTATATGCACATATTTTTTAATAACGACCTTTTTATAGCCTTAATGCATAGCACTGACCAAACATCATTTAATAAATAAATTTCTCAAAAAACATTACAAAAAAAATACGAAATGGCTACATAATATGAATAAAAACAATAATAGATTTAATACAACCTTTTAAATAAAGTCTTATATTTGCTACTAATATACTACGAGTGTGCTACGTACGTAGCACATTGCACGTAGAGGCTGCAAAAACAGAGCAAAAATACTCTAGAGTAGTGTTTCCCAACGTGGAGCCCACGCCCAACAGTGGGGTAATTTTATTGTTAAGGGGGGCTATTCGAATTTTTGTTTCAATTGTTTGGCATTTGAATTTCCGTTTTTCACTATGTTTTGAAAATTTGCGTGTTGCTTAACAATTTCCTAGTAATTTCTTCATAAGTTAAGTTTCTTAAGTGATTTTTTTTTAAATATTAAACCTTATGTAGACCTTAGATAGAGGGTGACATAAGAAATTAAGAAAGACTCAGTTGGGGCACGGCACAAAAACCGGTTGGAATACACTGCTACAGGCATTATAATAAATTCACTGAGATCTTCACGTAAAATCTATTTTAACTCACATTAAAGCGAGGCGAGAGTCTGCTTCTCAAATGCAATAATGCAATAGAAATAGTTCGAATACTATATGTTACATTTAGAATCCTTTTTAGAATATGTGTTCAATGTTACGTTATTATAGTTAAATACTTAGACAACACTGAATAGAATACGTTATGAGAATCTCGATTCAGTCACGTTCTCTCAACAAAAAAAACGTAAAAGTAAACATATGTAACGATATTACATTATCCATATTCATTGAAAGTACGTCTAAAAACGAAAAACAAGATCGTTATTATAATTTTGAACAAGCTACCTTAAAAATATTTTGATTCAACATACACCAAATGCAATAACTTAAATTAAAAATCACACACAACTGCTTATTACAAGTACTTCTTAAATCTGCATGTATGAGTGACGTTAACGATTTCTTAAATTTAAACATATTGAATTTATTATGGACGTGTTATCGTATGTAAGTTCAGAAATAAGAGAAAATATTCGATCGCACTTATTTTAAGTAATTCCAGAGTAATGCGGTAAGGCTACGCTCCAAGTGTGAAATACATCAGAGCCTGTCAGAGCACGCAGCTAAGTTCGATTGGGAAACAATAAATATGAGCATCAGAGGTTCTCGGGTAGCGATTCCGGCTCCGCACTAGTTGAAAGCTAAAATATACATCGAAACACGTAAAGCCACCATTACTAAATTAAACTCATTCAAAGTTCCGAACTCCATAAAAGCGACGCGAATCAGAGATATACAAAAAAGGCAGTTAAAACGAGATTTTTTATGAAACTGTAGTTGCTTGTGAGATAATATATTCATGTCAGTGAATATTTTATCTCTAAAATTATTATTTATTCTCTCTCTTTTGTATGGCAGTTACATAGTTATTAACTGAAAAATAAGATCTGTACTACAATGAAACTGTCATACAGTCGTACTAATAGGTAATATGTAATATTGAAACTAGATTTCATAACGTTTTACCATAAAATACACTTTTACACAAATAAAACGATTCATTTTCAATGAACTGTCCATAGATTTAGACAACATTACGTAAATGAAACCACAAAAGTCATATAACGTATAAATAATGTTAAAAAACCTACACAGCTTTTAGTATTCAGCACCAAATCTCACAGTTCACATAGAATATAACAAAGAATGAAGTTGTATTCACAGGGGTATTCTCCGCAGCTCTTCATGTACACTCGTCACGCCTCAATATCTGCTCATGGCTCTGCAAAATGCACTCGCATTGTCTTCTGGGCACCAACAATGCAAACATTATATCGGTACATACTTGGGCTGAATACGAGTCTTCTAATACAGGCATTCTATTGTAAAAGCTGGTTTTGTTAATAATAAGTAAAAATAAATAAATAATACTAAAACACATTTACAAAGTATACTCCCAATGGCGGTGTGCCTTTGATGCAGGCTTTCCTCACTACATTTCAATACTTATTCGTTGAGCGAGGAAAGCACCAACTCTGAGCCATCCGTACTATCAATCAGGCGCTAACTGAAATCTTTAATTAGTCACGGTATTGAAGTAGAAATTATATTTAAAAACATTTTCTGTCTTGTCGCAAATCTATTTTCTTTCAACTTTAAGCCGTATCTATTAAATCGGTTGGCGTTCATCATGGCTATAGTTTAGTTTTGGATGCCGCGCTTCTAAACAATGACGCTTTGACGAAACCATTCCATTAGCTTCATAAAAACATCCACAAAACTCACCTATTCGATTAATAGTGTTTAGATATTTAAAACAAAAACGTTTTAAAATATTAAGATAAAAGTTTATAAGGCTCTTAAATTACGGCAGATGCCATTTAATAAAGGCAAAACACCTTGTAAAAATTGTCGTATTTTACCTCAGATGACTTAATAATGAGAATATAATGAACGTTATATTATATTTTTTGGGTGAAATACTTTGTAGATAAAAGGAGGAACGCGACCTTCGTCGAGGAATGGAAGCCTCTGGAAAATAGCAATTAGTAAGCAGATTAATTACATAGATTGTGGCTACACTATCTTGGTCACAAATGTAATTGTAAAATCATTTTGGGCTTTAGTGATTTTAAAGATCAATTACTATGCATATATAATAAAGTAATAAAATTTCCAATATGTTGCCACTTAGAGGTAGGTAAGAGACAAACAGCCTGTATTTTTTTTCAATATTAAAGTTGTTGTACAGTTTGTTCAGTCTTAATCTATTTTTTTCATCTATTCATCGCACACTTAGATTCCGAATCTAATATGTTTTATTATTTATTAGTAGACTCACGTAATGTCTAGTGACATCGCAGCCTATGGACACTTACAGCAGGCTGTATCACGCTAGACTTTTCAAAATAATTTGCTGTATTCTTGAAGAACGTAGTATAACCATATTGTATGGGCGACAGAAGGTACTGTAACAGTCATTAGTGAAACAATAGGCGTCAAAATGATAAGGGTGGAATGTCAATACTTATTTATTTAATACGTACGTCTGTTGATACTATTTCTGTCTTTCCGTACAGTTCGTTTTTTGTAGAATAATTTTCACATAAACTGATTTAGTGACTTTAGTGACTGATTTAGTTTTTTATAAACAGGTATAGATAAATTGTATCGTACACAAAAGTAACGTTGGAAATTTTAATGTTAATTCTGGCAACACAGATGTATTAAAACACAAATCTACTTACATTTGCGATGCGCTCGCTCGCCGAAAGATCGGGTGCTGGATAAATTGCATTACTTTCGACAGATCATTGGCCCGTGGGGCTTAGGAACTTATTATAAACCAATAGAAGTGTATTAGTCTCATTCCGTAGTTATATAAATAGATACTTTACCTTTTATTTACAGAGCTTAGAAGTAGCCAACATATTAAGTTTAAGGCTGATGCTGTTTTAATATTTAAGACATATTACAAAAATTAAATCTCAAATCAGTTTCTAATCAAACATCTAGCGCCATCTATTATGCGAACAGAGAGCGAAGTATAGAATATTTAACGAACTTAATATTACCTTAAATTTGATCTAGTTTTTTTTGCAGACTAGTTGAGTTGTTATCACAGCTTTCAGATTTATTACTAAAACGTTTGTTAGAACACGTTTTTCTTTGATGTTGACACTAAAAACTTTTTGTTGAATATTTTTTCGAAGCCGTCAATTATGTCTATGATACGGTTTAATAATCCTCCTGTCCTTAGATTAAAGTGACGCTCTGTGGTACAGGAAATTAGAATTTAAAAGACCTAAAGTTATTTTAATTGCGTCTGTTTTTAAATCTTGTTAGTACAGATATTTTGCTAATGCTAGTTTTATATAAATAATTGATTCGAAATCTAATTTGAATTTACTTAGGAGCAAAGCAGATATTCATCATAACCTAAAAAAATTCAAGACGCAGGGATCCAAGCCCCAACCTATTCCCCATGTAATCCGATTCCGTGCAAGATGTTTACGTAGTATAAATCAGTAACCTGTTTCTCTACACCGCAACTATCCTGTTTACCTCAATATCAGATTGCTTCTTTTGCCAATGCAATGCAAATGTGGATTTGTATCGCTCTCAATATTGAAAGCTAACGTACCGCATCCTGCTGAATACACTTTGTATATTACCGCTTTGTGGGTTTATGTGTGTTAAAATACGTTTTTTATTATTAAATATTTAATAACTTCATTTCACATTCATAATCCTGACACTCATTAAACTGTAAGATTCGCAGGCCGTGAAGAATTTGGTCCAATTATTAAATTCAAAGATTTTTAAGGCGTTTTAAAGGTTGTATCTTAGCTAACCATAACTTTAATGTATATAGCCACCATATCTCATAGTCATTTATCCAAAAAAAAAATTTATGTAATAGGAGGCAAACGGGCAGAAGGCTCACCCGATTTTAAGTGATACCGCCGCCCATGGACATTCACATTGCCAGAAGGCTCTTAAGTGCATTGCCGGTCTTTCAGGAATTGGTACGATCTTTTCTTGAAGGACCCTAAGTCGAATTGGTTCGAAAATACTTCAGTGGGCAGCTGGTTCCACATAGTGGTGTTTCGTGGCAAAAACTGCCTTAGAAAACGCTCAGTTGTGGAACGACGGGCATCGAGGTGATACGTATTGTATTTTGCCTTGACGTGCGATAATGAAACTCAGCTGCGGGTATTAGACCGAACAAATCTTCTGAACACTCCCCATGGTAAATGCGGTAAAAGATGCAGAGAGACCCAACATCTCTACATTTATCACGACTTTGTCATTCTAGATGTTAATTTTTCATTTTTTTTATTTAGTGACTAATATAATAAAAGATAAGAAAGATAAGCTATGTAATGTTGTTCATTTAATTAGGCGTCCTCCAAATAATTAAGTAACTAATAACACTAGACAAATGAAATATTTCTAAAGACAGCATCGCCGTAATTACTAGAACATACCAAGACCAGTCATACAATAACCTACGTAAAACACAACCCACTAGAATCAAAGGCTGCGGCTTATGGACGCTGAATGAAAACGACCTGTTAATGAGTAACTTAATTACTTCGAGCACACTATTCTGTTAAGGGCACCTTGAATACAAAACGCACAATAAGAAAATATGAGTTAAAGAAAAACAATGCAAAAGACCTTCTTGACTTTCTTGTTGTTACCTAAGAAATAGTCTTTAGTCTTACATTGTTCCAATATAAAACCTCTTTTGTTTTAATATCAAGGAGAAAAGTCTAAGAAAGCTTATTTACCCTATATTAGTTAATTATTGTTATACTTATGATTTTTGGTATATTATGTAGTAGGAGGCAAACGAGCATGAGGCCCACCTGATGTTAAGTGCGTTGCCGGCCTTTCAAGAATTAGTACGCTCTTTTCTTGAAGGACCCTTAGTCGAATTAGTTAGTAAATACTTCAGTGGGCAGCTGCCCATGGACACTCGCACAGCCAGAAGGCAAAATGGTTTAATCGTTTATTAAATTGTGTGAAATTTAAATAAATTATTCACTGTAATATTTAAAACCAGTTTTATATTAATTTATTAGGACTGCGTAGGCTACTAGTAAAAATATAATTGATAAAACGTACATATTATCCGATTCGATGTGTTATTTTTACAAGAAATAGGGTAACAATAACTAAGATTATTTTAACAGGACTGTAACGTGAAGCAAGTCCGCCTATTAAAGATATTTCAAAAGAACTTTTTATCTTATCGACACAATTGGGGGAAGTAGGCCGCCTTTTGGGAAATCTATATTACCTGAAGTATTATACAAACATATTTTTTAATGTAATATATACTTAAATTTTGAGCAGTGTTGGCCTAGTGGCTTCAGTGTGCAACTCTCTTCCCTGAAGTCGTATGTTGGATCTCTGACTGTGCACCAATGGACGTTCTTTTTACGTGCGCATTTAAGATTTGCTTGAACGGTAAAGGAAAACATCGTGAGGAAACCAGCTTGCCTTATGTCGACCCAAAAAGTCGACGGCGTGCGTCAGGCCTATTAGATTAATAAGAGATCATGAAACAGATACCGAAATCTGAGGTCTGAGGTTGTAGCGCCATTGATCTATATACTTAAATTATTACACCAATTAGTAGTGCTCCAAAAAGCACGGATGTAATTGTCAAAATTGCCACTTTGTCTTTTTAATTAAAAAAAATTATATGCCAGATGGTAGCTAAAATGGTAAAAAACTGTCATGACATTATTACTTATTCCTAAATTTTCAATGTTAAAGTACACCAGTTAAGAGAAACAGTTATCTATATTGTTTTTAATAAATCCCTTCGAATTAAAAAATAATATAAATGTTTTTTTATGAATAAGGTAATATATTTTTAAACACCCACCATGATTGGATAAAATATCAAGGGACATAATGGTTTAAAATTAGCAAATACCAAGAAAGTGATAAGTGAAGTAGCTATCAACTGAAAATAATTTTCCTTCAGACGAAGTACATATTTTGCGTAAAATCGACTTTATGAATCGGATCTCAAAGTTCTTTATGAAATAGTCTACACAACGACGAAGATATTATCCTCCAAACAACGTTGATAAAAGAATTTCTCTGTTCAGCGTTCATGAAACGACGTGTCCCTTCGTCGTAACTCATCCCAGTCGGCATATTACTTTTATATAATGCAGACCATAATATCGTAAAACATTCTCTAGAGAATATTCATTAATAGTAATAAGTATGAAATATGCTATCCATGCAATATATTGATAAAGGTTCTGCAATCGCTTAAAATACGGGTACAACTATAAAAACAGCCTTGTGTTCCGTTTAATCTGGCTACCCCACCCAGAATATACGAAAATATAATTATTTTATACTTTATTTGCTTATTATTAATTATACTCGACAAGTATTATACATACGCCGCTATTTAAAATACATTACAACTCGATATGAATAGTAAATGATGTGATATAGATTTTCCTACTTTTAACAATCACCATTAAAGGCACATACAAAAAAAAATGATCGACTCGTCTTATAAATATAGGTTCAAAATAATAAAGGAATCTGTGCTACTAAATACTATATCTATGTGTCCACCACCAATAAGAAACCTACATTGACATAGACAATTGACAGTTTGATATTAGTGTGTTTACCATTGTAGCCTGTGGTGCTAGTGATCTTTGACATTACATTACAAATTTACTATAATTAATCTTTTTCGTTTAAGTTTTGACGCATCGCTGAAAAATATTTTTTCGTTTTGTAAAATAATATGGATGGTGTTTATGAAGGCAATTATGTATCTGCCATATTTTTTGATTTAGATAACACTTTAATACAAACTAGAAAAGGAGACTCAAAAGCTTGCAATAAGGTGAGTTCTTTATTTGCCTAAGTTGACATCGCATTAGCGCACTGCGCTGTCATCGCCATTTGCCAATACTAAAATCCTTATTACGTCGTACTGAATTTGAACATCGTTAATGTTTCGTAGCTTGCACCCGCATGGTGAATGCTTACGCTCCAGTATTATATAAATAGAACTTTCAAAGTTGGAGAACGCGAGCTCAACGTCCAGATTTAGATATTTTGAAAGAGAAGTCGTGCTATTAATAAACGTGATGTGAACAGTGTTCAAATGAATCAACATCTCTGTTCAGTAGAGCTAGATCATTTGCCTTTTGTGAGCGCTTAGTGTTTTAATCAAAATGGGGGAGATATCGGAATCAATTAAAAAATGCATAGCTATTCTTAAAGCAGCTCAAAGTGATACTGAGAAATTCGCCGCGCTATTCATGGTTACGAAACTAGTAAAAGGAAAAGACTGCAATACTACAGCAAAGAAGGTGTTATTTGAAGCAATTGGGTTTAAATTCCTCAAGAAGCTTTTAACTGGAACAAATGCGCAAGATGACTGTCCCCCATCAGTATACAAATCAGTTGCCCTTTCAATACTTACATGCTTTTGCGTTGAACCAGAACTTGCAACACATCCTGAAATGCTGGCTAATGTACCAGTTTTTCTTGATATAGTACAGACATCTGACAATGATGATTATGATGACAACCTCATAATTGTTAGTGAAGCTTATACATGCCTACAGTGTATTGCAGAACATGAAGCTGGACAAAAAGCTTTAATCGAAGTAGGTGCAATTACTAAAATGTCAGAAATTTACTCACACCAAAGTTTTCAGACTGATGAAGCCCTAAATATTTTAGTTAAACTAGTGAGTCGTTATGGCCCTGAAGCATGGGGTAATGACCCTAAACCTTTTCATGCCTTAGTCAACAAGATTGCTCTTGATTTTGCTACAGATCAGTCTGAGAGAAAATTTGAGTTGGCAACCATTTTAAGTGCACTGTTATACAGTTGCAATAAAGACACTGTATTACCAGGATCATCAGATGAGACTTGGCCTCAAAGTATCTACAAAGCTTTACATGATGTATTGACCAGCAAAATAGGAAAAAATCAAAGAGATCCTGCATTGAAATTAGCTGCTAATATCATTGATTTATTAGGCATTGAGTGGACATTCAATGATGAAGAAAACCCAAAAAAATTCTTCCTTTTACTTCTACAACTTTGTGCAATAGAGATAAGAATGCAGCTTGAAGACAGAAGTTTTAAACAAGCTTTTGCCAATGCAGATTTAGTAACTGCTTGCTTTTTAGTTCTTGAATCTTCTATTAATTACATGGCCTCAGATCAATTGGATTTGGAACAGAAAGAAAAACAGTCTGTCTATACAAGCCTGAAAGGTGCTTTTAATGCTGTTGTTTCAATACTTACTAAAGTCTCTAATGACAAAAACCGTGACAAACTTCCTGATGCTGAAAAGGTATTTGTGTGTGCAATGGTACGTGTATTAGTGGCCTGGCTAGCTCAAGAAACAACTGCAATGAGAGATCAAGTTTATAACCTACTTCCATTCATGTTTTCCCTTGCCAATGATTCGTTCCACGCCTACAGAGCTCGAAAACTAGCGGAAAAAAATAAATCTGAAGGAGAAGCCATGAACACTGATGTAAGCTTGATGGGCCAGATAGATTTATTGCGTTTAATGCTACCAGCACTTTGTCATCTGGTTGTAGAGGACAAAGCTAGGGATATCACATTAAATTTAAAGGAGGAAGACATATTGTATGAAGCGATGAACTTTCACTGGTCTATAGTTCACTACAAAAAACCGCCAATACCAAAATCTGAAAGACTAAAGGCAAAGAAACCTGAACCTGAATTAGAACCTCAGGTATTGGAAGATATGAAAGATTCAAGAGCAGCTATGGTCAGCCTATGCAATATTTTCATGAATCTCACTGTACTAGCTCCTAAAGTTGTTGAAGAAAGCATGCTGTTTAATACTTTATTAAAATTCATTTTTAATAATTTACCGGAACTGAAAAGTATCCCTGAAAATCTCGTTTTACATGGACACTTGGCAGTATTAGGATTATTGTTACTAAAGCAACAAGGTGCTAGTAAAGTGAAGAAAAATGACTTTTCTATTTGTCGCTATATACAGTCAAGTATACGGTTTCTATGGGATGCCTACATGGTTGATGAATCAAATGACCCTACTGCTCTTGTTGTATCAATGACCTATAAAGAAAATTGGGGAGAAATTGCTGACCTATGGTTTTTGGGAATGCAAACGCTAAGTGGTGTGTTGACCATTGTACCATGGATATCTGAGTTTGCCATTGAAAGTGGATGGGCTGAAGGCATAGCAGAAATGCTTGCAAAAGTAAAGGTTGGTACACTGGCACCAAACATTAAATCAGCGTTTGAGGATTTCCTTTGCCGTTTAGTCGACTCAAATGAGAATGCAAAAACAGTTTTAAAGAAAGGTGGTGCTTTGAAAATGTGCAGAAGCCACAGAATGATGGATCTTGGAAAAAAGTTGTTTGGAGATTAAGAGCACAATATTTGTAACCTGATATATAATATGTCAACTAACTAAACTGTTAAAGTGTTAATTGAACTATAAAACTAAAATGTTGTCACTGTTTTAACTTGATTTTTATAAATATAACAATAAAATACTTTTTGGATCTTTTTACTATTAAAACCTTATTTTATTATATTAAACACCTATTAGTTAAAAGTATGTAATATAGGTATCCTCTTACATGCCATTGCAGTGCCAACAGGCAGGTGAATGACATGAACTGAACAGTACAATGAACTCTGCTATTTATGCACTTCACAAAATGATACTTCCTTAACTCTAAAATTAACACATGGTATCCCCATTCCAAAGACTGCCTTTGTTTATCATGTGTTATACTTTTAAACAACAAAATAAAAATAGCCTTAATTTGGTACTAATACATCATATTTTGGTAATGCAGTCATCGGGATCTATGGGATTTCAGGAGGAGCATTTAATGTGTTAAAATATGATTACTATTCTAAATTACGCAAAAATTTGTCAAAATAATTTAAGCATGAAGGAGCAATAAATATGTATTCACTACTACTAAGATATTTTATAATTTGTTTATCGCCTCGTATTTAAACACGTTCAGGCCTGATAAGTACTAAAGAGAGTAAACGTCAAAATAGTTTATAAATTGAATATCGTGAAAAACTGCAACAATCGATATTGTTTCTTCAGTTGGTGGAAATTTTACATAACGAGTATGGAGTCCCTCATGACGTTGCAACAGAGAGCGGTGCAAACTTCCTACGCGCCTTCCGCGCGAGGCCTGACGATGAAACCTACGCAATACACGAGTGGCCGGCGCATCTTTGGCGTAATTGCTTGCCGAAAAACTATAGACACATTGCCAGTAAGTATATATATATATATATATGCATATACTAAATACCATATTGATAGCGTTAAATTGCATTAAAAAATTAATTGATTCTAAAATATCTTATACATATCACGCATTTATATCGTTCTTTTAGTTATGTATGTCTTTCGTCAAAATTTGAGGGTCCTTTGGGTAAAATTCAATCGAAATCCTGACATTTGTCAGGTCTATCTTAAAGACTAAAAAGCTTGACTGAATGCACTCATTAGCTGATGTCAAACGTAGTCAAATTTTCCATAAACTGAACCTAAAGGCATTTCAATAGCTCATTAGTTTTGGAAGGAAGTACCTATCATTTTAGCTGCGTAATTTGGCATCATGCCGAGAATGTCAGCTAATATAGCAGTTTAATAGACCGTCCGACGTGACTTTCAATGTTGCTTTCTACGCTTTAGTTTTTTAAAACAGAAAAAAAAATGTATTCTCATCTAAAGCACGAAACTGATTTTCAAGAAGCAATCAATTCAGAAGTCCTTGCTTAACGATTTTGGTTATTAACTGTTTACCTTGAACGTCTTAACCCTTTGGTTTGTATATGCCTGGAAATAATATTACAATTGCCACCTTGAACATTAGGAATTGCATAAAAAGAAATATTTTTCTCGCATTGTATCTTTAGATAGATAGATAGATTGGAGAGAATATTACCTCGTCTATAAATTTTGCCTTTTTTTTTCATTATTTCTTGTAAATGTACTATAATTGTTTCAGAAAATATATCAGCCGAATGGTTGAAATTACGTTTTAAATATTTAGCTCTGACTGCTGATGTGATACACCTTTTGGAATCGTTAAGGTATGGTCTAAATGTCATTTGTGTTTTAATTATGTTATGCAGAAATATTAACGGAAAGCTGAATAAAAATATTTCTTCATGATGTAAATTATGTCAGTTTCTTTGTATAGTACTTTTCTCATCGCATTTCATATTTAAAGAAATTGACAAAATTGCACTGGAATTGTTCCAAGTACCAATAATGTCTAAATGTAAAATGTATATCTAAATATGCAATAGAGCTAGAAAAACTTTGGACAATTTCGTTGCTGTGCATGGTCTTATGTGGTTGATACAAAATTCATAATAATATTCATTTGGCAAATTCATGGCCCCACAAACTGCACGCCACATAAAACTGTGTATGGTTATTTGTTGCATAGTCTGCGCGTAAGGAGGACCACCGTGGATTTAAGGTCGCAGAAGTGCTAAATTATCTTTTTTAGTTATGTTGGCAACACTATTACGTCATTATAGTTCAACACTAATCTTGATAGTTGAATAAAAACAAAAGTATATGTCTTTTGAGAATTAAACGACGCGTAGAAAATAAGATTCATATTGGTTCGCATAACTGCCTCGAGGGTTCTCTTTTCGCAGTCTCATCCGAGTTGTTAAATGTCATTTGAAGTCAACGCCAACTTCTTGTTGAGGTATGGATATTGTTAAAAATTTTCTTACGTCAATAGTTGAAATCTACCTCTGCAAGATTGGGTTGGCTTTGAGCGCATGTTGTTAATTAATTACTTGTTTTTCAACAGTTCAGTTGTTGCTCAACGAGTGACATAGTGGGCGACGCGTGCCCAACACTTAGGTTTGAATTATATTTGTAAAGTTAAATGAGGATACGCCAAGAAGGTAAAGCCCATTGCCTCAGAAATTTTACTTTACTATAGAGATAATTTATTTACAGAAAAATATAAAAATAATGTATTTTTTTACTTTAGTATTTCTTTATAGACAGATTATCTCTATAGATATAAATATAAGGAGTGTTCTGTTGACGAAGTATTGTTTTTCAATATTAAACAACACAGCACAACTAGTATTAAGAACTTAAAATGCTGATAAAAAAAATCTTGCATTTACTTTTCCTTTGCATGGTTTTCACGCAAAAGTATGTGCAAGGTGTACCTGTTATATTTGCTGAGTTTCAGCATTGTTTTCGACGCGAAATAACGAAAAAGTGGGTGATGAATGACACAGGGAGGATTATCTTCTCGGTCTGATCACAAACGGGCCATCACGAGCCCAGTGGCAGAAGATTGAGAAGCTGGGACTCCGCAAGTACTTCGACTGTGTGCTGGTCTCCGGGGACCTGCCCTGGGAGAAACCAGACCAGAACATCTTTCTGGAGGCCTGCAAGTTGCTCAGCGTCGAACCTCGACACTGCATTATGGTTGGGGATAAACTCGAAACTGATATACAGGTAAATTATATATGATGGATGATGTAGACGTTTTTTTATTAATCTATCTAGAAATTTCACGTTTTTCCACAATATTTGTCTAAGCTTGTGATAGCGACATCTGTCTGCGTTAATATGAAGCACGGGGATTTTTAATATTGTCTTTGGTATATGCCAGTACTTCACATTAAATAAATAAAACTTCTATAAGTTCAATTCAATAGACAATTCGTTTAGTGCTTTTGTGATGAAAAGTTACAATATATTCTATATTGATACAATTTTAATTGAGTGTCTTATCTCACTGCAAACTATTTCATAATTACCCCAGATTTATATTTTGTATAAGTGCCAAGACATTTTTAGACTTCCTTTATAAATATCCTATAAAAAAGTAGGGCTACAATCTCTAAATCTTGATCCCAGATCTATTTTGTGATACCATATTTTCTTAATAGGCATATAGGCGATTAGTCTTTCGTTTAGACGCTTTTCACGATGTTATCTTCACCGACCGAGCGAGTCTGAGTAAATTGAATAAAAAGTCCATTAGTGCACAGCACGTCCTGGGGATTGAGGCATACTCAAACCGCTTTATTCTATTATATATATATATATTTTAACGAGTATATTAAATCATGGTATAGAGCGGATCCTCAAATATACAAACACAAAACACGCAAGAAAAAGTGACTTTGTTTGACACTCTAGTCTAATTTAGACTTTGTTTGGCTAATTAAAGTATAGGCAATATTATACTTAATTTTTCTAATACTTGCTGTTATATTCTTGTTCTGTATAGCATATAATATATATTATAGGGTGGAAAGCAAGCAGATTTGCTGAGCACAGTGTGGATTCCACTGCACAAAGATGACTCGGAATCTGATCTCCCAGATTTCACTATACAAAATGTAACAGAGTTACCGGATGTCTTGCCAAATTCTCCAAAGCTCAAACGTTCAGTTAGTAATATCGCTGTTTGTTAATTTTACTTTATAAAGCTTCACTTAGAAGCAAAAAAAAAATATTTGCTTAGTTGGTTTTAAGTTTTATGGTCGTGCTTAATTTACACCATACTGTCTAATTAATGTCTTCAGTAGCTCTGTCTCTTTTTATCATGGTTTATAAATAATTGGGCAGAAAGAGACAAAGTAACTAAAGTGTAGTTTAAAGAATGTAATAAGATTGATTTAATTATTTCACAATAAGGTGATTTATGTAGTTACTTATAGCATAGTTGAGTGAGTCCTACATTTAGTATGAATTATTTATATGGTCTGTGGGTTGTGTCAAAAAGCATAAAGAATAGAAGGTAATACCAGGTCATATAACTTTTACTAAACACAATAGTATTTTTTTTTTAATTTCTGTGGATTTTTTACATTAGGTGTTGTAACTCTTTTAAAACGCACATTTGGCATTTGTTAAAGCTTAATATTACTCCTAGGCTCTATTTCCAAAATGCAATTTTTTTCCGTACCTTATAACTATGTATTAATTATCTATTGAATATAGAGGATATTTGACACACGGTTTTTTATAAACCTTTACTTGGGTTTTTGAACCTAAAGGTGACATTTAATTAGCTGTTTAATGGATATTTTAAGTGTTAATTTAGGGTGTAGTGATTGCTGAATGAAAAATAAATCAAATCAATATAGCAGTAATATTATTTTTATAGCTGTTCATATTTATGTTTTTACATAATAGACAGTAATGCAATGTAATTAAAAGTACCTTTTGGGAAAATGATAATATAAGCTTTTCTAATACCAGTTACCGAATAGTTCCTTTTTACACTTAAGTTAAATATTGTCTATAGAAATGTAAATGCATCCCATAATCTATATTCAAAGTACAAAGCCGATAGTACAAAATCAGCTAAAAATATACCAAGGCTTTACTATCAATCATTATTTATCCATCTGATTGCTAGAACTTGTGATTTTATGAAACTTACGTGGACACCAGACCAACACCAACCTGGTGTCTATTGAAACCTTGTCAAAAACATAATTAGCATTTATAAAATAACAATCATCTAGCATTACAAGCACACCAAACCATAAAGAAAATTCCTGAGCCTACATTCTGAGTAACAAAATATATGGAAAAATTCATAAAAATTGTTCCAGAGGCCTGGAAAGTGTACTTAATATTTATTGAATCACTTCATTTTTCATTGGTAATAATGTAAACTCTAGATATCAACAAATAAGCTTTAATCTCTGGAATACTTATTTCCAGATGTTTTAATGTGTACTTGTAAGAATTATATTGTTTTTATAGATCTGTATAGACTGTAATTGTGATATTATTGTAATACTTTGACCTCTGATGTGCTACAATTTAGTTAAACATAAAAATCTATTTTTGAGCATTCTAGAGGTTAGTGTTGTCTTTAAAGAGTTTATAACATAGCTTGTATGTTAGTTTTAATTAGTTTTGAGTAATAGTCAAATGCCCCCTTGTTCATAAAATCTGACTAATTGCACTGTTTAGCTGAATTTAGTATGCCAAGATGAAAAGAGGCATATTTACTTGAGTAAAAACAGTGTCATTGAAGTTTTTTTATGAATATGGAAGTTATTTAATATCTGGTTGCATAATGGGTTTTTAATCTTATAAACTGGATTTAGAATAGATTTTAAATGTGAATACTCTCCACCTCTCATTGACAAGATAACTGAAAATGACCTAATTTATAACCTTTAAATGATACCATGTTTAATTTAGGACCTTTTATTCTGAATTTCCATTAATATATATAATATGCTGCAATTTGACATGTACTGCTATCAGTAATATTCACTACAGACTTTCCTCAATGTGATGGAAACAAGTATTACATTATTTTCTCAAGAAACTGTTTTATTTTACTTCCTTTTATTATGTAATGAAAAATAGATTACGGCTACAGCATAATTTTTTTAAGAGTACTTTAAATAAAACAAAATAATCACACTATTCACCTATATGATTTATGACTTTTAATGCTAAAACTAAATAACAGTTGTGTAACTAAGCTGTTCGCAACATTTTTGCTTCTCGTTTTTCCTGCAATTGTTTCTTCTGCTCTTCTATTATTGCTTTCCTATCATTTAAAAATTCTCCATATTCCTAAAAGAAATAAATTATTTTAGATTCAATGCCAAAATTAATTTGGGTAGTTAAAATACTTATATATATTATTACTAAATAATGAAGGTATGTGTTACTATATAATTTATTACCTTGGGATCTAATTCTCTTACAACCTCTATTCCACAAGTTCTTGCTTGTGACAACAACATCACACAAATTTCTTTCAATGACCTCCATTCAAGTGGAGGGTCTTGTGATTTAATTTTGGCTATTTCATAAATGTGTTTTATTGTTATTTTTCCACATGTTTCCCTGACTGAAAAAATATTTTAATGAATATACTAAACCAGACTTTTTTATATTTTAACATTACACCTAAGATTTATAATTGTAGCTTAAAGGACATACACTAATTAATTCTAATACTATTTACATGCAGTAGTTCCATCAGAGCAAAAATATAAAAAACAACTTGAAATCATAAATTTCCTTATTTTTGCCAATCTGCATAACTAACTTCTTACCAGGCTCCATTGCACCACGGGTTGTACCAGCAGCTTGTTTTAAAAAATATGATGAAGGTGGTTGGTGTATAACCAGCTGATAAGATCTATCGGGATTTACTTTAACTCGAACTGGTAATGGAATTCCAGGCTTTATGTTAGCGGTACGTTCATTGAAATCTTTGCAAAAGGCAGCAATGTTGATATTCCGCTAAAACAAATATGACATATAAAACAAAATTTATATGATGACATATAAAAAATATTCTAAATGTACCAACCTGACCTAGCATCGGGCCAAGCGGAGGACCCGCTGCAGCCATTCCAGCAGGAACATTAGTTCGTAATTTGGATGAATGATCTATCTTATCAGCAACTTTTTTCATAGATTTCAAACGTGCAACTGACTTAGACATCTTGGCAGTTATTGATTTTTCAAAAGTAACGAATATAAACTAATAGACAAAATAGTAAGTATTTGATTTGCCTAATTATTATTTATTAAATAACCTCTCATTTTTCATAACAAATAGGTTACACAGTATAAAGTACACTATCAGCAGCCGGCAGCGGGCCATCTAGGAGCTGTTGCTGCAAGTGTTAATTGTCAAAAAATTAACATTCTAATATTATTATGATGATGGTGATAATTTATTATTACTTTTTTACGATTTTTTGCCTTCCGGTCAGGTTAAAACTTAAAGCTATTAGACCATACCTTTTTATATGTACGTATTAATTTTGAGTGCTCAGCTTCTTTTATTTTCATAAATTACTCTATTTTCAATTAATATAAAATTACAAGATATACAATTAAAAAGACAAAACAGTATCCCGGCTGGGATAAATACTATGCGAATAACATTTAGAATTAGTCCCATCACGTGACTTCCATACACATTCACACCTATGGCAAAATAACTTTGGCTAAGGTCCCTGGGTAGATTTGGTATTGTCAAATATGTAAATTGTCATAGTTATTTGCAAAAATCTGTTGTCGTAAACTATACATCGTATTTTGTGAAAAAATAAATGTGTATTGTACAGAATCTAATAAGATTTGTTATTTTATAAAGCAATTTTGATTAAATTGTGCTCCTAAGTTAAATTTTTGTTTTAAAAAATGTATATGATTAATTTTTAATGATACTACTTCATATATGCACAATTACAACTGTTTAATAAATCCTACAATATGTGGTCGTTTTTCTCTCGGGATCCAACAAAAGACTTTCCTTATGAGGTAGGAGATCCTATACCTGGTCTTGAAGACAAAAGTGTTTGGATCCTACACAAAGGAAAGAAGAGAGGAACACAAGATGAAGTGTCTATATTTTTATTTGATGTTCAAAAACATTCTGAAACCCTATTTGATATTGCAAAAGCTTCCTTGAAACGTCTAAAGACTATAAGGCATCCAAGCTTGTTACATTATTTAGATAGTTGTGAAACTGAAAAGTTTTTATATGTTGCAACAGAGTATGTAAAACCATTAGCTAAGCATACAGATGATATGAAATTGGAGGGACAACAACGTGAATTATTTCTGGCCTGGGGTATATTTCAAATTACTGTAAGTTTTCCTTTATATTATTTATTACCTTTTTTAAATTGTATCCCTAAATTCTGTACATGTTATCCATTCAATATTTAATAACATATATAATTTTCAGAGAGCCTTATCATTTTTCAACAATGATGGCAATATGAAACATAACAATGTTTGTTTATATTCAATATTTGTGACTGCTGCGGAGGAATGGAAACTAGGAGGTTTTGAATTTATAACAACCCATGGACAAGAAGGTGCTAATATCATCCCAATAAAAATTATACCTACTCTTGAAATCTATGATCCACCTGAAAAAAAAGATCCAACCAAACTAAAGTCTGTAACAAAATGGTAAGAAAATATTTATTAAAAAATAATTATAAAAAAATATATAAAAGTGTTCTATAAATACAAATGCTAAATTGTAACACATTTCCTGTTAATTCAAGCTGATTAAAATAATCAGGTCACTAATTTAGTGCTGCTTAATATTATTGAACAAAGTATGTTAGATTATGTATGTCTTAATATTAGGTCCTTACATATGAAATTGGCGTATTTCTTACCGGCCACTTTAATTACGATGTTCTCCTCTTTGGTAAGGAATTCCAAATTCAAATTTGTACAGCTATTTACTCATGTATTTGTGCTTCGATGACCGTCATTCATTTGTTTTGTTCTTCTGTTTTTTTGTTTGCGTCACTCATTTTACAAAATGGAAAACTGAAAGTATCGCATTATTTACGAGTACGAGTTCCGCCGTGGCACTAGTGCTGCGAAAACGACTTGAAGGGTGAAAGAAAACACAGTTCGTTTTTAGTTCCAACGTTTTCGTTCTGGAAATTTCGACCGACCTGGAGTTGATAATGAAGTATTGAAGGCTATTGTGGAAGCGGATCCATCACAAACCACGTCCGAGTTAGCTGCAGGCTGCGGTGTTAGTGATAAAACTGTTTTAATTCACTTGAAGCAAATTGGCCAACCAAATCCTGGCCGAAGCGAAAATTAACCCCAAAAAAGTTACTTGTAAGCGTTTGGTGGGCTAGTGCCGGTATTGTTCATTGCAGTTTTCTCAAATCTGGCCAGACTATTACGGCAGACGTCTATTGTCAGCAATTGCAAACCATGATGGAAAAGATAGCGGCTAAACAACCTAGGCTGGTCAATCGCTCCACGCCACTGCTACTTCACGACAACGCTAGACCACACACTGCACAACAGACGGCTACCAAATTAGAAGAGCTTCAATTGGAATGTCTAAGACATCCTCCGACTCCCCGGACCTTGCTCCAACAGATTACCATTTTTTTCGAAATTTGGAAAACTTAATTCTGATGGGGCAGTCTAAATCGCCTTCACAGATTTTATTGATTCCCGTCCGACTGGTTTTTTTAGTAAAGGGATCAATGAACTACCTATGAGATGGCAAAAGTGCATAGAAAACAATGGTTCATACTTTGATTAATTAAATATATTATATTTAAAAATATTCGACTTTTTGTTCCTCCCATACAAAACGCCAATTTCATATGTAAGGACATAATATATTAGCATTAACATTAACATTAAATTTAATGAAATTCTAAAACACATGTTGTGCATGCTTGCACCATGTTTAAGAATATTTCATCGAATATTATTTTTTACTTATAGTTCAACAGATATGTGGGGGCTGGGCTGTCTCATTTGGGAAGCATATAATGGACCACTAAAAAATCAACCTTCTCTAAAAACTGTGGACAAAATACCTAAGCAACTGTGCACTTTATACTGTGAGTTAGTTAGTGCTAATCCAGCTTCAAGACCAAATCCTGCTGATATTATTACAAGGTAAATTATTACGTTTTGTTTTTTTACTATCTAAGATAGGATGAAACAACTAATAACCTGTGTTGAGCGGTGTAAGCCTAGTAACTAAAGCAAATTTTGTCTGTTTATTACTCACGCAGAAATAAAAATCTATTGGTGTTTATATCTTTGCCATTAGTACTAGCTAGGAGAGAGAAGACAAACATGAGAAAGTTGCCATGTCTATTACTTGTCTCGATGACATAGTAGAAAGCTGATCACCTAATTGCTATAGAGGCAGGCCATTCCTATGAAAATTGTGAAAATGATCAAAGATACAAATTCAATCTCACACATGCCCTGGCAGTCACGAGGAATGCCCGTGTTCTAAGGCTGGCTACCCTATCAGTTTCACTTTAGGTTTAGCATGAACTATGTATGTGTCTGTTAAACATGCTGTGTTTATTCTGGATCTTTCTCTGACTAATGTAGTCAGTACACATGCTTACTTGTATTGAAAACTTTGTTTACTAATAAATAATCATAACATTATAAGGTTCAATTGTAATTTATAACATATATAAATACTGAGGTTATATTTTTTTTAGATGTCGTAAATTGGGTGGTTTCTTTAAAAATGACCTTATAGATACAATGTTATTCTTAGAAGAGATACAAATCAAAGACAAGGCCGAAAAGGGGAAGTTTTTTTCAACCTTGAGCAGTCATTTAGATAATTTTCCGGAGGCTGTGTGTATTCATAAGATATTGCCTCAGTTAATGACTTCCTTCCATTATGGGGATTCTGGATCTGCTGTTTTGGCACCTATGTTTAAGGTTAGTTAATTACTTACTTTTTTTTTATTTTTGACAACCTGACTAAAGTATATTGAATAAAGTATAACAATGGTATATAATAATTTAATATTTCATTCTACACTTTAAGATTTTTATGCAAATAAACTTACTACACTTAAATGGAAATAAATGTGTCTGACAGAAATGATGGATTATGAATAATATCTGAATATAATTAACTTCTTGATTAAAATCTCTAACCTATTAGGTTTTTACATTAACAAACAATAGATGTGATAAAAATTACTTCATATATTGAATATACCAGTACAGCACAGACAATACCAGATAATTATTAACATAAGGAAAAGGTTAAGAATTATGTATATATATAATACATATATGAGGGTAAAACTTGCTGAGTTTCTTGCCCGTTCTTCTCAGGACAAGGCCTCCTGGTAGTTGTAGTTGCAAATAGATGGCGTAGTCTTGCTCTTTCGAGAAGTTTGTAAACGTTTTTGACATTCTAAGCTAAGCTAAGCTAAGCATGAGCTAAGACGCATCTAAACTGAACAAACGTATTTTGATTCATTGATTAATCATGTTTTTGCAGTTGGGTAAATTACTAGAGGATGCTGAGTATCAAAAACAAATAGTACCGTGTGTTGTGAAATTGTTTGCCTCAAATGACAGAACTACCAGGTCTAGGCTACTTCAACAACTTGATCAATTTATTATGCACCTACAAAATTCTACCGTAAGTATATCCCTCTCAATATTTACAGCTAACTAATTGACTTATAAGTGTTTGTAAGCAATAATGTGTCTCTATTATAGTATATATAAGCTTTCATGGGCCTGGAAGACTAGCCCAGTTTATTCTGAATATATAAGGAAACAATAGATCTAGTTCAAATATGATTTTGATTTATATAGAGCCCTAAATTTATATAGAGTAATCTTTTTTATATGTATAATTTATCTCTAAATTTTTAATTAATTTGGTTCATGTAAATTGAAAATTGTTTCGAATTTTCTACCCTTTCTCTGGCAAAGTGAGGTTTATATAGCAATCCATTGTATTCTCGTAACAATGTATTAAAATTATTATAGGCGCGAGTTCCTAGTCGAGACTGAGCGAGAATTTTAATCTCCGTAGATTACAATTGAAAAATTTTCCACCTTAATTATCAATCAAGTCAATCTAATTAACAAAATAGCATAAATTTCAACACAACATGCAACGTGATTGGTGCATCATTCTAATAGAATCGCCCAGGTGTTAGTTTACACAACGATCTCGAAACTTTCAGGTCAATGACCAAATCTTCCCACAAGTGATGCATGGATTTTTGGACACAAATGCCGTAATCCGCGAACAGACTGTAAAATCAATAGTACATCTTGCACCGAAATTGAACTACAATAATTTGAATGTTGAAGTCCTGAGACACTTTGCAAGGCTTCAATCGAAAGACGATCAGGGTGGTATAAGGTATGTAGATTTTTCATATTACATATAGATTGGCATTATATATGAATAAGAAATGTTGGCCTGAAGCCACTTCAGCGTGCGACACTCATTGCTGAGGTAGCATCGTGAGGCAATATATCATATATCTCAATATATCAAAATAATACTCAAAGAAAATGTCACCATTTTATAGACCCTCCATATACCCTGTATTAGGTCTGTAGTGCCATTGGATTATTATTATTCCTGTCACAATTATGGGCAATACTTACTGCATGTAAAACTCAATATTGTGAATGTGTCCATATCTATATATCATTCAACAGTGCGTGTGTATGTCACTGAGCTCCTTTAAAACGGCTGGACCGATTTGATTTTTTTTTGTATGCGTGTGGGTAGCGCCCTGGATGATTTAGATTCACAAATCATATCTGATCTGCATTCATACTTTGTTTTATATCCTTATCGCTTGAAATATCATGCAAGACAACGTCTGTTGGAACCACTCTTGATTATTATTATTTATCAACCGAAACGATGATGTTAATAGATATTAAGCCTAGTTCATTAAAAGCAGTAGTGAAAGTTTTGTTTACCTTCTGAAGATTTTACTTTCATTAGAATTAATAGAAAAAAGTTCAAATAAGAGTTATCTTTAACAGAAAAAGTACCGACACATTTATAACAGTTCAAACAAATTTGTATTACTCAAAACTTGGCGATTAAAAAGAGTGACGGAGAGTGTCTTGCCAGTCCTTCTTGTCCGTTCTACGCCCTTAACTTGCGAACTGGTAGTAAATGTACATTTAAAATCGATTTATCATCTTTTCTGTTGACGTTCATAAGTGTAACCTAAATGAATAAAGTTATTTTGAGAGTTTCAACGTAAATGGTTTTCACTCAATTAATATAATTTTCAGAACGAACACAACAGTATGCCTAGGCAAAATAGCGGCCCACCTTCACCCGCAAATACGTCAGAAGGTGCTCGTATCCGCGTTCGTTCGTGCTACGCGCGACTCGTTCCCGCCCGCACGACAAGCGGGCGTACTAGCGTTGGCCGCCACGCAACAGTACTTTTTGCTATCCGAAGTCGCTAATCGAGTGTTGCCAGCGTTATGTCCACTTACGGCCGATCCGGAGAAACAGGTATTTACAAGATATTGCCATTTACAAAAAAATATGAACGCAACTATTTAATTACTCGTTGCTTAACATTATAGAGGAAATGTTTGTTTGATTTTTTTATATTTTAAAGACAATCAACGCACTTACAAAATAACTTTTATTGGTATTTTTGAAGTGAAACTTCTTTAGGCGAATGAGGGTAAGATTTTACGGATTAAACGAAGAAAAGGGAAAGAGCGATTGAGACCGATCGAGAGAGAGTGAGAAAGGCAGATCGAGAAAAACTACACGCTATTGGTTGATGTATTAGTTTATTTATTTATATTATCATTAGCACGTATACAATGTGTATATAGATATACAAATACATGGAGTTATCATATACTGGTACATAATCATCTATTGGGGTTTTTACCTTAGTAATAATTAATATAAAAGAAGTTTCACTTCTGACATGTGTACGTTGTACGCACGGACTTTTTACTAAAATAAATATTTAGCCAAAGCAGGGACTATACGCTTGTATATATATATAAATAATGTTCAATTTCAGGTGCGAGATGCAGCCTTTAGAACTATCAAAGGCTTTTTGGGTAAACTGGAGAAAGTATCTGAAGATCCCAGTTTGAAAGAAGGAATGGGTTAGTAGATAATATTAATACATAAGAAATTAATTCAAAAATTGTTGCTATATAGGGGGTTTCCATCCCTTAAGGGTTTATTTTCTACAGTTGTATATAATCAACAATTAATTTTTGTAATCGTTAAATAGAAGGTAGATCTTGGCGTGTAGAAGACTCTGGAACATTTATTTATTTTTTATATAGGTTGAAAGGGGTACTATATACCCAGAATGGGATCAGATACAGCACATCAAAGATGCCCTCGGGGTGGCTTTCGCATTCTACCGATACCGATATACTGGAGCCTATTTAATAAATAAAATTTGCAGTTAGGCTTTGGAATTCACTTCCCGTCCCTATTCGCTTAGCTCCTTCTTAATCTTCCTTTAAATTCCTTCTGTACAAACATTACCTGTCCACATCGTATCCCCAACTTTCGTACTAACTACTAACTGATGTGAGACTGATATTAAATTATCGTGATTTATGTGTCTTTTTACTTTCTATCTTTAATATTTTATTCCTGTTTAGTTTTTGTTTTAATAACTGTGTATTACATGTATTTTGCACTACTTGCCTAACTTATTTAATACATTTTTTTTTTCTTTACTCACAGTGGTTGCCTGGAAGAGATCGCTCGAAAGCGATAAGGCGGCCAGTTGCCCACCTTTTTATTTAATTATTATTATTGTAGTGTAACGAAGTGTTAATAAATAAAAGAACGGAAGAGAGACACAAACGTGGAGTTTCATATAAACACTGAAACGACTAGGATCGGGGTTACATGAATGCGTAAATTTGGGAATACATACTCCAGAATATCGGAAGTCGCGGCCAAATAGCAGAGGAACTGAAATTCCAGGACGTATTCACAAGCGGAAACAGATGGACCTAAAACCTTAAGTGTACTTTAGTGGACTTTTATACACAACGGACCAACTACGCGTCTAAGTGCGGAAATTGAGTCCACCCCTTTAGTGTAGGCAAGTAGGTGATCATCCAAGTACATGACACACGCCGACTTTTCGGGTCTAAGGCAAACCGTTTTTTTCAGGATTTTTCCTTCTCTATGACCTCAGGGATGTGTGACCATCACTGCTGGACTGTTATTGGTAACAATGTATATATAAAATTAAAATTTCCAGAGGCGGACGTACACACGGCGACACCTAGTCTCAGTAACGCGGCGGCTACTTGGGCCGGGTGGGCGGTGACCGCAGTGACAGCCAAATTTTACCGCTCTCACTCTGATACAGCTAAAGTCCAGCATCCAGTTAAATCTACACTATCGAAGCCGGGTTCGCTAGGTATGTAGCTGTTATATATGTAAATAATAAATTAAAATGCGTTTAAAAAGAGAATTAAAATGCGTTTAAAAAGAGAATTAAAATGCGATTAAAAAGTGAATTAAAATGCGATTAAAATGGGATTAATAAGAATTAAAATGCGATTAAAAAGAGAATTAAAATGCGATTAAAAAGAGAATTAAAATGCGATTAAAAAGTGAATTAAAATGCGATTAAAAAGATAATTAAAATGCGATTAAAAAGAGAATTAAAATGCGATTAAAAAGAGAATTAAAATGCGATTAAAAAGTGAATTAAAATGCGATTAAAAAGAGAATTAAAATGCGATTAAAATGCGATTAAAAAGTGAATTAAAATGCGATTAAAATGGGATTAATAAGAATTAAAATGCGATTAAAAAGAGAATTAAAATGCGATTAAAAAGAGAATTAAAATGCGATTAAAAAGAGAATTAAAATGCGTTTAAAAAGAGAATTAAAATGCGATTAAAAGTGAATTAAAATGCGATTAAAATGGGATTAATAAGAATTAAAATGCGATTAAAAAGAGAATTAAAATGCGATTAAAAAGAGAATTAAAATGCGATTAAAAAGTGAACTAAAATGCGATTAAAAAGAGAATTAAAATGCGATTAAAAAGAGAATTAAAATGCGATTAAAAAGAGAATTAAAATGCGATTAAAAAGAGAATTAAAATGCGATTAAAAAGTGAACTAAAATGCGATTAAAAAGAGAATTAAAATGCGATTAAAAAGTGAACTAAAATGCGATTAAAAAGAGAATTAAAATGCGATTAAAAAGTGAACTAAAATGCGATTAAAAAGAGAATTAAAATGCGATTAAAAAGTGAACTAAAATGCGATTAAAAAGAGAATTAAAATGGGATTAAAAAGTGAATTAAAATGCGATTAAAAAGAACTGGTACTATATGTACATTTAGAATCAATTTTACATCTTTTCACGTTGACGTTCATAAGTGTATTTGTAAGTGTGTTTGTAAATTCGTCGTGTGTCGATATGTAGCGGCTTTTTTTTTTTACTTTTCCGGTAAAATGTTCTAAAAAGCATTTTGTGCAGTTATACAGAGTTCCGGTGGTGTAATTCAAATAAAAAAATCGTCGAAGTTACTCATGTTGTGCAACAAACAACTAAACTCGAAAGGAGAAACAAATATCCGTTCTATTAATATATTTTATACACATTTATTTATTAAAGTTTACCACATCATATAATCCACAGTATATGATCCAAGCTATCTTTTATAAAGTATATGATAATTGTGGAAAACATAAATGTTACAAAAAATAGAAAAAAATTGTAAAAAAGCGGATTAGGTATCAGACAGCCCAGTACTGCTCTGAATCACTTAAAATCTTAAAAGAGCTTACCAATTCTTAAATGGCCGGCAACGCACTCGCGAGCCCTTTGGCATTGAGAGTGTCCAGGCTCTTATCACATAGCATCAGATGCACCCTGGTCTATAAAAAAATCAAGCTCTGGATAAGTAGTATTTATTCTTTCTGTTATATAAAATTTTCGTGTCACAATGTTCGTTCCCATACTCCTCCGAAACGGCTCGACCGATACTTATGAATTTTTTAATGCATATTCAGTAAGTCTGAGAATCGGCTACTATCTTTATTTCAAACCCCTAAGTGATAAGGGACATTCATCCCAAATTTTACTTTTTTGACAAAAATAAATGTTTTTTTATTTTTTTATGATGCGTCATACAAAAATACATATAACCCAGAATTTTCACCCCTATTATTTTTAACATTAAGACATTTATTTCAGAACAACCATCCTCAAGCAGCATGTCAACGACGACGTCATCGGTGACATCGATGACGTCACTGGAACACAGCGAGTCTGCGTCCGACTACGACCCTGAACACTGGGACATGACGGCCTGGGGCGAGATCGACTCCAGCGCAGGTATGTGAACTTAAAAAGATTAAGCTCAAAGTCCAATTTTTATGTGTTTGTACATACAAAAACACAAATAAATCTTCATTCTTGGTCATTTTTATAATTAACTTAAAATTCGTATGTTTCGTCAAGAGTAAAACATAGTCTCTAAGACATATATTTTAAATTTAAAATTTACAATATTTAAAAAAAAATTGAACATAATTAAATAAAAAGGAGGGCAACTGACGGCCTTATCGCTTTCGAGCGATCTCTTCCAGGCAACCATTGTGAGTAAAGAAAAAATGTATTAAATATATATATGTTAAGAAATATTCTCTCATACGCAGATATGATGTTTAAGTGTGTATTGTTGATTCCTTGATGATGATGAAAAAATGTTTTAGTTCCAAATTTTAATACAGTTGAAATTATATTGTCCACTACAGCCACAACGGGTGGTAGTGGAAAGTCAGGCGCCAGCAGTACAGGCGGAGGTGGCCTAGCTGCCCTCTGTGAGGACGAATGGGACAATGAAGAGTGGGGTCAGATACAGGAGCATCCAGTGAGTTTCTAATGCATTAACTGTTTGTGTTTGAGGTTAAATTCGGTCAAATTTAACCTCTTTATTAACTGAACATGTACATTTACTAAAGCGAAATTTTTGAAACATTTTTTTTTTTAAATTTATTATATTCACTTAACCAAATAAATCATAAAATCCAATTCCCCAATTATTCGACTAGCATTTTGGAATTTTTCAAAGGCAGCTGAAGCAGAACTAGCAAGTCCATCGGAGACATGGAATAACTCGGAATGGACTCAACCTATGCAAAGTGCGAACGCAACGTTCGTACGCAATACGTCGCGACTCGAACATAAGCCGACAGCGCATCAGAACAGCAATGACTCGCTCGGCGGTTGGGAAGATGGCGAGTTCGAACCCATTGAAGAAAATGTTGACGGTGGGTACCATAAATAATCTTAAATTTGTTGTTTGAACGTGGTTTGCAAACGCGATTACAACACAATCGGCTATTTAAAATTTATAAGTGGATTACTAATTAACATTTGAGGGCCTAGTGGCGTGCGCGTGCGACTCGCTGCTGTTTTTGTCTGCACATTTCATACTCCGTCGATGACGAAAAACATCGTGAGGAAATCCTCATTTCGCAAATCGAAAAATTTGTCTCCGATAGAAGACTGATTACCTACTTGTCTATGACATAATAATGATCTATGAAACGAATGCAATCTTTAGTGAATTAGCGCCATTCGATTATTATTTTATTAATTAATTAGCTTACATACACATGAATTAAATAACTATAAATCATAATAAAAACCCAAATTAAGAGTGTTATATTGAAGTGTTTGGTAAAAAAAAAATTATTGCATTATCAACGCACATATGAAGAAGACATATCTGAGATTACGTCTTTCTATTCAAATAGGCTTTGATAAAATGATTTTTGTGAGAAACGTTTACCTAACTTAAATATTTTTTTAAATGTTTTATTATTAGGCTTTGCAGCTTAATTATAGAGGGAAATTTGCAAGAGGTAATTGTGCCAATGTCCCTTAAACCCCATTAAAATTACACTTGTGCCATACTACCATTATTTGGCCAATTAGTTACAAATTTATATAAGTTTCCACTCGAAACGAATATTTTTAGGTTCCATATCATTTTTTTATTATTATAGAAAACAACGCATCGAAAATGGACGAAATGCGTCGCAAACGCGAAGAAAGGAAAGTGCAACGTCAACGGGAAATGGAAGCCCGACGTAACGCGAGAGGACAAGGGCCGATGAAGCTTGGGACCAAATTGTCTGCGCCTGCGCCGTTCTAGCCGCCGGATGACACGTGCACTATGGGTAAAAAGTGGTATTGACAGCAATACAGGCTACTATGAGATCTGTGTATGTAACTCATACAAAATATATAAAATTTTGTAAATCTTCCAGCAAACCAGCTCAAATTACGTGCAAAACTAAGATTTTTTCAGATTTTCTTAGTATTTTGAACAAAGTTGTTCAATTCGCAATCTTGTTACAGATATATCAATGACAAGCGATGTCAAACTTGTTGTCTATTTTAACTTTGACAGTTTTGACTGTGCTCAAGAATCAAAGACGGTTCTAGAACTTCTTTCGGGAATTTGTAAATTTAAAACGAACCTGTGCCATTACTTAATCTAAACCATTTTTGTATAGATTTTGATTGATAATAATCTATTAAAGGCTATATTTATTTCACTGGCAACAATATTGACTAGTATATTTTAACGTAAGACCATAGACACTGATGGAATTTTGTGGCTAGTGACTAACTCTATTGTTCTGTGGCATATGATTGTAATGATGTAAGGATATTATTTTGCCGGATTGATTGCTTTTTTTCTACGGTTAAACCCACGTTTAAGTAATGACAGCAGACTCCTTGCGTATGAAATTAGTTATTTAACCTTAAGAGTAAAATTCAGTAGCGAGGCTTAAGGCTAAATTGTCATACTTACGTCAAAATCGTTTTTTTTAAATATACGCGCCTCATGTATCTTTCGCCTGTCAAACGGGGAATGGTTTTGACGGATAGAACTTCTGTATTCAAAATATGATTACTTTTTACAATCTATGGTCAGTAATCGGATTCATAGTATTGTCTTTTGTTAAAATAGCTTTAACACTTTTTGAACGGATTAAAGCGATGTATTATTATTAAAAACTTATAATTATTTAGATAATTCTAAATTTTAAACCGTGACCACGCACGCTGAAAAGCACGCGAAACGTCAGAAAAAAAAGTGTTTTTCTTAATCGGATTCATTTGAATATCGGTTTTCAATCTTTTTATTTACAGAAGTTTATAATTTAAATCAAAATTAGACTAATTATGATTGACAAATCGTATTATCGTCTTTTGATCTAAATCTTATCAGTTACAGTATCTTATCTTTCCCTTTTATTATCACAAATGCTTTATAGTATTAAATTAACTATTATCTATATCTTTACATTTATATATGTATATGTGAATATAAGAATTTGATTATATATCTGGTATACGGATGAGCAAAACGTCTTGAGAGTGACCATGTCAGCAAGCATTAAACAAAAAGATTTTTATTATTTATTAATGATTTTGAAAGCGTTCAAGTAAAATGTGTCTTGTCTAGCGTCTTGTAAAACGTTACGATGCGTTACGGGGGCGTGTTGGGATTTGCTTTACGCGTGCTTGATTTCAGCGACTTTTAAGTAATTTACCACACATTATTGTGATATTTAGGTAAAAATTGTCACTTTGGGGTGGGGCATACAGAAAAATGGCGCGATACATGAGGGTTTAGGGGACAAAAATTGCTTAGTACTTAAACGCTCCCTAACGCGCTATTACTATTCACAAGAGTTAAAAGTAAAAAAGTATCTTGCATTGGTGCATGTCTATATATATAAATGATATCTATATAAAGTTGTGTGTTAAATAATGTATTAACACACATTATTATTTATCGTTAATATTTTGCATTGTATTATAAAATAGACACAGACTATCTAGTCAACTTATTTTTTAAATGGCAACTTCTGTTAGCTTTATTATGTATATGTATATTTATTTAAAAATAAAAATCTAAAATGAGTTTATTAAACAAAAAATGCGTGTCGTAATCTATAAATGATAATTATTGTTAATAATAAACCTACATAATACTTTACTTTGATAACCTAGAGCGTCAATTGAACAGTTATAATTTTAAATTCAATTAAGTCAAATTTGAGGTTAGAAGTAGAGAGAACTACTTAGTTTATTCCAAAATGCTAGTAGTACTACATTTAAGTAATTGCAACGGTCCATTTAAGCACGCTTTACGGCTGAATTTTTTTGCTTTCAAGAAATAAAATACACAGATTCTTTGCTGTCTATAACGCTAATGTAAAGACTTTATTGGTTTCATTTTTTTATCGTTGGTAACTAAGGTATCTTTAGTCCACGTAATAAGGAAGATAAGATACACGCAAAATGTTAACACAATATCTAAATGGTTTGAGTTTAAAATGAAAACATTCTGTATTACAAGCAATGGTGCAAGTAATGTGCCCAACTAGACATATAGCCGGTACTCTGTAATCAGCTCAAATATTGAGAACTACATCGAAATTCCATACAAAAACGTTTGGATCGCTCTTTTAAATTACAGGGTTACCAGTTGTTTTTTTCGTAATATGAATGTTCGATGTCTGATGGTAATTAGGGATCAAGCTGTTAACTAAAGCACCGGGTATGGAGCTCAAGTGAGACTAGAGGCCACTAGGGCTTATTATTATATCAAATAGACTTTCCAGTTTTTAAAATCGGATATAATTAGAAATATTCGCCGCTTATGTACATAACATTGTAGCAATTTGTAATGAATTTTACTTAACCGTTAAATTCTTTGGGTAGGCGTCTAACCGTCCACCGTAATAGAAAAAAAATTAGAACTATTCTGTAAGCGCCTGTAAAATGCAGGTCCATGAATATTTTTTCCGTTTAATAGCTTATGTATATAGATTCTAATTCTTAAACAAAACACCAACTAGGAAATATTAATAACTAAAAGCTAATTATTATCCTGCGAAATTGTAGGAAACTGGCTGTAATTTTATCTTTGAATGTTTGTATTATTGGGAGTACGGCATGAATATAAACAAGTAACGGATCGTTGATAAAACGATTCGATACTTTTTATATACAATACAAATGACACTTACATGGATACTACGCGTTAATTTCCTATCATCTATATTTAACATATAGTATCCATATGAGGTTTCAATTAATGTTTTGTAAAGGTGTACTGTCGGAATGTGTATTTACATTTCTTGTAAATAAAAGTTTTCATAATGTGTGCATTTTTAATGGGGCGTGAATGAAACGCAAATTAAAAGCGATACGTTTAATATAAGAATGTTAGTATTAAATTACAAAAATATTAATTCCAATATTTAACGGACGGTTTTTCCATAATAACAAAAAAACTATCCGTTATTGGCAAGTAACAATAAGCAAAGCTAAATGGCGTAAACATTTATCAAAACTTAAAACTTATCTGCTGAGACATCCATAATCAATTAGATACCCCATCAAATATAATTTTCGCAATGCGAAATATATATTTGATGGATAAAAAAATTGACCCTGCGACTGTAAACACAAAAACAACTTTTCAGAAATCACAACAAACACATTTTTTAAAAATATTTATTATCAACTATACTAAAAGCTGAGGAATCTGGTACAATATTTGCCTATTTCTCTAAATATAATGCTCGTAACTGGAAAGGGATTTGTTTAAAAAAAAATAAGCTTAATGCGCCGGAGTAACATTCACTGGTCGTTATCGTTTTGTTAACTATAATGAATTTTAACTGATTTCAAATAAACCCGAAAACGGGCTACAGTTGGTATTTTTTATACATTTTTAATAAGTATAAACCAAAGAAAACTCTGCTATCAGCAAATATTTATAAATACGAAAGCTACCTAATTTATTTGGTAACATAATTTGGACATTGTTCAGATTGTACCATTTGCGACTATATTCACACCGTTAAATTTGACGTCTATCTTGTAGTGTTGTTGCGAAATCCGTGTCGAGCTGTCAATGTACACTTACAGTTTGGAGCGCAAGTCGGATGACCCAACGGCTAATTGTCAGGATGGCTCTTCAAACCTGAAAATAATATTTAAAATAACTGACCAAAATCTAATATCTTAAGGTTATAGTTGTGATACAACTAACACTTTAATTCTGGAAGTAGTTTTGACTGTATATTTTATTTTAACTAATTTAAAACCACAAAGACTCAATGTTACAAAAGAAAAAAATATGTAAATCAAGACTGAGAAGTGTTATTCATCCTGCTATTAAATTTTTTATTTGGTGTAAATTTAGTTAATGGCGTATTAATTAGAGACAATTAATAAAAAATACTTATATCTATGTAGTCATAGTTACACTAACTGTGAAAAAGTGTTTGTATTGTTATAAATTAAATTTGGCAACTTTCATTGTTACCAAGGAAAAATACTATAATAGGAGCGAAGTGTGAAAAATTATCTACTATATGCAACTTTACTGAAAGTGGTTAGATAAAGTTTAACAGAAGGCCATAATATAATTACCATATTATATTTTATACAATTATTTCATTTTACCTTATTACTACTAAGATTATGATTATCGTATCATTGCTATATTTTTGTTATTAATGGCTTCGAATCAACCGTGGTAGGAACAAGAAAAAGATGGCGCGTAACCGAAAAATGTGACGGTAAATTTATTTCCAACGCCGATAAAGAAATTTCACTTCAAATATATTAATTTAACTTTCTCTTTTTTTACAGGTTAATTTATAATTAAGAAAAAATATAGCTAGCTATTACACAGTGACCTAGTTAACTACTGGTCTTTAAAATAACATTTGAGCTAAAATAGTAGAAAACAACTACAGCAGTTAAAATTTAGGTTCATTGAAATCCAGAATGTATTTTTGCAGGACACATTTAAAAAATAATATCTATTTACTGTTGCCTCTATGTAACCAAGAGAATATAAAACAACATAATTTGCTTATTTAATGTATTAAGTAAATGATAAAAAGTGTAATTATGAAAACTCACCGCATATTCATAGCATTAGAATTGCCCGCCTCAAGTTTATAACCAAGAGTTTCATAAAACTTAATTAGCTTGTCCTTGCAATCTAAGGACATTTTGTAACAGCCCAACTCATGGGCTAATAGCGATACTGTCACTACAATACTGAAATAAAAATAATAAATTTTTAACATAGTAATCAAGTAAAGGATAAGTATTATGCAACATGAAAATTTACAACTATATTTCAATCAAAATATTCTTACAGTTTTCCCAGTTGTTTTCCTCTGTAGGTATCATTCACTACAACATCTTCTAAACGGCCTCTCTAGAAAATACAAATTATGCTCAAGCTAAATAATTTATAATTAAGCTCTCCGATTAAGAGTTGCAAATTTGGCAGCCGTCAGTGTACATGATTCATAATTTTTATTATCATAAAGTTCATTACTCAGAATAAAAGAGAAGCATATTGTGCTCTTGTAATAAAAACTTGCCTATGAAACAGTGTAACTATCACAATTGACTAATTAGTTATTCTTAATTTAAAGTAAGTAAAAATTATACTTATTCATCAATCTGGCTACATCATATCATGATGTGACTAGTTTTAGTTGGTCACATAAAAAAAATCCACAATCAAGCAACTACTAACATACATCACAAAGTTCACTATCATTTGATATTCTTAATTTAAAAGTTATGTATAAGGTGAAAGGTATTGCATTTACATGAACATACCAAGGAACAGTTATGTATGAACTTTTGTTCCACAGTGAGTGTGGCTGCACCAATGATCTTTGCCAGTCTCTTATCTTCTATGACTGTGACATAGTACCCACCAGACATTTTCATTTGAGTGAATCTTTCTGTAGAAAGGAAAGTTTGAGTAAATGTAAAAAAAAAAACAAGTATGTATGGTATTTATTTAAAATATAGATCAAAGTATGTACAACATAGTTGATTTATAAAATTTTAATTTTAAATAAGATTTGCTCAATGCTTTGCATTTATTATCAACAAAGTATATGAGAAATGTAAAACTAATTTTAATTATAATTTACACATAGATTAAAGTTGAAGTCAACTCTGACAGGAGGGTGATGGCGAATTACCGAATACTCTTAACAGTTAAGTCCATCAACAACTGCTTACAAAAAATATCAATGTAAGATTTGTAATTTCTCTGTAATAGGTCGGAAATGCACTCGTGAATATTCAATAACCATATGAGTGTCCATGGGCTGCAGTATCAATTAACATTAGGTGAGCTTTCTGCCCACGGAATGCCCTAAAATATTTAATATTATCTAATTATTATTCAATACTAAATGTCAACAAGATTAAAATGCCAACAGACTCCTAGGTGTGGCAAGGTCATTTTGAGCTTGAATGTAAACCTGCTTTTAACATTTAATTATAAAACTGGTACACTAATGACCTTATTATTATATTATAGATATTGGACATATAAATTTTAATTCAACAATAATTTTCTCATCACATTATTGTAGCCATCTGTGCCTTTAAATAAAACACATTTATAGTTTACTTACCATCAAATTGTTTTTTTGAAATATTCCCAGTGCTTGTTAATTGGCTTAGTAATTGTAGAAAACCTTTATCATAATCTGACCTCTGGAGAGGTCTGACCACCATCCAATCCTCCCCTGGGCTTGCCGCACTTATTTTTGGTTTAAAAGTAGCAGGACTCTTAGTAAAATCTAATTTCTGTAATATTTCTGGAGGGTAGAGGTACTCTGACAGTTCCTCATCCTAGAATAGAAATTGCAACAGTATTAGAAAAAAACTCAACTGTAAATAAAACTTAAATAAAGTACCTATACATACCCTGTAGTGTTTCTCCATACCCATATTTATAGCACAATGATGTGTTATCTTTTGTATTATTACTTTATGCCCACATTATCTTTAAGACTCGTTCAGTACTAATTTGAGATTACGCTCCGTAAAACGTAAAGTACTTACAAGTACGTGGCAAAACACCTATGAAAAGAAAAAGTGAGAGGAATAAGTATATCAAAAGTAATAATAATTTGTACATACTACTCCCACCAATTTATTTTATGGCGTCGCTGTTGGTACAACTTTGAAATATTATTCTATTGGTTCGTGTAATGAGAAAAGTGAAAGTAAATAATTTATAATAATACGTCGAACTTCAAGAGTAATTTAATTTTAAAAAAAAGGCTTCATTTTATTTAAATCTAAACTTTGAAACAGACGGAAGTAATGTATTAGAAATTACATACCTTACCTTACCTTATAACAAATATTTAGAATATTAAAACTATGCAAATTTAAATAATAACTACTATAAAGACTTATATATCAACTTTAATCTTCAAATACCCCTGTGTAGTGTGGAATAGTTGTCACAGACTAGAACTGAGTTTATCCATAATGCTGATTAGTAAATATAATATACAACATATATGACAAATAAAATTTGCTTTTGCTACTACTAGCCGACAATAAGTCTTTGAAACAACAGCAAATAGTATTTCTAGCCTGTGACAGACATATTACAAGGCAAGTCTGTGCCAGACCTGTAGCAAATTGTCAGTGTAAAAAAATTCGTCTTCGCATAATGTAAATATAAATAAAGTTAAATAGAAATATCGTCATTTTGATTAGTAACGTATAATTTAATCATAATAAGAAACCATCTAATAATGATGGCATTTCACAATTGTAACAAGTTTAAGGTTATGTATAATTATCGGCAATTCTCTGTATTAAGAAAAACTAATGATAGTAGGCCACTGTTAAAAACACATAAGCATATCATTAAAATTCCTGAGCGATTTGAATTTTGGGAAAGAGATAGAAAAGGTGGCTATAATACGAAAATAAAGACGGGGCCTTTAGAAAATATCAAGAATGGCTTCAGAGAACTTAAATATGAGCTCAAGTTATTTGCCAATGAAGTTAAAGATTACTTCACAAAAGATCCTCTATTACTAGCAAGACCTGGTAAGATCATATTAATACAGTTTACGTTTTTGGGGTTTTTTAAATAAAATGCAAGTAGAAGTATTTTTTCTAACCTATATAAAGTAATGCTTTGAATTATTTTAATTGAGTAAAGCAACATCTTTCAGCTGCAGTCTGATAATTCTTAAAATAACTCTTCAATTTCATGAAGATTCCTATTAGTTAAAAACAGCAGTAAGCAGGCCATCTTCACAAACTTTGAGCCATCTGATATTGCAATAAAAAACTGATTTTATATTTCCAAATCAGTCATTGCATACTTTTATAACAAGTTTATTATGTCACATTGCTGGTGTTTTCAATTAAGATTAAGAATCATTTTATGTGTCTTCTTGAAACACATGTTTTACCATAAGACAAAATTAATACTTAGTTTTATAATAAATGGGTTCCAAATTTATCTACATATATTTAGAATTTAGAAACATAACTTGTTCTTTTATTAAAGAACTATTATTATAATTATACCAGCTCAAGTCTGTTCTGTCTTGTTTCTTTCCCTATAAGCTAGATTTCTTGCAAGTCTTCTTTATTATAACTACAATATTATGCTCAAATTTTATAAATAAACTTATTAAGACAGTCTCCCAGAGAATTAAATGTAGAAGCCCTGGAAAAAACCTCATCGAAATATTAAAAAAAAACAATTTTATAGGAATGCCTTTAATATTGGTAAATCTTCTTTTTGATAATATGACAAGCTCTATGTCTTTTGTAAATTTGTTATAACATTTGAGCCATAGACAAGAAAAAGTCAAAATCGTACTTCCGGTATTGTATAGTATTACTGTCAATGTCAACTTTTGGTTTTGACATCAAATAATTTCGTTATTCAAAAATCAAAACTATGTCCGTTAATTGTGTTGGTTGTGAAATGTGAATTAATTTTGTTATTTTTTTGTGGAGATAATTCTTTAACTTTAATATAGACTTTAAAGTTACCAACCATCAAGTGAATATCCGAATGTATTCTAATTCTAAACCTTACGAATCGCCTTCACTTCGTACTAACAATAGTGCTTTTGGAATAATTTTTCAAAAAGTACAAAGTATGTTTAAACACCCAGTTCCTGAGAACGAGTTGAATTTAAACATGTCATCAAGGGCAAGTACGGTAGCTTCCGATGATAGTTTTATTACTCCTGTGTCATCCATGGGAGATCTTATGACTCTATCACCTAAGAAATCGGATGACCTTTTAATAGACGAAGTCGATATTACAAATGATTATCTGACTGGTACAGACTTTGACAGTATATGTGATGTGACGATGCGAGAAGTTCAAAACTATGAATCAAATATATCTATTGATGAAACTAGTTTGGATTTTCTAGCCAAATGTAGTGAAACCAGTCGCAAACACAATTTCATTGATAGAGGTAAAGAAAGCCTTTTCGTCAAGTTTGATCCTCTGTATGCTCAGAAGAAGATGGTTGAATCATCTGAAGGTGAAATTCAAGCCGATTCATTAGAATGTGACATTGGATATGAAACAGGCAGTACTACATCTATTTTGACTGATACAGTTATTGAAACTTTAGATAATTCAACTTCAGTGAGCAACCTACAAAGCAAAGGGTTTATGAATAAAGACAAACCTATGCAAATGGTAACACCAGTTATAAGCTCTGAATTGTCACGACCAACTCCTTCTCGAACAAAATCAACACCAGCTCTTGTTAGAAGTGTATCTGCTATTTTACCTAGTCCAGTTGTTACTGAAAAATTAATTAATTTCTCTGGTAGTACTCCACCAGTTGCTGCCCCTCGTAGCCCAAGAAGTAGAAAAACAACACATTATGGAGAACATGAAAATGGAAGACTACAGTCTTTAAGAGCAATTTTGCAAAATCAAGATCATGAAGTTTTGCAACTGAGACAGGATAATAGAGAACTTAGATCAATGTTACAAGACATGGAACATAACTTTACACGTTACAAAGAAGAAATGGAAGTCAGAGTAAAAAAATTAACAGAAGAAAAGAAACACTTTATGGACAAAGAAGATCAATTATCCCAGCAATTACAAGATAAACAATTAAGCAACAGACAAATGTGTGTAGTGATGGAGGAATATGAAAAAACTATATCTGATTTAATTGGAGACCAGCAACATGAAAAAGTGCAATTGCTTGAAACTTTAGAGAAAATTACACAAGAGAGGGATGAAGCTGTGAAGCACTTAGCAAGCATGGAGAGTTCCTTCAATGATCTTTTAACAAAATATGAAAAATGTAAGAGTGTTGTTATGGAATCTAAGGGTAGGGAAGAAATTTTGAATAAAAAAATTGATGAATATGATGAAGGCATGAAAAAGTATGAAGAATTATATAACACTCTCAAACAAGCTACAACAGACAACCTACAGAAAGCTAATGAGATGTTAGAAAACTTAAAGAAAAGTCATAATGTTGAGATTACTAAAATGAATGCTACTATAAAAAAACAAGAAATTATGATTTCATCCTTACAAGAGTCTCTTGCTCAAAAGACTAAAGATAATGAAGGATTAACCAGAATATGTGATCAGCTTATCAATCAAGTCCGTTAGACAAAACTGACAAATTGCATAGTCCTGATTTAATACTTGACATTCCTTTTTTAAATTTGTCTTGTGTTAATAATATATTGTTTCTAATTGATATGAGTTGATTATTGCATATCACATTATTTTAATTTTTATAATTAGGTTTATGTAAAATTATACTCTGTGGCAGCTGTGATTATGGTTGCTAAATTTACTTTCTCCGTAACTGTATCTATGGTGCTTTGTAATAATTTGATTGTTCTTTTTAGACTACATTTAAAAGTATTTAATCTCTAATTTGAATGACAAGTATTCTTATGTTGTATTATTAGTCTGTATGTGATTACCACGAATCTGAAATTTTTACAAATAAAATTACTTCAACAAGTATGTTTTATCAATCTTTCTACTTTTCTGAATGTGCAGGATTATATTAAATTTTAAATAAAACTTAATAAGATATATACTTAGTAGTCCTAATAATAATAATATCACACTTTTATTAATTACAAATATAGCATGTTAATAATAACTCAAATACCATACAAACTTTTTATATTTTTAAAAAGCATAGCTGCACTGAATAGACAATTTTTTTATACAATACAACATAAAGTTACGCACTAATTTCTCGCACCTGCAACAAATTATTTCTTTTTAGGTGAAACTGACCTTTTGTGGTGCTTTAATAGTCCAGATGTGTTGGATAAGTTTGTAACCACAAGTGATAGTGACCATAATGAAGGATTCAGTCATTGTAAATTAGATATGAGTCCAGCAGGGCGAGCTCAATTCCATGGTTACCTGGACACTAGAATTCCTAAAGACGGCCGTATTAAGAAATCTGGTTATTGTTCCATGCGGTCCAAAAGGATAAGAGTGAGTATGAAGTTTCTATTCAAAGTAGCAACGTCAATTATTGCTTCATAACTTGACGTTTTTTTTTAAAGTTGCACTTATTTTATAGAACCTAGTAAACCGGCCCCTGTACGTGATTTATAAGTGGAAATTGAACTATACTACATATATACAATCTAAGCGTAGTTAATCCCCGTTGCGATGATCATTATTTAGGGTTTACGATTTGCTAAATTTAATTAAATCCGTTAGGCCCTTTGTTACTCTATACTCTTGCACTATAAAAAAATGCTGTAAAGTTTCTATACGTTGTTACCTCCGTATTACCAAATTAAATCTGACAAATGCTTATCAACAGAGAAACAGAGTTAAATTTGATTATTTGTTAATTATAGTATTAATATCCATGATAGGTTTTATCGCGAAATCATGAAAAACTTTGTCAAAAAATATTTATTTTGGGTAACTACTTTAGGTTAAGTGATGTTTATGGTTATTAAAAATAGTTTACGGCCCGTTGCCAAGCCTACCAAATACACACAAAAAGATTAATTGGAATTGGTCAAGCCGGTCCTCCGAACTTTGATTAAAACGCGACGGTGAGAATTATGTATATGTAGATTAAATACCAACAACTGATTGCGACAAATATGCTCAAAAACAACTAGACCTATTTAAAAAGTTCTTTCACAAGAAAAATGCTAGTATGCGATGTTATCCTCGGAACATATAGATGTTCGTAGCTGGAGTTTGAACTAACAGGCAGGTTGAACTGGTACTAAATAATGCAAAATATTTTACAGAAATCTTTCAAACGAGATTCGACATACGACTGGAATATTTACAACACGCTAGTAATTAAAGTAAGAGGAGATGGCAGATCGTATTTATTAAATATTTCATGTGAAGGATATTATGATTTAACATGGAACGACATATACCATTATGTCCTATACACAAGAGGTGGACCATATTGGCAAATAGCTAAGGTATTTAATATTATCTATGGTTTAGACTAGTGTATATATAGAACCTCTTTAATCAGTATAAGTCTCGACATATGTCACACAATAATTATTTATAACCAAAATGTTCAGTGGCTGGTTGTAAAACCTGTTTGGTCTGTGCTTCAGATTTATGTATCTGTTTCGTGATCATTAGCTTTTCTAATAGGCAAGTAGGTGATCAGCCTTCTTTTGGGTCTAAGGCAAACAGGTTTTCTTATGATATTTCCTTACCATACGAACGAGTGGTAAATGCGCACATAAAAAGACCATTGGTGCACAGTCGGGAATTAAATCTACGACTTCAAGTATGGGAATCGCAAGCTACTAGGCCGACACTGCTCGGTTATTATAATTACGCCAAAGAAATATGTATGTGTCGTTCGCGATTGATCGGTTCAAAAGAACCAGATCTTCAAATCCTCGCTAACGAATGGGTCACTTCGTTGAAAATGATTCGTTCGCTCAATGAGGTCGCGACTCGCGGTGGGTCGTAGCGATCCATGGGAAACTGAGCTATGAGACGAAGTAACGAACGAACCAAGCGGGAGCGGACGATGCGGTATTTAAAATTTACGAGAGAGACAATCGAATATGATTCTTAAATGTAGGTAAATTGTAGCTAGAATCTATTTTATACTTTTAGTTTGCTTCTAATTAAGTTTAATAAGCTATTCTATGGCGGTACAAATACGGTTCAATTTTCAATATAAGTCGCGGTTATATTTTTGTTGAACTACTTGAAATACGCGTGAAAATAATTAATTACGAAAGTTTCTCTTTTTTAAAATAATAACAAAATAAGTTAAGAGCTAATATTTATTAAGTAAGGTATTTCAATAATTTATATTTGTAAAGTTTAAGTAGGTAGTAGATACTAGGTAGGTACACTCTACTTAAATTAAGTAAGGTAAATTAATAATTAACATGTGAAATGATGCCAAGAAGTACGAAGTGAAAAGATAATATAAATCGTAACATAACTAACTAATAATAATATTTTCAAATCTGACCCGATACAACCCGAAACGATTCAGTACGTAATGGCCTTTGGTTCGTATGAACTATGAAATTGAACAATTGGGTCGAACGAACCAGATCATTTTGTCAATGGCTCAGTATTGATTCAGATCTTTCAGATCGAGCGAACGACACATGCATACAAAGAAATACCATAGGGTAAACTTCTATAGAATAACAATGACAAGTCATTAAACGTCAAAAAACAGTTGACAATTTGTCATTGTAATTATTTACACAAGCAATCCGATATGTTTTATTATTTTCCAATTACAGATACCATTTTCTAAATTTGTACTTGGAGCCAAAGGACGAATTCAGGACAAGCAAACAAGGATGCGATTAGATAGGATCACTCATTTTGGGATCGCGTGTGGCGATAGATACGATGGTGTTTTCAATTTAGAAGTAGAGTATATAGGTTTGTTCACACATTATAAATTCCTGTAAACTCCTAATTGGCCGTCGGGTAAACATAAGGCATTTCTGGGTCAGTTTATTTTTTTTAAAGTAGATAATCTCTTACTCTGGGTCGTATTTAGGGAAGAGCGCTGGGCCTTAACAAAACAGCCCTACCATAGACGGGAAAAAAATTCATTCAATTTCGACTAGAAAACTGTATTGAGCAAGTCACTGAAGTGACAGCCCAGCAACGCAACGAGTGTCCATGGGCAGTGGTATCACTTAAAAAGTGGTCCTCCTGCCCGTTTGCCTCATGTTACATACAAAAAAGTTTTTGTTTGATATTTTAGTAATCTACTTGATTTCGTATTAAATTATTTATGTCAGTCAAAAATTATTTATTCATATAGGTAACACAGTGTAGTTATGAACGTCAATTAAAAATAAATATACATAAAATGCTACTAATTTTATATTTACTGCCAGTTCTCAAATCAAGGGCGTAGAACGGAAGAGAAGAACTGGCAATGAACTCTCCGCCAATCTTTTTAATTGCATCGCTGGGTTGAGCTTAAGAGTTGAAAATATCATGCTTAAACACCAATCTTGATTATTATTAATTATGGTTTTATTTTTTGAATAAAATTTAATTCACTATTATTAATTTTAGGTTTAGAATACGACCCTACACATGACGAAGAATTTGCATATGAAATGTATAAAACCGAGAAGTTTATTGTTGGTGTCTAAGATTATCCTTTTATAAATTGTATATAGTAGATTATTAAATAAAATATTCCTAAGAAAAAAAAATCTTTTTTTTATGCCACTAAAGTACCCAACAAGTAAATCTAGACTATCATTTATATTATAACTAACAGAGAAAATAAAATGACAGAGTGTCAGCACACTTGTTTTTATTGACTGCGTCTTCCAAAAAAAGTAAATTAAATTATGGCTGGCTTGGCTTAAATAGTTTCATCCCCTCCAAGTGGCTGGCATTTACGGTTGGTTGGAGGGGTGGTTAACATGGCGGCTTGGCTTGGCAGGATGTGACGGGCGACGTCATTTCCGTTACACTCGGCCATCCTGAAGCAGTTGGAACAAAACCCACATTTATTAGCTCTGTAATCAATCAATCGCTGACACTATCAGATACAGTAACAATGCTTTTATAAGGCCTTAACGAATCGGCCAATACTAATCCAGTAAACCTCTTATATCCACGTAAGCCCACTAATTTAGTTACCACGTAAGGACCGGAATACAAGTCGTCAAGTTTAGTGTTAATTTTGGATGCTCTACAAGTCGGTGCTTGTTGCCATTGCACAAAATCACCCTTCTTATAGATGGGAGCAGATTTTCGTTTTCTATCAAAGTAACTTTTAATTCTAGCACTCGCTTTCAGTATCCTATCAGTTGCTTCTTACAACGCGACCCTACTGGTTCAGGAACACACCCGGGAACCGCAATATCACATACTGATCTACCAGCCCGAGCAAACATCAAATCATAAGGCTTGTTAGTAGTGGTGTTATTAATTGTGTTGTTAATTCCCCAAACTATGTCGGGCAAAAAATTAGCCTAGTTACTAGAGGCTTCATCGGGGTCTGTGGCTCGTAATGCATACAGTATTGTCCTATTTGTACGTTCCACTTGACCGTTAGAACGCGGACAAGCATTGAGAGTATGTCTAAATTGTTCATCGTTCGAAAATTTCTTAAAGTTCCTACTCGTGAACGCCTTTCCGTGATCGGTGACTATGTGATCAGGGAAGGAAAATAAACTAAATATTCTTCGTAATACACGAATAGTTTCGATCGAGTTTACAGTATGTACGCGTTGGCCCAGCTATTACAAATTTAGAAAAACCGTCTGTAATAACTAGCATAAATTGATAACCTTTATTTTTTTCGCAAAAGGGCCAATGTGATCAATATGAATAATTCTCAGAGGGTTTAGGTATGGGATGGACTTTACCTTCTTTTTAGCAATGCAAACACAATGAAGACATGCAGTCAGATATTGCTTGATAAATGTAGTAATTTTAGGAAACCAGAATTAGTTTTTTATTAATTCGCTGCAGCGATTAAATCCTACGTGACCGATGTCGTCATGGTGCATTTGCATTATTTTCCACCTGTCCTAATTTGGAACCCAACTGCCATTCAAGGTTTTACGATCAATAATTTTGTTATTATTTTTTATTTCCTATCCGACAGTGTTATCTTTTAATAGACTAACGATCGCGCTCAACTGATCGTCCGGACATTGTACCGTATAAAACCAATCTGTGACTTCTAGACGATTCACGTTCATAGCATCAACCGGATGTCTATTAAACGCATCCACATATTTCAGCTGTTCTCCCGGCCTTTACTCGACACTTATATCATAATCTTGTAAAGAAGGCCACCACCTCACGATACGTGGTATAATGATGCGTTTAGTAAACGTAGCGCGAACTGCTGTACAGTCGGTAACAATCTTAACCCTTTCCCGAAGATGTATACATGAAAACGACGCAAAGATTCCATGGCCGCAAGAGTTTAAAACTCATAACAATGATACATACTTTCTTCTTTACTTGTCACTCTACTAAAATATATAACGGGGTGCAGCGTTCCGTCCATCTGCTTTTGTAGAAGAATACCGGCTATTCCCAATTTACACGCGTCATGTATTTCCGTAGAAAGCGCGGTATCATAGAAAGCTAACACAGGCTTGGAACACTTTTTAAGTTGGTCAAAGCTATTGTTTTGATCACTTCTCCATATCCACGAAGCGTCTTTTTTAATTAAATCAGTTAAAGGACGGGCAATCACAGCGAAATAGTAAAGAGTATCCTCATCTTCCTCCGACATTGACTTGTCAGGAGGTCGAAAAACTTGTGGTCGACATCGTTTTTCCCACTTCTGAGCATAACAGAGAAAATAAAATGACAGTGACAGCACACTTATCTTAATTTTAAGTTTAGAATACGACCCTACAGATGACGAAGAATTTGCATATGAAATGTATAAAACCGAGAAGTAATAAACTTCTCGGTTGGTGTCTAAGATTATCCCTTTATAAATTGTATATAGTAGATTATTAAATAAAATATTCCTCAGAAAAAAAATACTTTTTTTTTGCCACTAAAGTAAAGTACCCAACAAGTAAAGCTAGATTATTATTTATATTATTACTAGCAGAGAAAATAAAATGACAGAGTGATAGCACACTTGTTTTTATGACTGCGTCTTCCAAGAAAAGTAGGCTTGGCTTAAATAAATTCATCCCCTCCAAGTGACTGGCCGTTGGCAGTTGCGGTTGGCAGGCATGGCGGTTGGTTGGAAGGATGTGACTAGCGATGTCACTTCGGCCCCCTCGACATATTTTAGGGAGAAAGACAACCCGACGCATGGACGCTTCACTGTCATTATACTGTTTTTCATCATACAACTTATACAATTGTATCCTTTTCTTGTGTAGCTCCGGAGTTGCTCAGTCACAAAAGGTAGGTTTCTCCGAGAGCAAAAACGTTTTTGGAGTGAACACATTTTTGAATTATCAATAAATGAATCAAAAAATGTGTTATATAAATTAGCTATCGCAGTGGTGAATCACCCACTGGGCATCCACCATCTAGTCACAATATATCCCCAGGCTGACCTTCGTATTATGAGTGGCAATTTTTCGCTTACTGGTTCTAATAAACACTTTGTCGAAATCGGCACAAACGAAGCAGGTGTCACTAGGCACCAGCGTCAGAGGCAGGCATCCTCCCTATCTGTGGACTTCCGCAATATTAGAGGATTATAACCCTGGTTATAACCTTTGACCAATATAATTTCTGGTTACGCGTAGACTGGCTATGTGATGACCGTCCACGATAGGGTCGTGGTCATCACACTCTCTATAGGTCACTCACTCTTATAGGTCCCATTGCGGAAAGATCCAAATCGATCTACTCATAGATTGCATAAAATTGGCTACAGAATCCTTACTCGAGACACTTCTTTTCGGTGAGATCGTGCCACTTGGACATTTTATCGCCCATCACGCCGACTGGCTTTGCGCTTCAACCAGCGAATAAACGGGAAGATTTCATAACTTTGCATTGAACTGACACAAATGGTGCCCTCAATACGAGAATCCCAGTTGAAGCACCTGTTGCAGTTGATGTTGATCTCACATCCTCGTCAAACTTCTTTTAGAATCATCGGATCAATATCTAGTACTGTGCCGATTATCATTATGCTATGCTTCCTGCCCTGCGTCGCTTTGCGAGTATCCATGGTATCTGGCACTATAGGTCTGCAGACTGGGATGGAATGCGTTCTTTCTTTGCTTCCTACCCGATTTGTTCTTCGCTGGATAATCTAGATGCGGTTGCAGACTTTATCACTTCTGTTGTTCTGCATGGCATAGAACTTTTTATTCGTTTTTTTGCAATGCCCATCGGTGGTAAGTCAGCCCTGTTGTAAAGGCTCTTGCAAAAATTCAATTTGGTCTCTGGGTGTTGCAGGTCCATGGGTGCCGGTTAGCACTTAAGTGACCTAACTGCTGGTTTGCCTTATCTCCCATTAAAAAAATATTACCTACCTACTAAACTCAATTTCTGTATAAAGACTAAGTCTTTATTTTGTAATCTATCACTGTCAAATTGACTTACATTTCTTACTTCCTGTCATCTGTGGTTTAAATTCAATCAAATCTGAATTCTGAAATGAATCAACTATTTCGGGAATCGTAATTTATAAATATAAAACCTTTGTAAAGCTTACTGAATAAATTTAAAGGTTTTTTTTAATTATTTACGTATGTAATTTGTTGGAAATTAATGTTCGTCATATTCCTTTGGTGTGTTACTGTTATTTTTTTGGTTTAGATAACATTGCTTTTATTAAGCCATTTAAGGCTTTAACCTTGTGCGTAGGATGTTTATAAATTGTATATGCTAGAGGCGTTACTAATTTACTAGATATGAAAAATAATTTACATGGGATTCGGGTTAGTAATTTAATTGAATTAACCAAACATTTTTTAACATAGGCAAAGTGTTGTTAAGTGACAAATGACTCAAGAATTATTGTCCTTGAAATTAATTATTGCGTTATTTCCAGAAGACGATGTCATCGCAGGCAGTCCTAAACCTATAGGATTTTAAAACAGATTGCAAAGCTATTTAGTACCATGTCAGGTACAGAGCAAAATATATTGACCTCAATGCAACATTTGTCTATTCAATCAAGTAACAGTGGTCCATCTGAGAAACCAACTCAAGTGGTCACCCCTGCTGTTAATAGAAACCAGGCGTCATCAAAGATTACCCAAGTTAAAGGTACGGTTTCTCCTGCAATTGCGACCATTGATCGATTACTAAGTTTAGGTACACCAGCACCACCTCCTCCACCCGTCATACATAGATCTTCAGATATGGACCCACATACTGTTGAACAGTTGCGAGCCGTTAAAGAGATGCTTACAGCTCAGGAAGAAGAAGCTCACAACCTAAGAGAAATTAATCGTGAACTCAGAGACCGATTAGAGGAATGTGAAACAAAGATAAAAAAATTAGCAGAACAAAATGAGGAATATGCAGATAAAGAAAAGGCATTGTCACAGCGAGTGTCAGAAAAAGTAAGAAATAATAAACAAATGAGTGTTGTAATGGAGGAATATGAAAGAACAATCTCTTCACTTATCGGTGAAAGAGAATCTGAAGCTAAAAGATGGGCAGAAGAGAGAGTTACATTGCTGAGGGAACGTGATGAAGCTGCGGCACACTTGGCATCTATGGAACATGCATTCAATGATGTTCATACTAAATATGAGAGATGTAAGGTTATTATTCAAGGTTATAAAGGTAATGAAGAAACATTAAAAAGAACTGTTGAGGATAATACTGATGCAATTCAAAAATTGGAAGCTAGATATGAAACACTACGCCAACATGCAATGCAGCAATTAAACAAGGCAAATGCAGAGCTGGATTCAATCAAGAAATCTCATCAGGCAGAAATCCTTAAATTAAATGCAATGTTAAAGAAAAGTGAAGTCCATGCATCTTCTCTACAAGAATCATTGGCACAGAAAATTAAAGATAATGAGGAACTAACAGCTATCTGCGATGAGCTTATCAACAAGGTTGGGTAAGTTAATTATACTTATGTATCTTAAGTGCAACAAATTGTTAAATTTGTGTCTTAAGTTCAGAAACTCATAAATGCTATTATTAACTAACCAGTATAAATAATATTTATTTCGCACTAGAATACCTAATAGCCCCTATTCTAATGTAAACATAGAGCCTAAGTTCTAAATAAATTGTAATCAGTATACCTTACACATCTTTAAACTTACTGTGTTACCATTTCAATTAAAAATATTGTGTTTAATTGTAAAAGATATTTGTGCAATTTTTATGACAGTTTTTCATTAATTAGCTTAGGGTTTTAACATTTTGTGACGTTTATATTTGTTAATTTACTTTATTGTTAGTATTTGTTTTTGTAATCGGTGCTTCTATCTTTCAAAAAGCCATACATAAGATATTATCAAAAATCATTTTACAAAAGTCCTTAAAGACAGAATAACCTCAACATATTCTGTAGTCTGAAAATATAAAACCACAAACTATTACAAAAATAGATGCCATAATTGAACATGATTAAATCTAAATATTAATATTATATTCAGTTATATTTTGAATTTAGTTATAAAATAAGAATTTAATGTAACAAAACTTCAGTTTTATTATTTTTTATAAGTTTAGATTGTATGTAAGGCATTACTTTAATAATATAGTTCAATCAGGCTATACAATATTTATTGTTTCTTGATCTAGTCGTAATTATTTGTAGCTTTGCTTGAGATTCTAACAGAGTAATATAAAATGAGCATATAATTTAAAACTTAATAATATAGTTATGGTATATATGTCTTTAAAATCAAGACAATCCTACAGCAGCGGGATGCACTAAATATCTTATTATGTTTATGGCTAGAATGTTTTACTCTTTGAGCATCCATGATTTATACCAAAAATATAAAACAAGATCTTTTATATTAAATGTATATTTATTGTGTTGTCTGTTTAGCAATATCCACGACTAAGTTTGTGTGCCTTTAAAGATAAAATACCTACACCATCCAAAAAGTCCATGAAAAAACTGGGATATTTATGAATAATATAAGTTTTGCCACTAAATAGTAATTCTAAATGTGAAAAGAAATTGTTAACTTTGCGTGTGTGTATTTCATAGAGCTGTTGTCAAAGTATTTCAGTAGCTCATATGTTCATTTGTAAATGTAGTGTCTGTTAATACTGTTTTACATTAATCCTGGTATATTGAGTCATCAAAATAATCTCATTAATTCACCTTACTAATTATTTAAATTATGTATCATGCAATGGCAACATTCCAGATTCTATTTTTATAGCTTTTTTGACAAAGCACACTCCTCATTGATTCAGACTGAAACTGTATTTCTTTTTTATTATTTATTGTGATTAGTGATTGGATTTTTTTGATTACTTAAGTATAATTTTGTACTTTCATAGTTTACTGCATATTCATGTGAATAGAATGAGGAATAAAATTCATATTTTGTATCTCATTGTTTTATTTAACAAATCCCATGTAGCCTACTTACCTCTATTTTGAAAAAAGAAAACATTTATAATGTTGCCAGAATACAATTACTTATCATACACCTAGTCTAATAAATGTTGATTTTATATGCATTTTCCTGGGATTGGAAGACAATCAATAAATACATAGTAATTCACAATCATAATTTCTTCAGAACTTTATATGTATCTTTGTTTGTTAAATAACTTATTGCTGATATAACTGTAGATCCAGCGGTGACACCAAAAAGTGCTTGTAGAGCAGGGTGGTCCACATAACCAAACACTGGGGATGCTAGTGTTGTGCCAACCTTAATCATGTTAAAAATTCATGAATTAAAAAATATATTACTAAACAATAATGTTAATACCAATTTTATAAAAATTGGGTACTTAATAATAGTCCTATTGGGTCAAGGAATTGCATACTTTATGAAAGTACTGATAGCCTTCTATATACATAAAGTTACATTAAATCAAGTGTAATTTACCAATAAAAGCTGAATTGCAGTGTTCACTTTACTTATGAATGTGGGCGCGAGTTGAGCCGTAGCATGAGTCACATCAAAATAGCGACTAAGTGTTCTCTGTAAAAAGTAAAAGATAGTATACAAATAAATTTAACTAAAAGTATTCGAGAAGTATTTGAAGCATGCTTATAAAATACTATTAGTAAACCTAAATTATACTTTACATGTCAAAGTGAGTTTGAAATGCATTAATACATAAACATTTATTTATAAAGGGGTATTTATAGGACTGGTAAATTATTGCAAACATTATTGTTTATGATGCATGCATTAATATGTTCTCTTTTCTTTATCCTACTGAGAATATGAAAAATCATTCACACAAAGTAAAAGTAATTATAGTAAATTTAGTAAGTATATCAATCAATATTTATTTGTTCAAAAACTGTTGTATTACTGAATTATAAAGAAATATCTAAGGAAGATACTTACTGGTGGAGGTAAGCTTATGTATCGTATAACAAATCCAGCAGATACTAGAGCAGCATCTCTTGCAACAATAAGTAATGTTAATGCCAAAGGTATTAGGTTTTGACATGTGAGCGAAATAAATAGAGTTGCTATTAAAACTTTATCTGCCATTGGATCTAAGAATGACCCCATTTTTGAAGCTTGTCCTTTCCAGTTACGTGCAATCCAACCATCAAGCTGTGAAATAGTCAAAATATTGTTTATATAGATCAAACTATTTAACCAATAAGTCCTGTGGTAAAATATATAATTTGGACAAAAGACTAATTAATTTACCTCCTCATATACTGGTGATAATATATATAGACATACCAAAATAACATAAGCATTATAAATTCAGGTCTAACTAGATTTTAGGAAATATTTTGTACAACCAAATTTACCAAATCTGTGATTCCTGCAAACGTCAATAAACCAAGTGCCAGGTGATAATCATCTTGCATAATAACATAACCCAGGTATGGAGACATTGCAATTCTTGTGAAGCATAATATGTTAGGTATAGTAAAAACATTTTCTTTCTGAAATTAAATCTTCGTAAAATAATTTTGATATTGTTATGATAAAAATATAAATAAATAAACTGAATCCTCTTGAAGGGTTCATGAAATATATTGAAAATTAACCTGTTATATATTATAAATATAAATCTTACATACCTCTACAACTCCTTCAATTTTTTCTTTGACTTTAGCTTTAGTTTCAAGAATATCTTTGATTAGGACCTCTTTTTTTACTCTTAGTTTTTTACTAGTTACATCCTTGTGTTGCTTAATATCGCGAACAAACTCCACGCTTTTAAGTCTAATTTTTTGTTCTGTATCTCTAATTTGTTCCTTTTTTTGTTCAAATGCATCTTTTAAAGCTTCAGCTCTTTTTTCTAAATTCTGAAATGACTTTTTAGTATCTGACGAATAGACGCATACGAAGGGCGAAAAATGCCAGTGATTTTCGTGAGAACTATGTGCCTTTATAGTTGTATTCTTAAGACATATTATAGTACTAAATTGTTTACAGTAAAAGCTTTGAAAGTGCTTAAATAGCCTGTTTGTTTTGAACCTCATTATTGAACCACACGTAAGTCTGTTACACACAATTTTGTTATTTTATGAAATATAATGAAATCTTACATTTCTATCAATATAATTGTTTAACCAACTAATTTTGAAAAAAATAGGGTTCAATATTTAGAATTAAAGAAATAGATATTTGCGTCCGAAATGCATATGATAATTGAAAGATGTCAGTAATTAGATTTACAATAAAGTCTGAACTACAGAGTACATACTTGAAGACTACATACATACTAAAAATATTATAATCTATAGCAAAACGAGAATAATTTATTTTGTTGAACAAATGTCTAGGACTTAAAAAAATTAGTCTATACTCTGTAGGTATTATTCTGTGATCTGGCCCTTTGTACAACAAAGTGTTGAATTGAATAACATTACAAAATAGTGAATTTATTTTTGTTATTATTTATCAGAAATACTTTGTGATTTTAATAGAAAATTAAGGTATAAATATGTAAATATGTCATGAATATACTATGCTGTATTTTTATACTATATGTTTCAAAGTAATGTTTTTGCAGTTTTTAAGATAAATGTAAATAGTAAGTTTAATTATTTAAGCTTTGTCATATCAATTATTATGCCTTCGAAACTAAGTAGATTGTTAAAAACTATAGTATGATATATATATGGCATGTCTTTATTATATTTAAATAATTTGATGGAATAATCTCATTATATACTCATTTAAAAATATATAATTAACATGATTTCTTATACCTGATGTATTATTAAAACTTTATTTTAATTTTCAGTTAACAAAATTTAATATTTAAATTATGTGATAATCACATGAAAAATGAAGGAAGATGAGTTTAAGTATATGCTGTATCTACTTGACAACCCCACTCCTGAAATTTATGAGGTAAGCATTGCACATATTAATGGCAAAAAAGCACCTTTGTAATGCTTTGCTTCAAGATTTTGATAAATTTTTTTTATTATTTTAGGAACTCACACAAGTATTTTTTGATATTAAAGCATCCAAACCAATTCAACCTCTATCACAAGAAATATTTAATTTTTTTAAACAAAATCTCAAAAACAATCCTGTCACAACATCTGAAATATTGAGATTTTATCAAAATTATGTAGATGCTGAAGACTTGAAAAAAATAAATGCTCTTTATATAGATATTTTAAAGAGTGAGGTAGATGAAAACAGTCCGGATAAGCTAATAACTGTTTTATCATTAACTAAATGTAACAATGATTTCTTGTCTCAGTATACAAATGAAATCCTTAATTGTATAGCTGGAGATGTATTTAAGCAACACCGAAAACAAATTTTAATTAGTTTAGTGCCACAAGAGAAGCCACAGTTAATTCACAGTTTAACAGACCTTATCCATAAAAATGATTCACATAAAGCATTTAAACTGACAGCTGAATATATGATAGAACTGTGCTATGAAGAAAAAGTACATTGGTTACTAAAAGCTGCAGAAATTTATAAACAACAGCTACATGACATGAAAACTGTAACATTTCAAATTAACAACTTTACTAAACAACTACTAATAATGGTGCTTATTGATCTAACAAATTGTCCTGAAACATATGATCTAATATCATTGGTAAATCAATTAAGTAATATATTCTCAATTCTTGATACATACACAACTGCAGATAAACAGCTTCAATTTTATTTGACTGAAGTTAAGAGAGAGCTGACATTGATAAAATTCTGTTTGGAGAATAATTGTAAAATTACGACAACATCAGTTTTAAATCAAATTTTAGCACAAAGTGCACTAACTGTTATATCTCAAGTCTGTCGACTTTCCAAGATGGATAGGTATAAAGTATCAAGATTACTAAATATGAATAATGATTTTATTTTGGAGTTAAAAGCCTTAAGCCACAAACATGATAGAAGAAATAAAACAAGTGGAACTAATTGGGATATATCTATTTATAATAGCTACTGTATTATTACCAAAGTTATTGACACAATTTTAGATTCAGTTGAAGGAGCAGAAAATTTAGATGAAATTAATAATTGTATGGATGATATTAGGCGACTCCTTTCATCAATACAACCCTTACATTGTTGTATAGAAGTTATAGAAAACATATTTTCCTGCTTATTTTTAAGGTATGAATATGTCTCATGTTATGAACATAATCAAGATTTCCCTTGTGGCACTCATTCCGAATGTTCATATTTTTACTCGAAAAAGCACATGAAAACTCCAAAAAATACAAAAAGTTCTAGTTCTGGTTTTATGTGTAACTCTTTAATTACTCAAGTTATTTTAAATACATTGAAGACATGCTTGGAAAGTTTATCTAATAGAAATGAAGTAACAACTTGTACTGAATCAAATACTATAGCAAGATTAAAGCGGCTTCTTGATGTGGTTAACCATTCAATATGGAAAATGCAGCTCGTTTCTACTCTATCTCCTGATACAAGTCCCATACAGATGAAGCTATGTATGGACTATGTGGAAGTCGATAACAGTAGTGAAGATGAAGACAGTGAGATGGATTTAAAGTTAACTAGAAAAAAACCAAAGGTGCGACGCCGTCATACCAACCCGAAACCAAATAGTGAAAGAGCTATGCTCGCGTCTACCATTTCAGCTTCAGACGAAGGTATAACAAACCCTTATTGGGGAATATACTGTATCGATAAAAAAAAATTGCATTACACAAATTCAAAGATACGTTTTTTTACAGTTTGTAGTCTAAAGAAGAATACAATTGATTTTATATCGATAATGCTTGCAAAACCTAATAGCCTGGTGACTTTAGCACTTTACCATAACGATTTTTCCAAAGCCAATCAAATTTTGGAGGTAAGTTTTTTCATCCAGTTTCCAGTTTTAAACGAAACTTATCATAACTGTGCTCATACAATTTTACTTTTTAAAATAACAGAGAAATAATCATTTCGTAATTTTTAAATATAGATTTGATTCGCGTGATATGAATCGACCCAAAAGTACATTAGTCTATAAAACTAACAAGTTAACAACAATTTTTTTATGGTACTTTAATCAATCAAGTTTCTTCTCAATTTATGATTAGTAGGGTCGGGTGTGATGGGTACGTCATGTTTCAGTATAATACAACTAAATACTCTTTTGATTTAGAATCTTAATCAAAAAGAGTAAGAAACCATTTTAAAAAATCACAAAAATAGTTTTTTATTGACAAGATGCGTTCAACTCCTAAGTCCGGCTGGATTAAAAATAGATAAATATAAAATCTAACATTGCTGTTATTCTGTATCATTTTGTTTCGGTACCTCATAATGAATATTTTTATTTTGAAAATATAAAAGTAATTATACATGTATATATATATATTGTTAATCAATACGTTTTGGTTTAAACATTGGCATTTATTGTTTCCGTGTTTATATAATAATTCTTATCGCAAGTCAATAACCTAACATGTTGGCATAACAACATATTAATTTTCTGATATGCCGGTGTGTTTACATTGCATCTCATTATATTATATTATGTTCATATATAATGATTTTGTATGTTTTTAAACTCTTTTTTACTACAACAAACTCGCCCCTGTTTCATTTTTCTTTGGAGTCGTTACTCATTTGTTATTGTGATAATTATTTTATCACGGATATTATAAGATAAAACATAAAAAGATAGATAATTTATATAGAAATAATATATAAAATACATATCAAAGCATGTTTTTCAGATGTTCGATTTGTCTGACTCTGAAATTGCTACTGAAGTCACATTTACTGAGCAACTCCGGCATCTTATTTCAAAAATTAAAAATATAGTTTGCTATAGAGACTGCTCGAGATATCCCACTAAAGAATTGTCTGACTTGTCGGTCGTTTCGACGGAAGTTATGGGCCTCGTTGAAGGATTCCTCGCTGCCAATAGAGCCCCTAATTCTTTTGATATTATTGAGTTGGGATCACGCCACCCACACTTACAACTATACAGTCACCACAACTCACCATTCATAAATGCTGTCGACATACTTATAAGCAGTGGCCTAAACAGAGAAATTACGTATGGTCTTATCAATGTTGTCGAAAGAAAACTCGCTGAAGTCAGAAGTAGTACTGATGTTGCATCTGTAAAGAAAGTTAATTATATAAGATTTGTTGAAGATATTGCAAGCGTTACTTTTGAGATATTCGGAAACACAGACAAATCATTTAATTTCACAGACAATATATGCGAGTTGATAACTGATTGTAGAATTCCCATTAGGCACAAAGAGTTTTGTAAGCTTAACCAACTTTCAAAAGAATTGAAACAATGTTGTATTGATTTAGAAGAAATAGTCAATCCGAGCGAATCCAAATTAGATGAAAATTTACTGCAACGATATCATCAAATTTACATGAACGTTGTCGCTACGTCCGATAAAGACATTTGTAACATCGCAGAGGTCACCCGACAGGGGATCAAAAAAACAAGAGTTCCGTACCTTAGAAAGTGTTATATGTATACAAAGTCTGTGTCTCAATTGGAACACGAAAATCTGCTTAATGAATCTCCCTCGCCATGTGATACCCCATATTTTGCAGTGCTGGAACGTCATTTACACAATATCTTCGGTAAAATGTTAAATGACAAGAACTTGCCTATAACATTTTTGGAGCCTATATGTAAAAAATTAAATGTCAATTTAATTCCGAAGCTCATCTTGAACTTCTGTCCGTCCATATCCTTAGTGGGTACACCGAAAGAGGCAACAGAAGAAAATTTTAATAACCTGCTTCACGTCGTATTTGGTTTTAAGAATCCAGAAGAGAAGCTTTTCGTCGATCCTATAGCGGACTTTGCTCCTTTGCCTCGGACCCCAGACCCTCAATGTCTGACGTATGTAGTGTTACATAACTGGGTGCTCGCACATATTATCAAGAGAATACATACATCATTAAATGAAACGGAGATGCAACAAAGTATTGACGATCGAACTAAATGTATGAATAGATACATGGAGCTGGAAAGATTCGATAAGACTAAAGTACTATTTGATGAGAACAAATACCTTGCTTCGTTGCATACTGTGATAGATCTCGACAAACTCTTCTTATATTTGCCAAAATTGTTGGAGTGTGGTAAAATTCTGCAATGTCTGAAGATAATAGACTCGCTGTCGGAACGGCAGCTATTGCAAAGTGCGAATTTAAATAATTTAAGAGATTTAATACTATTTAAACTAGCAACTAATTCGATGGTAAATAAAAATTGGAAGTATTGTCAGTATCTAAGATGTCCGGAGTTAAAGGTTGATTTGGTACTGAACAATCTCAATTATTGGTCTGCTGAAGGTGCCTTAGAAATTGTTGATTATTTAAGGTTCATGTTGGATAAATCGTCCGTTGATGATGATTTATTTCAAATTTGTACAGATTGGATGGCTAAAATACCTTTATATGAGCAGGTAAGATTATACATGTCGTTATTGTTTAGATAATATTTATTAATAATCATTTAATTATTTTGCAGATAGCGTCAATAATGGGAACTAACCATTGGTATGCTATCTATGAAAAATCTATTGAAAACCCGGAGAACATTGTGGAGATCTTAATGGATAGTCAACAGGTAATATATGATGGATTTGGTATAAGATCTTCCTTACCAAAACAGGTTTTCCGGGAATCAAACCAAGTCGTTATACTGTACATGTTTTTGTATTACCCTCGTGTATGTATATTAATTGATTATTGTAATTTTCAGTTTAAATTATGTTTAGACTGGGCTGACATCCATGACGTAACGGGACATATGAAAAATCTAATCATTGTGAACTTGCTACGACAGTTATTCGAATATTCAAATCAAGCGACTCCCTCCGTAGTTCAAAATCTGTTCGCTAGATTATCTCCGCCTGAAGCTTTGGAGCTGATGTTAGCCGAAATTTCAAAAGTCAGGAACGTGGAAATGCTTCGAGTGTGTCTTGATTATATAAATTCCCATTCGAACTGTTCGAAACCTTTTGAAAATCTAAAAATCGGTCTGCAAATAATTCTGGAAATGGAGGCGAATTTGCGTCACCTATTCTGGGATTTGATTGAGAAACCTTTACTTATGTTCGAGCAATTGCTGATGAATGGCAAACTGGATATTCTGACGGAAATTCTAAACAAGATATCTCCCAACTTGAAGCACGACACGAATGGCGATTACCTCTATTACAATATGAAAACCATTGACTCGGTTGTGATATCACGCAACGCGGTAGATTCTCTGCTAAGGTACTATGCGGAGAAGGCGTTGGATATGAAAAACCCGCGTGTCTGTCCATCTCCACCTTTAAAACCGTGGGACGATACTTTACTACAATCGATTGATTCGATAAACTTGGAGGGTGTGTCGCGGCCATTTGTGATGCCGGAACAGGTGCCTTCAAAGGAACAATGGTTGGAGGATTTTACGGCTGATAGATGCATGTTGTGTAAAATCTCGATTTTCTCAATGATCATACGGCGACATCACTGTAGGAGATGCGGTCGGCTCGTCTGTCACGCGTGTTCTAGGAATAGGATGCAGGTAATCCCAAAAAGAGCTAATAGACAATAGATTGGTTGGTGACGTTGACGTCATCTTTAATATCATGGACCTCAGTAGAATTAGTATCTGTGCATGACACAGATTTTTGGCGTAGCGATGTGTTTATATTTACGCGAATTAATTCGGCACAACCGAACTTACTCTAGTTTAATAATCGTGTACGAAGCCTAATTACCTATATACTAAATAATAATTCTTATAACACTACATACATATTTGTCTATGTCATATTTTTATTTACATTTATAGAAAAATATAGAAATTGTAAGGGATGCGAAGGGCGACCTTATCGCTAACAAGCGATCTCTTCCAGGCAACCCTACTTTCCTATGAAATATATAAAATAATAAATACCCATTGAAATATCAGCCACCCAAAAAGGTCACGTATATATTTGACATACTACAGGTGCCAACATATCCAAGTGGAGTAAAATTCCGTGTATGCGACGACTGCTATATCCAGACTATGAACAAAAAATCTTCAACGGATCAGGATAATATCATTACGAGTAGTAATTCCGACTCAGCTGGTAGTGGAGTCACCTGTATGGACTGGAGTCTATCAACCAACGCTAAAAAGAATGATGCTGTCCGTGATGAGTTCAGCTATGAATTTACACCTAATGTTACTCTATGCTTGTCTATTATGAAGATGCATACTATAAATCTGGATTATCCTAGGTAAGTTAAACGCCATGGAATAAATGTAGTTCCGTAATAGTTGCCATGGTTACGATGAACATTCCATGTAAAAATAATAAACATACGATTTTTTTTAAATTTATATATACATGTCTATTATAATATTACGCAAAACCAGTCGCGAGTTTCTTAAGGCAGTTTTAGCCGAGTACCTCTGTGGAACCAGCTGCCCACTGATGTATTTCCGAACCAAATCGAGTTAAGGTTCTTCACAAAAGAGCCTACCCATTCCTAGAAAGCTGGCAACACACTCACGAGCCCTCTGGGATTGAGAGCTTCCATGGGCGGCAGTAACACTTGACATCGAGCGAGCCTCTTGCCCGTTTGTTCTATAAAAAACAACCTTTTAGGTTTGGGCGTCAGATTTCTGTATGATGGTATCTGTGTCATGATCATTTCTTTTTTCTAATAGGTAAGTAGGTGATCCTTCTGTGCCTGATACACGCGACTTTTTAGATCTAATCCCGGTTATATAGGTTGGGGGGGGGGTCTCAGTTTAGACTCAGAATTTGTCCGTTGTGCGTAGTCCTGGCTAATTTAGCCAGCCTAGCTCCTTCCAGAAGCACAGAAGTCTCCTGGGCACAGGCTTCACGGAGCACAGTTCTCGTATTCTAGGACTACGTGGTTGGCTGATTCCTCTGCGCTGAAACAGCCTCTGCACAAGGGGCTGTCTGTCGCGCCTAAGACAAAAAGATTTTTATTAAGGAGACAATGGCCCGTAATTGTCCCTATCATTGTTTTGAGATTGGTTCTATTTCAAGCTTAGAAGTCACTTTGTTAGTTGCGGGTTCTCTGCTGGCAGAGCCATTTTGGACTGTCTGCTGTCCGCACTTCGTGACCATCGCTGAACTTGGAGTTCTGGCGAATCGAGGTTCGAACTAGCGCAAGCAATGGAAGGAGCGGATACGGGCCAGCAGGGATCATTCCGGAGCCTCTTCTTGCAAGCTCGCGGCAGCATTATTGCCAGAGAAGCCATCCCAATTTTCTTACAATGTTTTCCGCAAGCTAGAAATAGTCATTACTGTTCTACAACAGTATCTAAGACTATTTTCTATTAATTTATTGTTATACTTTCAGATTTCTTCTCGACCGAAGCGACGAAATAGCCCGAGAGCTGTCGATCGGCAGCTCTGGTGATTCGAGATGGCTCGTACGTGCTCGACGCTCGCTGCTACTAGCCGCTGCCGAGTTGTACTCGCGCGCACCTACAGACAAGCCGTGAGTTTTTTCTAATTAATATATTTTTGACTTTGTATTTTATTTATTTATTCAAGCAGACAATCATAAGTCCTAAAGGTTAATATTGTGATAGTTATAATATTTTCCTAAATATAATACTAGTTGGTTAGGTAAAGTATAAAATACAATGTATTCCATTAACAGAGAGCTGTATATCCATAGCTGGTTTATTAGAATATTCAATCTGGATGTAGGTCAGTTTTGGCCAAAATGTGTCCTTCTGAAACGAGGGATTATGGGACCTATTGAGAGTCTGAGTGCGGAAACTGAGTCCACAATTCTGGGGTATCTAAAGGGTACACGAAATTTAATTTAGTTAAAAGTTTAGGGTAATCAACCTGATTCATAAACGGAAACGATATCTTTTACTGGATTATTAGAAAATTATTACTTTTATATATCATAGGGGAGCTCGAGTGGCAGAAACAGGGGCGGCTCACGTAGCCCGATGCCTCTCTCACGCAGAAGCCATGGCCACGCTTGTCCACCATCAGGCTCACCACTTGGTGCCGCATCATGGCGCCCATCCCAGTAAGGCACATTCCTATTTCATTAACCGCCTTTCTAGATTAGGTTTTCTGGTTGTCATGGTACTCTGTGTATGTGATATTATTGGAATTGGATATTTGATGACATGATTTAGACTACCAAACACGCGTGTAGGTGGATGTCCAGAAGTTTCCCTGAAATTCAAAGTCAAAATGCCAACTTAAGGTGTTCCTTTGGACTCGACTGTTGTCCAGTTTTATCAAAATTGGATCGGTAATTTTTGAAATATGTCCATGTCAATTCAAATAATTTATTCCAATTAGACCACCTAAAATGACACTTTTGAATGTTAAATAAAACATAAACATGATTCTAGTTATCCCTTCCAAAAGGTAGTTTCGTGTGAACTTGAAGAAACTCTTCACTTACTCCTCTACGATATCTATATACATTAGTTAAATAATTATAAGTGAACACAATGTACTCCTAGAATAAAACTACAATACAAGTCAATTATTGAATTGTTGGTATACACGTTCCTGACATATTTACAAATATCGAAACCGTAGAATATACATTAAAGAGTAATAAAAAAAAAACATAAAACTGTGTGATGATGTTGTCAGACTCTGTATATTTTTCCTAATCTACCTAATTATAGTTTTCTGGACATGCATACCATTTTCTCATCATATCTAATCTCCAGGCCAAATAGTCCGTTCACTCTTGGAAGCTGAAAAATGGGAGTTGGCCCTGGAAATAGCCACGAAATCTGGTATTCCGCGATCGAGCGTTCTCGGCGCTTGGGGCAAGGCGTGCTTAAAAGCGGGCTGCTTCAGAGAGGCGAGGAGAAAATTCACTTTGTGTTTTAAAACCACACCCAACGTTTATATTGATATGTCAGAGGAGCTGGAGTACGGAAAGGAGGCAGCCGAAGTACAGTTTACGAACAGAAAGGTCCATAGTTTGAGGACTGGCGAAAGGTATATTGGAATGACATGAATGGGTGACATGTTAGGTGATGGCGGGTCCATTCCTTTAGTCCCTTCGTTCCTAGGCAAATCTCTCTTTAAACGTAATTCCACTTTTTTTCAAAATTCCCAATTTTCATCAAAATCGGCTTTGTAGTTTTTAAGATATGGACATTTGTGGGACTATAATGTATGCATCTTGGTTAACACATGTTTAAAGTGACATGGGATGTCGGTTCTATTTATTATAATGCGGAAATTAATTACTATAAGAAATTAGTTTTTACAATTTTGTAATAAAAAAAAAATATTTCTTAATATTCGATCGATAACGTCTTTAGAGAACATTACTTACCTGGGTTAGATTTTCGGCGACTATTTATTTATTTAACACAACACAAACAACCCGAGTGCCGAAAAATTATACTAAAAAATTAAAAACGAACATAATAAAATAATTATTAGTAATAAAAAAATGTGTTGTCAGTTAAAAATAATTAGGTTCACACAGTTGTCTCTGTAATACGAACTCGGGGGTTTCCCTAACACCAACTCCAAACGTGGCTTTAACTGAAATATCAAAAAATTCTAATACTCCAAGATCGAAATATGGCGAACCGAGTTTACAATAAAAACTTTAGGGGTTTGTAATCGTTATCTAGGGGTATTTGTAGTTAGTCCTAGGGGGAACTAAAGGTCTCAAATATGCTTTGAACTCAACGCCAGGTGCATTTCAACATCGAGTACACAATCAGAGGGTCGTGCGCGAACAAACCCACCATTACTTAATGAAATTATTAATATGCTTGAAGAGATGAATTATCCAGTGAATCAACAGCTGCTCGACAAAGCTGAGAATATTAAGGTAAGTGAACATTTCATTTCATCCAGGGCGATTGAAATTGAATACTTAAAAAAAAATATAATTTGAGGGTACACATAAATTCAATGTTCGGTACAGTTTTTACTTTTTTCGCTCAGTCTCGATTCCGAATTGTATGCTTCATCACTCTAAGAGCAGTGTTGGCCTAGTGGCTTAACCGTGTGACTCTCATGCCTGATGTGCCCCGGCTGTACACAAATGGACTTTCTATAATATTCGCTCGAACGGTGAATGAAAACATCGTGAGGAAATCGGCTTGCCTTAGATCCGTATCACCTCGACGTCTGCCGTTCCACGACTGAGCGTTTTTCAAGGCAATTCTTGCCGCGCTCTTCCGCTATGTGGAACCAGCTACCCACTGAAGTATTTCCGAACCAATTCGACTTAGGGTCCTTCAAGAAAAGAGCGTACCAATTCTTAAAGCTGGCAACGCACTCGCGAGCCCTCTAGCATTGAAAGTGTCCATGGGCGGCGGTATCACCTAACATCAGGCCTCCTGCCTGTTTGCCCCCGGTTCTATACAAAAAAAAAAAACAAAAAGTCGACGCCGTATATCAGCCACAGGAGGCTGATAGCCTACTTGCCTATTAGAATGACAAATGATCATGAAACAGATACAAAAATCTGAGGCCAAGACCTAAAAAGGTTGTAACGACACTGTATTATTTGTTTATCCTCAAGGAAGCATCCAAAAATATACAGTAATAAAATCTTTCACAGACAACAAACGAAAAACTATCGACGATGAATACAAGCAAGAAGATACTTCCATTAACAGAACCGGCTCTAAACATAATGCATATGTTGGCGAGTGTTAAAAAGATAAAACAAGGCGATTATAGTGATTTCCAAACGGCCACAATTCAGCCGAAAAAATCTTTGAACATTCTACGACGTAATAATACAGAGAAATTTGATCATCAAAACAAAAGGCTTGACCCATTTTTTTACAAGGAATGCGTGTTTTATTTAAGTAATTACGGATCTCATGTTGCGAATATCATGTTTTATTTGAAGCATAGTAATTTGGGGGAGGTGATAAAATATTGCTACGAAAATGCAGTTGACAAAGAAGTATTTACCGAATCAGTATATATGGAGTGTTTGAAGACGGATAAAGTTAGTGAAATGTTGAAAGCGATGAGCGATTTTGACAGTAGTCTCGAGATGTGGTCGGTGAGTAAGTATATGTATAGTAGAGATTTTAGTTTTAGGTTTGTTGTGTAATGCGGCAGATACATTTTTGTGTCTGTTAGACGTCGTCTAAACAATTATTGCACATGGAACTTGTTTTGCATTGCATATTCTTATGTTTGATGTATAGAATTATTTCTTTAAGTTTTTTTATCGATCCGTTTTATGTTTCCATATGTTACATTTATACGTAGTTGATCATTATATTAATTGTATTACATACATTATATGAGCAGTGTTGGCCTAGTGGCTTCATCGTGCGTCTCTCATTCCTGAGGTCGTAGGTTCGATCCCCGGCTGTGCACCAATGGATTTATTTTCTATGTGTGCAAACATTAGCTCGAACGGTGAAGGAAAACATCGTGAGGAACCTTGCCTTAGACAACAAGGCGTGCGTCAGGCACAGAAGGCTGATCACCTACTTGCCTATTAGTTTAACAAATGATCATGAAACAGATACAGAAATCTGAGGCCAAGACCTAAAAAGGTTGTAGTGCCGTTGATTTATTTTATTTATACATTATATCCTGTATCTTGGATGTACAACTGTAGTACAAATGTCGCAGCCAACTAGCTTAAGCCGTGTAATCAAGCCTCTCAATTAAACAGCGACCTGAAAGAAATTCAGCCAGTTGATGAAACAGCTAGGCAGCTGACTTGGATCGACTTTCATGACTTGCCTAGCCTGTTGACTGTTAATTTAAATTCAGTTCCACTTTCTGCCACCAAAGCTAGCTAGGCTAGCGTCGAAACTCTTCAAAGTTTAATCAAAAACAACAAGTATAATGGAACAGTGTAGTTACAATGATAATGTGAATTTAGCTCTAACTGACTTTGAATTTAATTTTAAATACATTTTTTTTATGTTAGATGAAAATTCTTTTTTATTTGTGCCACATGGTCCGCTCTATCGTACAGCCAGTTTATAATTGTTGTTACAAACGCTTCGGCTGAATATCTTTCAGGCCGCTAGTTAAACGGCTTAGTAAGCTGCAACATATACATTGCATCCTGAATTTTAAGGCGTCCTATAAAACAGTCAAATGTCAACATAAAATTGCGCTTACACATGATTCTGCGTTACGTTTTTAGCGCCTGTGCTACGCTGTATAACGAATAAATTCATTAAAATAAAGTTAGGTATAGAAAGACTACTCGGTGAATTATCATTATAACATTACAGGAATATATAATGCACATATGCCGTACGTTAGAGATGAACAAACGTCTCGATGCGCTATACGCGTTGCAGTGCGGTAGTGGCCAACATGCGCGCGCGTCGGCCTCTTGTGCATTGCTTTATTCGCGGCCAGTGATTGGACAAACGTTTGCCACTCTTTTGGCAAGACAACATCACCTTACTGCGGGGTTACATCATTTGGGACAATGCGTTCCGGTTGCAAATAGTAAGTGAAAATTTATCTGATTTAGTTTCAATGCCTTGAGTATTACATGAGTATACTATGTACTTTGGTTGGGTTTATTTAACTTTAACTACTAAATGTTCTAAGCTATTTTGGAAGAAACAGTATAGTCATAATTATAATGAGGGGCCATTCAAGTAAGCACTATAGGGGGGGGGGGTGTCTTTGATTTTCTTATTTGGTGATTACGTCAATAGTAAATATTTATTTCAGTTCAAAGTTCAGTCCACTAATAATAATTGTTCATAAAACAAAGATTTAATTTGTAATTGTATACTTAAAAATCTATGCTATTTTTAGGAATAAATGACCCTAAGTCAATACAGTTCCATTTAGATAGAAATACCATAGACAATTTGATGACAACGTTTTCTCGACAAATGGAATTGGCTAAGTACTTGGCTAACTGTGAAACTTCTAACAGACTAAACGACAAAGTGATACACGATATAATACCCTTCAACACGCGTCAGTCAGAGACAACAGACCATAGACCGCTGACACTCTTTGGTTCTAATACAGATAAAATTAAACTTATAGCCGTTATACTGGCAGCTGGACAGTCAATTGAAAGTGGATTTGAACTAGCTTTTAAGTAAGTTAACTAGATTTGTTTAAAAATTTGATATTTTTCTGTACCCTGAAGCATTGCAGAAGTAGTTCTACATCTCATACATACAAAAAAAAATAGTTTGTTTCGACATCTAATTTTTTTTGAACCTGTTTAATATTTACTATCTAAAGTTATAAATATATTTTAACGATTCACATTTTTTAGAATTATAACAGAACACAAGCTCGATTCAATGAATATATACAGTCACGTGGCTAGATATTTGGTAAACACTGATCGATTCATGGAGGTGAAGACACTGGCTAAGTGTATACGAAGTTCAAAGGAAACAGCTGCTAAGTAAGTACCTGTCAAAAGGGTGGTACCAGGTGCGATCTGGAGATCGAGACTGGCACTAGGATATCCCGGGATGGGTTATCGGTCATGTTGCTTTAGCACAGATAGCAGCTGGACAAATTCTGCTGCAAATCACCCGTCTCCTGTAGCTTAGTGTTTGACACATAGCGCAAAAACTGCGCTAATAACTTAAAATCTAGTAACAGGTTTCTATCTCGGGGCAAACGGAAGAATTTACCGAAGGTACTCCTTCAACGCTCACAGTGGACTTAACCAATGTGAGGGGGCTCAATTCTGACCTCAACCGCGGTTCTCTTTCACCTAGAAAGTGCGTAACCGGCCTTATTCTTCCTTACTGAGACTCAGATATCCTCCTCGGCTGATACTTCCTACCTCTCCTACCCGGGGTACAAATTGGAACATTTTTTTGTGCCGCGGGCTGGAGTTTGCGTGTACGTCAGAGAGGATATCTGTTCTCGTCGCCTCGGGACTCTTGAAGGAAGGGACCTATCTAGCCTCTGGCTGCGCGTAGACTGTAATGACTGATCACGATTGCGAGACGATGCCAAGACGACGGAGTACTACGCGCTCTCCGCGGCCCGGCTTTTAGGGTTGTTGCCGTATTTGGCACTATCGGTCAGCAGTTTGATGTGGGATGCGGTCTTTCTTAGCGTCCTACCCATGGGGGTCTATATGCTTTTCGTCGGAAGCTCCAGATTCCGTCGCTGCCTAAATACCTTCCTTGTTGTCCAAAATAATGGAATCCACTATTATTAACAATAGCCATCTCCTAATGTATCTAGAGGGCTAGCAGCTGATTAGCAATTAACAATACTGCTTACGTCGTGGTCGATCATCTGGTGACCTTCTTGTATACCTTACACATAGATGGGCAGAGGCAATTAAGATCAAGCGCTAGCGGTTCGTCCGAGCTGTTCGAATCGTCGTAGACGAATCCCTTTTCGAGCGGCTTGATCCCTTGGGGTTACGTCGAGATGTGGGCTTACTCTGCATCATCTACCTCATTTACCATAGAGAGTGTTTGGATTAATACCTGCAGCTGAGTTTCATGATCGAACCTCGAGGCATAATACGAAATTCTACCCGTATCACCTCAATGTCCGTTGTTCCACAACTGCGCGTATTCTAAGGTAGTTTATGCCGCTCACCAACATAATGTAGGACCAGCTGCCCATTGAAGTATACCCGAACCAATTCTACTTAGGATCTTTCAAGAAAAGAGCGTATCAATTCTTAAAAGGTCGCGAACCTTCTGGCATTGCGTGTCCATGGGTATCACTTAACATCAGGCGAGCTTTCTGCCCGATTCCCCCTGTTCTATATAAAAAATCTATTTCTATTTGTCATTTTAAAGCTTTTTTTTACTAAGAACTTTCTTCTAGTCTGATGAGCGACCAAGTATTAGAAGCGGGGGTGTCAGCCGTAGTTCGGCGCTGCGAGTCTCGAGGGCAACTGTTTGATGAACAAGCTGAAATACTCATTGCAGATATTAATAGTGTTACTATAAAGGTGTGTGTATAGTTTAAGTTTTTATTAAATAAAAAAAAAAAACAATTCATACTAATTGATACATTTTACCATAATTTGTAGGTAGTTACAAAGATTAGAACACAAAAAAGTGTTTTAGTTTTAGCCTGTTAAAATTGCAAAGAATAATGTCATATTTGCAACCTTATCTGTGTCTCAAGCCTCTGAAACATTATTGATATTATATTCCTTTATATGCTAATTAAAATATGCCAGTGAATTTCACAAAAAAATAAGCAATTTGTCTGCTTCATTGGAAGTTTCAACATTACTACTGTATTTATTATGATGTATAATATTAAAAGGCCTTGAGCCAAGAAACCCCTATTTACATGACTTAACTGTTCTTATAAAAATTAAATAATCATGGACTAAATTAATGGTTAAATTGAGATAGATAAATAATGAAACACGTTAAAACAGAAGCAGATATTTGGTTTGTATCATACAGATATGTTGCATTTCTTTCTACAGTTCTGACATTTACATAAATTTAACAGATATCCTGTTATCTCACCTGCCACAATGTAAGCAGCGCCTACATCATGGCTGCTCGTAATGATCGCACCAATGACCTGCGCCGGGTGTTGCAAGAAGCTGAGAGAATTGGCAATGATCAAGTGCGGAATGCATGCTTAAAGAGACTTACAACGAAAAATAAAGCCTAGCTGAACCGTTTGATATTATATCTGTGATTGTATTTATAGGGATTGAGTATATTTGAGATAAAGTTATATTTCTATTGTTTAAAGGACATATTATTAGTATATAGAAATTGGGTATAAACATTTTAATAGCTTATTATTCACTGCCTTTTTGGCGTGCTTTATTATTAAATTTAAAAAGTTCAATGCAATTTATTTCTCGTTTTTGTATAAAAAGTTTTATTAAAAAAGTATGTTCTCAAAGTACACATTGAGACAAGACAGATAACCATTATATCAGAGTAAACAACCAAGTATCTAAATGTTTTTGGTCTCAGTTTGTGATAATTCTTACCAAATAAGTTGAATGTTCATTGTAATTTTTAAATATATGGATTATTATATAAATTCTAAACATTTTCTTTTCTTATAATGTGCCAATATGCATATTATTAATTTATGTATTATGGCTTAATCATGTAAAGTCAAAATATTGGACTAAATTAATAGATGTAAAAGACAAATCAATATCCAGTTTATATATGTATTTATAGTTTTCATAATATTAGGTAGTGACAGTCTTTTACCAGCAGACATTTAGGCAAGACTCCAACTCTTCAAATCTCATTTGAGAGAAAAGCACATTTAATGGACCTCCACCCGTGGCTGTGGTGATGGGCATGATCAGTTGTTCGCCTCTTTGCTTAATCTTAGACTCGAATCTATGTGATAAAGATGCTGCTTTATTGGGCTGCCATTGCCTTTTTTGGTTCCTTCAACCTTTCTAAGCCATTGATACTAGTTTTGAGTAAATTGAAGTGTGCATTTTGTAAATGTTTGTACATCTTTCAATAACATGGATTTAATTTACTATGACACTGCCCTCACTAAACATGCCTCTGCATCATTTTAGACTCAGTCTATGTGACAAAGCTAGTTCTTTATTGAGCTGCCATTGCCTTCTTTTTTGGTTTCTTCAACCTTTTTAGGCCATTGATATTAGTTTTTAATAAATTAGAGTATGCATTTGTGAATGTTTCTACATCTTTCTGTTCAACAACTGTTGATATTTTTTTACTATGACACTGTGCCCTCATTAAACATTTGTACTCAGGATTTGTAATAGCTAATCCACCCTTAGGATTCGGAGCTTTCCGACCATCGTCTGGAAAGGATAAATTCATGGTAGTTAATAAGGATTAAACAATCTGGCTAGAAAAGAATAATGCAAGCTTACATCTTTTCATTGTCACTGTTACTGATCCTGTCGTTCTGGCGTTCTGGAACAGCTTAGTGAGCTCATTTAGAAACTTAAACAATAAAAAAATTATTAGCTATCTCTCAAGTAGTGATAAAATTTACCATCAGTAATAATTTCTTACCACTTCATTATTTAATAAGACCATTCTTGAGAAAAATCTTTTTTGGAGTAAATATTTCTTATCGCACTGAATTAATTATAACAATTAATAATTTAACATTTAAATTGTCGATATAAATGTGGTTTTAAATTTAACACGAATGCAGCAAAATTCCACACGTTAACTTTATGTCATTGTCAAATTGTCAATATTCACACTGCCTTATTTGTCATTTTTCAATATATTTTTTTTTTTAATAATTTTATGGCCTGGTAACGAGACCTTTAAGCCATCAATATATTTAAATATATGAACCATAGAATACATGTCAATATTTGAACAGGTATTGAATATACTATACTATACTATATAAACTTTCGAGTATCACGAACAATCTAAATAATAAATAAATGAGAAAACTTTTCATACGCTAATTGATGTTTAGGTTTATGTATCATTAATTATATAATTCTTTGAGACCATTAAATTTAAATGTATTTACTATTGATATTTTTAGTGTGATAATAATTCAAAAGGGATCATTCTTAAGAGGCACTCGAATATCTCAGCAGTGTATTATATTCTATGATGCATAATGTATAGAATACATATGTACACCACCATATATTAAATTGCAGTAGTGTGTCGAGGCGTAGAACACTTATATAGTTGATAATAGCAAGTTCAAGTTCACATTTTATAAATCAAAATTTGGAATTAACTGCTATCGTAGTATCGTTATTAGCGAAGCCATGTCTCAAGGTAAGAATTTGTTATCTGTTATTTAAATGTGTGGCCTATGATAAGCAGTCCACCTGCTTATATTTAAATAAGTGATGTTGATAAAATATTAACACTAATATGTACACAATAGCCATGGTTATAGTATATAGTTTAAATACTTTATAATGTTTTTTTTTATAGAAATTTCATAATAGCGAATTATTAATGCATTGCCTTATAACGATTGCAATAACTTGTTATTTTAAAAATTTAGATTTAGATTCTATATTTTTTTATATAACATTTGGTTCTGCACTTCTTGCACTCATCATTTTTCTTTTTTTAAGTTTTTCTCTTACTGGGATTGCCTGGAAGAGATCGCTTATTAGCGATGGATCTTTAATTTGCCGCCAATTGTGTTTCTTTTATTTTCATTGCAACGAAGTGTGATTAAATAAACAACTATGGTACAAGACAATGTGCAAGCTCAAGCTAAGAAATTTTCATATCATTTTTTGAACAATTTTAGCAATTTACGTAAGTACTGCGGTTGGGGTTGGCGTTGTTGGCGGATTATTTCTATCATATCATATGTTTAAAAAGGTACAAAATAAAACTAAAATTCCCGAGCAATGGATCCCAGTGGGGACCTTAAAAAACTTATTGGTGTATCCTATAAAGTCTTGTGCGCCGATCCTACTGAACACAGCAGAATGCACTTCATTGGGTTTGAAGGATAATTGGCTGAGGGACAGGTATGTTTAGTAATAACGAAACTTAACTGCAGTACAGTCTACTTATTGGAATCATACAGAAATCAGTAGTAGTAATGTACCAATTACTTTTTCTCATATTTATATAAACATTAGACATTCCAGACGTCATGGTAATAAGAACATTTTTAATATATATAATAATAATTTTTATGATAATTACCTACAAACTTATCGCTTTTTTAAGGTTCCTAATGGTAACTGATTCAAATTATCATTTTCTAACGGCAAGAAAACATCCGAATCTTCTTCTTGTGTATTCATCGTTTGAGAAATTTATTTTAACTTTGAAACACAAAGATATGGAACCACTTAGAATTAACTTGGATGAGGTACGTCATTAAATTTTAACCATTTATATAAGAGCTCTTTTTAAGATTTCGTTTCAAATAAGTAAAGATATGTAGAGTTATTTAATTATTTGGTAAATTTGTCGAGTTCACCTTAAAACAGTTCCAATTTTTTTATCGTTATATACGACTTGTATGTAGTACCCCAATAATAATATTAAGGAGGCGCATAGCTTTGGACCCCTAAAAAAATATAAAAACCAATAATATTACTATACTACATACATGATTTATATTGGTTAGGTTAGGTTTTTATTTATTTAAGCGGCGAATATGATCAGACTAGGTTAGGTTTAAGCCACAAATTTGTACCTTCTTTCATTCATGCGTGCGCCACCATTATTAATATATTATTGCATGGTACACTTCCACATGGTAATTTGCCAATTACTTATATTATATATGTCTGTGCTAAGCATTTTAATTCACGGTAATTTGGTTGTAGAATGATACCTTCCTTGATAAATATTAACCACTATCGCTGAATAAGAGTTTAAATTGGAGCCCCACTTCTACTATTCTTGAAGTTACAACGTAAACAACCTAACAAACTCTTGACCCTACTTATATAATGTGTCGTAAAACTTGTCAGTTTTTGCAATCACATTTAATTTTACGTAATACTATTTTTAGGTTATTGAATTGCAAAAGCCCCAAAGTGGTGATGTTTGGGGTACCAAAGTCCCTATTTATGACTGCGGTTGGGCTGCAAGCGATTGGTTTTCAAGGTAGCAATTAAGTTATTTAGATTGTTGAAGTATTTATGTGATTGGAATAGTCTGTATTAAGGAAACGTGCCTAAATTTTAAAATCAACAATTACGAAAAAAACATCTTAACATCTGTATTATAGACTATTCTGATAGAATTTTAAATTATAAATAATTTAATAGATAATTTTGACAATGCATTGATGTGAAGTTGGTTAAACAACAGAAATTCCTCTCCCTCAAAGGCTGACAACGCATCCAATAAAATGACCACTTTTTGGGCATCTTATATGCTCGTTTGCCCCTCCTTTTTCAATAATCAAATAATATATTTAACGAAACCATTATGTAAGCTCTTAAAGCTAGACTAAATGCTTAATGCTTCCAGATTGCTCGGTTCCACAGAAAACCCCATGAAACTTGTTTTATACGCTTCGAAAAAAAGTCGCAAACTAGCTCAAAGTAATTTACACAATATTTACAACTTTGGCAGTGAAGATACGGTATCTATAAAATATTTTATTACTTATAAGAAATAACTTTAAATTTTTATCGATAATTATTGATTAATGTGTAATGAAAATTTGTTTTTATAAACTTAAAAGAAACATTATCTAACTAGTTATTTGTCTAACTCCTTCCTTTTGAAAAGGTTCCTTGATTGGACTAGACAAACAATCATTGTTTTTGTTTCGAAATTAAGAACAGAAGCAAGACAACAGAACACAGAGCTTTATTTAATACATTTTGATATTAGTAAATATATAAATCTTGTATTACAGGGCGTCTTCACCGATGATACAACATACAACTTAATTAATGAAGCGTCGGTAAACGACGTTAAGCAAAAAGCCCCAAACAGCGACATATCTATTCGCAATTTTAGACCCAACTTCGTGTTGACTGGAGCTAAGCCGTTTGAGGAAGATAATTGGAGATTTGTTAAAATTGGCAGTGTTGTTTTCGAAATAATTATGCCTTGTTTCAGGTCTGTCTGTTGAAAGTAATAATCTGTTTCTATAAGGAGATTTTTTCAGAGCAGGCCTCTGTATAAATTAGTTTTGAGCCTAATTCTAATAGATAACTCGACCTTGATTACGTATGTACATGTATTGGACACTAAATTCTACTGGGGTGGGCATTGCTCCGCGTTAAATCACCTATGCTAATTGGGTGAAAATTTATATTCTTGTATTGATCGTTTTTATTAATTCTTTGATTTTTGTTTTATCGATGTTCTTTTCCTGTTCCTTAACATAAATTTTGTTTCCACGGGATCGTTGTTGAAGTCAATAATAACAAAGATTTTCTTCAGATGTGTGCTTACAACAATTAATCCGGAAACAGGTGTGCCTGATACTAACTCAGAGCCATTGGAAACTTTGAGAAGGTGAGATGAATTATTTAAGACATTATTTTTCTGAAATTTTTTCATGTTACGTCAAATGCATACTTATTTATGTACGTACAAACAACCAGTAAACGTCTGTACCGTGCAAGCTTGAGCGCACTGCTCTAAATTGAGGTGATTGAGTCTAAATCCCTAACACGGTATATACTTTATTATCGACATGTATGTACTTGGATGCTGGGATTATATTCCATGAGATGCCGATCCACCTGACGTCGCAGGCTGCAAAACTGTTTCACTTTTAATCCTTTGAAGTTGCTGAAATATCCGTTCGCATTAATACTCCAGGTACATTCTTTGTTCAGCATTCATCAGAGCGACACTCTTTTTCTGCTCTAGTCTGCTTATTGAATTATTATTTGCTCGGAAATATAATACAGTCATTGGCTATGTTTATAAGGAAAAGGCTTGTAACTTTAGTACCTATTTCAGCTATCGCCTTCACGAAGATCCGCAAATCCGCAAATCAATTGGTAATTCACCTCGAATGGGCGTGCAAATGGCCCTTCGATCACCACCTGGTGGAACCGTTAATATAAACGATACCATTTACATTGCTTAGGTGACACTTTCGAACTCAAGTCTCTCGGAATCCTATAGTGATTGCATGAAATTTTAATTTTATTATGCGTTGAATAATTTTTTGTTACTTTGTACTTTATTCAATTAAATATGTACATGTATACGATAAGTCTTTACATATTTTAATATTTAATCGTTAAATAAAACATCACTTTGTAATTATATTATAAACAAGACTGCTATGGTTCGATTAATACAAACCGACACAAAAATATATTACATTATTTTGTAAAATAAAAATAATAAAAAATAATTATATAATATCTTTCAAATAAGTAGTATAGTAATTAGGTTAGTAGGGTTATAGTTAAAAAGATACGTAGTATTCGTATATGACCATAATTTTGTACCAAAAATTCAAGCTAAGAATATCTTAATTGTAATGAAATTGATAGATTAATGTACTCATTATTTATTCCACGTTGTCTAACATATTAAGCCGGCAAAGTACAAAATCATTCTCCGATATTCTTGGATAAAATTTAAAAAATGTAATAATCTGATCTACAGACAAACATTCGTTATTTTATTGTTTATATGAACTATAAATTAAGTCGATATGTTTTTTTAATTGGTAGACAATAGAGGCGTTCTACAACAGAGGGCTTTTGAGGCACTGGGCTACCACCTCTGTGCCGGTTGAGATATTTCTAAGGGACCTTTCAAAAAAGAGCAACATACATGTAATCCTTTTTATTAAAAGTAAACGTTACATTGATATATCTACATTATGTCTAAAACGACAATAATTGTCTTTTATAACACTGCCTAAAAAAAAACAACAGTAAGAAATCGTGCTAATTAACTAGTAAGTTCTTACAATTGCTTTTGTATAGATATAATATAACTTGTACATGCAACAAATGTCAAATGTATAAGGACAATAAGATAATAAATTTACGCTGTAAATATTTTTATCTGAAACAACATGAGAAAATACCTACTATTCACGATAAGCAGTGCATAAAGTGGAGTCGCATAGTTTTCCGTTATATTATAAACAATATTATTATTTCTTAGTAGTAATACCAAGACAGAGTCTCGAGATAATTAACTATTATAAAGGAGTGATGTTATTAACAACTAATATAGCAATTGTAAATACCTAGCGCATTGCAGCGGTTATTTTATTACGTAATAAAGTTTCGGTCAAAAATAATTCTGATCATATGTTGCACGTATCTGTCAAATATAAACGTCAATACTCTACAGAAAATTAAGCGGTTTTCGATTCTGTAATCTGTGTTTACTATTTGCTTGTGTCACAGTTGCTTACGTTACCTTAACCGTGTGTAATACATTTTAATTACATCGAACTAAAAGCAACAATGTCAAATCAAGGTAAGTTGCAATTTCAGCGTAATGCTGATTTAGATTGATTTTTATTAAGACAGATTTATAATAGAGTCGGCCATAGACTACGTCTGAAGGTTAAATAACTATAAAGTATACAGTATCCCGTCTAGTTCTTTTTATTCGAGATTACAGAACTTTTAAATTAATTCTAAGATGTAAAACGAAGGTTATTTAGTCGCAATATTGTTTTTTTCCTAGATTCTATTTAAGAAATTCAATGCGTACTTATTCGGTTTAGAGGGCCTTAGTAATCTTACTTTTTCGTGAAAAACCTTTATAAAAAAAACACTTTTAAAAAATCCACGTAAGGAATAATTTAATTATAATTACATTGGTAAATTAATGTTAAAATTGTGTTAAAAATAACATTTTTATTTTAAGCACTCCTCACAATGCAAAATTAGTTGATTCTATTCCACATACACAATCGAAAACTCGGAACTAAAAACTTGACTTACATTAAGGATAATTTTCAATAGGTACTTACGCTAAAGCCGCAATAGCATCAGCCGGCGTTATAGGTGGCGCATACGCAGCTTATCAGCTGTATAAAGAGCTACAAAAACCAAATTTACCCGAAGAATGGACCCAAGTTGGCACCCTGAAGAACATTTATGCCTACCCAATAAAATCGTGTGGTCCAATTGTTTTAAATAGTGGAGAATGTAGTCTGCTAGGTTTGAAAAATGGTTGGTTAAGAGATAGGTACGTGAACGGATCTGTCTTTAAAGTATATCCAATAATATTGATAAAGGAATTTACTAAAAGTATTACTTGCAACGATTTTAAAATGTTTTAATTTGGCACCTTGATCAGTCAATTTGTTTGTCAACTTTCTGTTACAATCTCTATTGCTGACATGTACTCAAAACATCGAATTATATAGGTATTTATAGATTGTATAATCTTACGAAAAATATAAATATGAATTCATCCAGGATTAATTAAATTTTTATAAATTATTAGTGTTGACCTGAATAAAACTATATCTCATAATTAAAATTTTTATATTAAATACATCAAAACTCACTTTTCGCTTTTACAGAGTGTTGATGGTAGTGGATGACAAGAGCAACTTCATAACAGCAAGGGCCTACCCGGAACTTCTATTAGTTCAGCCATCGATCACGAATTCTATTCTCACTTTAAACCATCGTGATATGGAACCGGTCTCTGTGAATTTAGCTGAGGTGGTTGATTTCATTTATGTTTTAGTAATAATAACCCAGTAATAAATAAAATAAACAAAATTAGTCTTCGCCTCAGACGTCTGCATCTATGATAAGTTAAGGCAAGATGGTAAGCAGCCTTCTGCACGGTTAAGATAGCTCCAGTTTATAAAAAAAACATGTTGAATTTGACAAACGAAACTTCCGTTATTATCTGTAGACTGTGAATCTTACCTTAAGGCTCTTTTTATCCAAGTGCGTACATAGGAAGAACAATCACACACAATATCACAGCCGAGATTCGAACACACGATCTAATAGTTCAGAATCGGATGTGTGACTAGGCAACACTGAGTAATTATGTTATTTAGGTCTTTAGTTCAAACCTCGGATCGCAGTAACAATTTTTATTGTAAAGATCTTCTAGTATATTCTTAGAATAATATCTAAATTTAATATAATATCGTGGAAGTTTTATTAGTCGGCACTTTCTATATTTAAGGTGATAGCCTTACAACCCCAGAAGACCGCTACAGTTTGGTCGGTCTCTGTGCCAGTTCATGACTGTGGCTGGGAAGCTGCCGAGTGGTTTTCAAGGTACGTTTAAGACAGATTTCGTGTAAGGCAAAAATATAATAAAATTAACTAAACAAGGTCAAAATACTTTAAAAAAAATTTGGCATATGGGCTCAAATCGATTCATACATAGATGGTAACTTGAGACATTATTTACATTGGGTAATGTTTTTGATGAATTTTATGGAAATTTCAAAGAACATAATTTGACTTCGAATACTTGCTTGGTAATATTTTTTCAGTTTATTAGGAATAAGTTCCTAATTGATATGCTATGTAATAGTATAAAAAAACGGTGAAGTTTTAAACTAATCTGAAAGCGAAGTTTAATAACTTTTTTTTGTATTTTAGTGTGAAAATATATTGAAATAATATCGTTTTATGTCTCGCATTTTCAAATTTTGATCTTTAATTATTCTTTTAATATTAATAAAACACAAGAGTTTAATCGTTTTTGTGGATCAGAAGAAAAAAAAATAGGTTAACATGGATACATTACATGAAAACCTAAAAATGGTTTTGCTTTTTTATAATTCATTTGGGGTACATTACAACAAATTATCACCTCCTAACGAATACGTCCAATTACCAATAATCCTGTATTTTAATAAAATGATATGTAACCTAAAGATACCTCTTATTGCAGGCTATTAGATAAATCAACTACAAACTACAGGCTCGTGTATTACGCGTCTCAAAATAGCCGCAATTTAAGAAGCACTACAAATAAAATGTACAAGTTTACGAAAAACGATACGGTATTTATATTGTTTTATTAAGTAAACCTATTATATAGACTATAGAATATGAGGCAAACAAACTTACTATGTACCTCGTATATGGATGATACAGTAACTGCCGAAGCAATCATTGTTTCGCTAGGACGTGAACAGGGAATACGTAAACTTTTTTTTTAATGTAATGCAGGCAAACGGGCAAGAGGCTCACCTGATGTGAAGCGATACCGCCGCCCATGGACACTCACATTGCCAGAAGGCTCGCAAGTGCGTTGCCGGCCTTTCAAGAATTGGTACGCTCTTTTCTTGAAGGACCCTAAGTCGAATTGGTTCGGAAATACTTCAGTAGGCAGCTGGTTCCACATAGTGGTAGTGCGCGGCAAAAACTGCCTTAGAAAACGCTCAGTTGTGGAACGACGGACGTCGAGGTGATACGGATGGTATTTCGTATTTTGCCTTGACGTCCGATAATGAAACTCAGCTGCGGGTATTAGACCGAACAACTCTTCTGTACACTCCCCATGGTAAATGCGGTAGAAGATGCAGAGGGACCCAACAACGCAACGCCAAGGGATCAAGCCGCACGGAAAGTGATTGGTCGTCGACGATTCGAACCGCTCTTCGTTGAATACGGTCAAGTGGAAGGAGCTGGTAATGGGGAGCTCCCGCCCAGAGGTGAGAACAGTATTCCATGTGGGGCCGAATTTGCGCTTTATAGAGTTGCAAGCGGTGGCCCGGAGTGAAGTACCGTCTCGCCTTGCTGAGCACACCAAGCTTTTTGGAGGCTAATTTAGCCTTCCCTTCCAAATGACCGCGAAACTGGACGTTATTCGATATGTCAACGCCCAGTATTCCGATGTTAGCTGAGGCTTTAAGAAGAGTGCCTTCAAAGAGGGGAGTAGCGACAAAACTATACAATATTTCTTTTTAATAAGGTGAAAATACCCATACGCAGGCCCGCGCCATGTATATTGCGCTTGACGCGTGGACTGTGGCGCTCTGATATTCAGTGGCTTAGCGAGACTCCACCCACTAAAACATCTCTAGACTTTCACACGCCCTTAAGATGTGCCCTCAGGTTTCGCCAGGCATTCTACCCGAGCTTATATCCAACATAGAGAGCTTAATTACGACTTGCGGTTCCAGGCCACTTAACCATTAGTAATTTCCATCCCTACGACTGTGCCCTCAATGTACGATTTTAGCACTTGTCCGGCACAGCACAAAGGCTGAGAACAAATTGAAATATCCCTCATCTAGCAGACACTTAAAACCGCCAGGCTATGGGGCCCTTAAACTATTTCATACTTATAATGACTTGTACCAAATAACCGTTGCTTATAAGATAAATAAACTTTATAACTATTTATAGGGCGCCCTCCCAGATGAAGTTACCTTTAATTTAATAAACGAGGCGTCCGTGGAAGAACTGAATGGTAGATTAAAGGACTGCCAAGTGACACATCGTAATTTTAGAGCCAACTTCGTGTTAGACGGCGCTAAAGCGTATCAAGAAGATCAGTGGAAGTTCGTCAAGATAGGATGTAATATATTCGAAATCATAAAACCTTGTACGAGGTAAGTATTTTTATCTATTAAATCGGAAAATATTGCAATAATTGTAGATTGCTCATCACTGTCCGACGGACTGAGTGTAAAGTTATTATTTTCTCTAATTATAAGACATAAATGTATGTAAGATCAAAGTAGAAACTTGGGGAAATACTTTGGAGTATTAAAGATGTAACCCATCAGTTTTTTTTTTAAAGAAATGTGAAATATTTTTGCTAATTGTAATAAAATTTATGCACAGATGTGTTATGACAACTATTGACCCAGAAACTGGAGTACGCCATACAAAGGCAGAGCCATTGGAAACATTAAAAAGGTATATATATTTTTTGACATAACGACTTCATAGCCGATTAATGAAATGAAAAAAAAATATTATGTAAAATAATTTTAAGTTTATAATAATACAAATAGCTTTAATCCGATTATACTTTCAATTTTTAATGTATCATCGTTTTAGTTTAGTTTGTTTTTTTGTTGTTCCTATTTAGTTTTGTCTTAATAACTGTGTATTACATGTATTTTGCACTACTTGCCTATCTTATTTAATACATTTATTTTTCTTTACTCACAGTGGTTGCCTGGAAGAGATCGCTCGACAGCGATAAGGCCGCCAGTTGCCCTCCTTTTGATTTAATTATGTTCATTTTTTTATTTTCTGTAGTGTAACGAAGTGTTAATAAATAAATAATTATTATTGTTCAATGTGTAAAAGCTATGCTAACCAAAGACAATACTAAATATTATGCAATAAATTTGCAGCTACCGTCAAATACAAGATCCGGAAGTGCGCAAGACGGCCGGTAACTCACCGCGTATGGGAATACAGATGGCGCTGCGCTCTGGTGGTGGCGGACTTGTGTCTCTGAACGACCCCATTTATGTTGCTTAATGTCATTTTATTTAATCATTTTAGATACTTTTAGATATTTATCAGAATTGTTCAAATTAAACACAGTTAAGTAATTTGTTTATTTATTTAACATTCGCTCGAACGGTGAAAGGAAACTGGCTTGCCCTAGACCGAAAAAGACGACAGCGTGCGGTCACGCAGAGGTCGATAACCTACTTGCCTATTAGATTAAAAAATGATCATGAATCATACAAAAATCGGAGGCCCAAACCTAAACAAGGTTGTAGCGCCACTGTTTTTTTTAAAGGATAAGTAATTCAATATTTATTATAATATTAAATTAATAAGTTTTTAAAAGGCTATATATATTATTATATGTATATATATAATGTTCTAAATTTCTATATATAACACGTTTGTACACATATTTCCGAGAAACCAAGTCATCAAGACCTTCGATTTGAATAAGGATTATACCACCAGGGAACAGTTCAAGTTTCATCCAAATTGGTTTATTACATATTTCGGAGGGTCTACGCATTTGTGGAAGTTATATATATATATGTCGCAGATTCAACGCGATTAATAATTGCAAAATTGGTGTTACTACCGTCGTCCGACATTATAACAGTCAGTGCGCACGTCCGGCGCAGGCGACGTTCGAAACTCAAGTGACTAAAGAATTCACTTACTGCCACGAAACAGTCGCGCCACTGACATTTGGTAGATCACACAGATTAGGCATCGTCAATTGTCAACGTTGACAGTCTACCTTACCATACCACTCCGCATTCTACGACTAACTTCAGAGTGGCGGGAATATTTTAAACTTTTTAACGTATATATATATATATATATATAATAGGTACTTGTATGATAGACTATGTTGACAGGTATATGAAGTCGATTTTTTTTCTAATTATATTTTATTATACTTCTAATTTATAGAATTCTACATATATTAAATGAAACATGGAATGGCCAAAACAAATATATTTAAATTCTCACAATTTGCGCTGCAATACTGTTGGTATCTTGGTTGGTTATAAGCAGACGAGCAAAGGTCCCTCCGCCAGTGCCTTTCGTCAAATGCTCAGGATTCACAACCACACACCCATTCATCTCCTAAAAACATATTTATTTTTAATTAACCAAAGACTTAATCATTGTCATCACTTTTATGAGGTGTTACTCATAAAATATAATAAATCAATCTTTTAACTAAAGATCTCTTTCGTCTCTTTCTGCGAAATTTTGTTTATGCTGCGATTAAAAGAGACAGTTGACTACTTTAGTGAAAATGTGTTATTATTAAATATATATGTTTAAATTTGACATCTTAATTGTTGTAGTTGAATGAAATTAAACAAAAAGTTAATCGCTTTGTTAAAATAATTACATGTAATCGTAAAATTGTAATTGATTTGATCTTTTAATATTAAAAAACACACAGGTTAGAGATGTCTTTAATAAATTAATTAGATTAGACATACCTTTACAAAGTATCGAAAATTGGAGGGTAATATTAATAAATGCGGCGTACAGGGCAACTGCGCGTGCGCTGCCCATAAAGGAGCGTCAACACGCAGCGAGGGTGGTGGCGGCCATATTGGATACGCACATTGCTGGTATAACACGTGACTGGCTAAACGAGATAGTTTGTCACCACCAGTTCCACTGTAGAATTAAAAACAGTTTTATATTATAGTATTTTCGACAAAAACGGTCATTTTTAAATAGAATATCTACGTACGTATACGTTATTAGGATTACAATGGAGATGGATGAAAAAATGGATGTATGGATGGAAATTTACTCAAATATGTGGCGCAAGGTAGGTCAGGACGATATGAGAGGATGAAATGGGATAGTTAAGGGAAGGTCTACTGAGTATTAGCTTTTTATTTGCGATACTTCTGTATACATAACTCGTATAATTCAATAGAAATTGTAATGGTTTCTCGAGTAAAACGATGCGGTCTTTGAGTTTCGTGCTTAGCCTAAGTCCCACCTCTATATCCTTACATTTCACCACATAACCCTAATCATCTATAACATCATCATCTAAACCACATTAGAGACTGATACAAATCCTCCCCCAGTCCATAAACTGGCAGATTTCCCAATGTTAATATAATTAATTAGTTTGATTGCCTAGGCAATAATTATCGTTTAGGGAGAAAGTCCAGAAATTTATCTTCATTCAATTTTGTAGGAATATTAATATACAATGTAAGCTCTATGTAGTTACGTTGAAAACTGTTTTCTATGTTTATAGACTTTATAGGCAAAACAAATCTATATCTTTTAATTTTTTTCTTAATTATTGTGTAAACTTAGAGAAAATAAAACTGTTTTATATGAACATAAGGCAAAACAAAGTTAAATAACTCCGCCGTTATAGTGTTTGACCAAAACCGTGACGTCACATGATTACACTAAATATATACTCACAATGATATTTCCTCCTGGCTTATATGCATAAGGGCATCTGTGCTAGTGGCTGTCACTACCACTCCATTTATATTCAAAGTGCATGGGTCGGGCAAAAAAAATATATTAGCAGGCTGCTTCCTCATCGAGTATGGTGGAGTCGGATAGATGTTTACATGAAAAGCATCCTTTTGACTGGAGACTATGTATATTTTTGTGTTCGGACTGAAAAAATTGTAAGGATGTCCGTGTAAAAACTTGTATTATTTAGAAACACATTTAGCCTTGAATGTTGACATCCTAGGACTAATGTCAATTTTAAAAACGTCAAATCATTTAAACATAATTATATGACATACATTCGTGATTTCATTATTTGAACAAATTCAACATTAATAATGTGAAATTACCTTGAAGTACTAATTTCTCCTAAGCTGTCCATGAGTTTCTCGAAAAAGGACTTAAACGTCTCAGCCATAGAGTTGTCTTTGACTTTACTATGATCTGCGTCTAGGAAAGGCCCGGTCATTATGACTATGTGGGGTCGATGCCTGTTTATGTACGCAACGAAATCTTTTAACGGCTCGTAGGCCAGGCTATTTGACGTAGTATATGGACCCGCTGCAACCACCATAGACAAGTTTCCTGTAAGATATACATACATTTAAACATCAATTAAATATTACTTATATTATTTTTAAGTAAATTTTCTCAAATAAAACAGCGTTTAAACTTATTTTCTACTATAGGAATCCTCGTTTCAAAACTTGATATAAAGTTATATAGTTAAAACAGACCACAAATACCTCATACTACATGTATTCAAATTTATAATTACTTCATATTTAATTAAATATTTGACTACCAAGTGACAATTCTTTATTTCTAAAAGGAAAAAATACACCAAATGTTTCACATCTAGGAACAAGTTTGTATTGGAAAATTTAATTGTATTTTCCTTTCCTTCCCACTTATTATTTGTTACCCAATCTTTAAACCTTCCCTGAACTTCATTTTTATATATTTAAAGATCATAATTAGCCAAATCAGTCCTATTCTCGAGTCGGCGATTCTCATTCCGCACAGACCCTAAATACATATTCTTTTAGTGCCTCTCCGTGACTGGAGAGGGAGCTAGCCGTCAGACTCTTGAAGCCTGTCTTATCCTGTGCTGATGCAGCAACTCTTCCGCAGTTGCAATACCCATCGTTGCGAAGCCATGATTACTTTCTTCTACCAACACGCCATTTACCCTGGATCTTACCCATTATAACGATGAAGGAGGTGGTAGCGGACATGGCGCAACACGTGTCCCAGGTACGCAACTTGCCGTTCTTTAATGTTCTGCATAAGTATTTTCGACATTCCAACCCGTTTAAGAACCTTCACGTTGGACACCATCTGAATCCAGCTTATACGAAGGAAGCGACGATAGAACCAAATCTCAAATCAAACCGCCGGCATTTATCTTTAACCGTCCAACCTTCACAGCCGTACAGAACAATTGGCCAAATGGAACAAAGGAGAACTCTTACTCGTTGAAAGATCAGGCAATTTCGATTCGAGACCTAATTTCCTGATACAGGATTCCACTCGTTTGTAACCCAAGTTCCCAAATACTTGTATTGCCGCACCTGTTCCAACATCCTTCCATCTACAGATAAATAATGACTTAAAGCGTCATCTCGAGACATGAGCATCACCGAGCAATAAGCATTTGCAGATCATCCATTGACGAGGCTATTAAAACACCCTATTCCAACTGGCCACAGACAGTGCTTAAATAAAATAGAAAGTGAAAAAATCAACTATAACCTACTTTTGGAAAAACTTTGACTCACCATTTAATGTGTTCATCATATCAGCTTTTTTATCTGGTACCGGTCGAGCCCCGTCGTAATATACTTCGGTAGCGACGAATGTATCACCTCGAGGGTTACTCCCTCGCATTACCACTACTTGACCGGGGAAAAGAGAATATTGCTTTAAACTGAAAATTCAATAAGAGATTGCTATTATTTTGACACGAGTTCTGTTGCTAGTTAAAAGTAAGTAAACTACTTGGCTATAAAAACAAATATGTTAGCTTTTTTTACAGTTTATTTTCAAATAAAAGACAATATATAGAAATCGACTCGTGTTTGAAATAATTTCCAATTCTGAACACGTTACTTTGGGGCCGTTCAACTATAACGTAAGCACTATAGGGGGTTGGGGGGGTCTTGGATTTTCTTATTGTATAGATCAACAGTAATTATTTACTTTTTTTTCACATATTACCTAAAGATTTTCTATGCTGGAAAACGAATTGCATTATCGAGGACTCCTACAAAAAAGTTAATACGTTTATGTATGTATTTTTTCCGAGAGCTTTCCTTACCTTTGCTGATAAGATAAGGAACGAAACGGCCCCTTTTGAATAAAGTTTAAAATTCGATGTGTAATGTTTCTTAAATGCTCATATAAAACCATGTTTCGAAAGTTAGACGAAATGCATTGTTTCGGGGTAGAATAAAAGGGTTTATAAACAAGAATTTTTTAAATTAGTTTTGCCGCGCACCATCAGCTGCCCTGAAAAATTTCCGAACCCATTCGACTTAGGGCCCTTCAAGGACAGAGCATATCCATTCTTAAAACGCCGGCAACGCAGTCGCGAGCCCTTCTGGCATTGAGTGTCCATGGGCGGGGATCAGTGACAAAAATTTCAAAATTCATATCTATTAACCTGATATAATCAAAGACCGTTTTCCGAAACCACTCCAATTTAATGAAGTCATCATTTATAATGAAAATTATATTAAATAATTTTTAACCAGGTATTTTAGTTAGTACTTACTTATCCATATCAACAGACACCGAGTTACTCAATGAGTTCTCCCAAGTACCTTGTAAGACGGCGCTTTTAGCGTTTAATCTTGCATCAGCATCGCATTCTATACGTCCGGAGACATAAACATCGGACTGAAATAATAACGTAATGCAGTTGTATTCTCAAAACCTACTTTCAAAGCTGTTTCGCCTGCTTTTACCAGCTCCTTTAACTAGACAAATAAGTCTTTTGCGTCTGATATAAAATTTATTGAAACATATTGCCTTTACAAAGATTCAAAGGATTCGTAAAATGATAAGGTTTGCTCGACATAAGTACATAGAAATCCATACATATCTATAGAAACTATATAGTTCAAGTGCCATAACCCCAGAATCGAGTAAGAGATAGTGACAATTCTTTATCTGTTTTAAATGTTATATTTTTCATTAATATTCTGTGCCAACATGAAACTATTATTGTAAAAATCAAAGGTCCACGTTAACATTACTTGTAATATAAACAATATTTTACCTGAGTTTTATAGGAAACCGACACCGACTCAGTCATTCCATTTTTCTTCATAATGCATTGAGATATATACCTAATGTGATTATCAAACACCATTGCCTTTTCATGAAGTAACTCGAAACCAAACCTACCACAAATATATTAATTTAATATGTGCTAATTCCAAATTAAAATAAAAGGACTCTGTATAATTGTGTGGATTATGTTTCATTATATTAGAACTAACAAACATTCAAATATTAAGTGTTGTAATGTTTTAATGGGTTTTGTGATCATTTGTTAGTGTAATAGTATCCATTAGATAAACAAATAATCATAAATCTGAGGCCCAGACGAAAAAAGGTTGCAGCATGTTGTTGTAGTTTTGTTTTAAGTTAATAAGATGTCTGTTAAATCAATTTGCCATGTGACAGTTCAAATACTCACATTGCTTTATTATACAGATCTCCATCATCATTCGGCACTTGTGTCACATTTAATTGTATCAAATTTAAATTGTCACATTTGTCAATATCTTGTAACAGTTGGTCAGGGCCGTATGAATGCACAACAGAACCCTGATTTGTTCTTGATGTGTACTTAGCTGAAGATCCCCTAAAAATGATGGTAAATAATTGCTAAGTAATTTAAATAAAGCAAGATTTTCCCCCACAGTTGCTTGTATTTGGATTGGGTTACAGTCCTATCGCTTCAATTGAAATAAAACTCCAACCTAGCAATATGATATAATATGTAGTGTTATTTAATTAAACTAAAAACTTAAAAAAACTTCAACTGCATTATTATGCAGGTTTCATATGTTTAAAAGTTGTAGTAGGTTTGATAGAGAATCAAACAGAAAAGAAGAAAGATTAAAACAATCAAGGCAGACACAGAAATATGTCTGTCCAATTGGAGATCAAGGCATTTCCAAAAAATATCAAAAATCCTGCTATAATTAATTAAACAATAGTAAAGCAAATTATTGGGCTTTGTAAGTGATGATGTTATTGAGAATAAACCAAGGAAACAAGTTCACAATAAAGTTCACTTAGTTAATTCATATTTGAGAAAGTTAATTTTGTCTAAAAATAATATAACTAATAGCTTTTTATAATAAAACTAGATAAGAAACAAGACTTAAAAAAATTACTTAATTAGTACTTACGTTGGGGAGTATGTTACAGGACATATTTCATTTTGATGGATTTGTTCATTTTCTACTTTTATTCTCTGAAAGTATTGAGTTTACTTCTGATATAAATTACACTTGGACAGAAGTTAATACAAATTTTGGCGTAGGAATATGAAGCTATTAAAATTTGAGTTTTATTAGCTAGTAAACCAAATCACTTCCCTGTATACTTAAATGAAGTACATTAGTTAATTCAATAAAACATGCAGACATATACATTATCAGAACATGCACATTTGAGTCGACGGCTGCAGGTGAGTATGAATCTAGTCATGTTCATAACATGAACCAGAAACAAACTCGACTACAAAATATCATCATATATTTTAAATCCAACCTGAAGTATTGTTCATATTTTTTTCTGAAAGCAGTCAATGAGTGTAGATCTAGTCACAAAATTTGACTGTGATACTAAAAGTACACCCATCTACTGCAACCAGAAACCTCTTCAAGTTCATTCATATTCTTCTAAAACCCGCCAAAACTTTTACGTCAAAATAATTTCTGGCAACATACCTTTGAAGTTGGAGTCATATAGTTCGTTAGCACTTCATTTTCTGGTCTGATTGATAGGAAAAATATTCATATTAGAAATTTAAAACATACACATAGGTTATGAGACAAACGAGCTGATGATACTAATATAAACATGTTTTTGAAAAGTAACAGCCGAAATTTTTCACATAAACAAGAGAACACGTGGACTTTGAAAACTTTTAAAAGGATACTGCGCTGACAACGATGCGCCGTAGATCGGCAAAGTTGCGCCGGTACTCAAATGAGAAGTTTCATTGGTTGAACTTTTACTCAATGTCCGTTTGGAAAATTCCCTCCTCTCAAGTAGATTCAAATTTTCAATAGATGGTGGAGCTCCATTAAGATGTGTTAAACTAAATGCCATCCACTGTTCTATAAAAGTTTCAGCATCAACATTATATTCTTCACATAAACTAACACCTGTAGCGAAATACAATAGTTCGATTAAAAACAACCTTGAACAATATTTTTAGGGGTTTAAAGTTTTAATGACAACAACTTAGTATAAAGCGTCAGTTAGTTGCAAGATACACATAAAATAATTACTTACATTTACTTAAAACATCGTTTAGAACTTCTATTCCTAAAAACTCAAATTGCTCAGTCACTAGCTCATGGGTAGCCATTTTCTGAATACATATTTAAAGTTTAAACGACGAATGACGATGTAGTATTAAAGCCACAGAGTAGCTTTGATACAAGCGTCAAGGGTGAAGCGTTGAAGGTTTAACTAGCGCATTAATGAAAATATTACATGAATCCGCATGAAAGTTCATTTAACATTGAAGGTCTAAATTATGTTCAAGACAGATACTTAAGACTAAGATACAAATAATCTGAATCTGAGGGTTAGACTTCAGACCGAATATATTTTTTAAACTTTCAACGCAGCCTGCGTTTGTTTTATCAACATAAACTTTAAGGACCATAGGTAGCTTTTTTTATTTCTTAGAGTAGGTACAAAGCTGAAATAAGATAACAATGTATCAATAATATTTTGAAATACTTTTAAGAATACGGTCGTTCGACTTATAGTCCAGCGGAGACAGATTGATAGAATGGCGTTATGGTTATGAGAACTGATTTAATTCTTTATTGCAAAGCGTTTTTCCATTTATTCTATTCCAATTCATTTAAATAATTCAGATTTGACTAACAACCACAGTGGCTCCTACTTACAAAACATTATTATAAACTTTTTCTACCAAAGTTGGAAATAACTTATGTACTTCACTCAGTCATTAACATTTTACAGAGCTGTACAGAAACCGGCAAACGTCTTTAACTAATGTCCTTGCCTGCGCAGAAGCGATTTTTAGGTATCACTGGATGGGGGGGGGGGATCAAGAGAGTGACGTGTCAATCACGTGATTGGTAAATCAGTTGACGTTTGTGTCCCCCGCTGTGTCCACGTTCCTTTGCCTCCTAAGTACACTGGCGTGCATGAAGAGTGATCATGTGGCAGATTCAGTTACCGACCAATCCGAGGATGCTGATCATGATAACTCCATCTCCCCTGAACCTAGACCAAGCACTAGCTCTGCTAATGACCTAATCAAAGGAATATATTTTAGATGATGATTAAATTATTTAAATATTTTTTCTACAATTATTATTATATACACATATATACATTAGAAATTTATCACGAGCTTTGCGGTCAAGGAAAACGTGAGGAAACCTGCACCAACCTGCGAAGCAATTCAATGGTGCGTGTTAAGTTCCCAATCCGCACTGGGCCCGCGTGGGACTTATGGCCCAAGTCCCCTTGTTCTGAGAGGAGGCCTGTGCCCAGCAGTAGGACATATATAGGCTGGAATGTATTATTAATAAATACATAAATAAATATATTATTTCATTATTTTTCCTGGTATTGCTTGAATAGCACTTAGCCGGTTTTCATTTCTTGTTATCATATTTTAGAAGGTAGTATAAGTTATACTTAACAACTCACAATAATATCTAATATACACTAACAATCTACAACGATTAAAACTATTTTTAAAAGTTATTTACGTAAAAACCATTCTACAGTTAAATAAAATAGTTAGACACTTTTTTGTTCGTATCGTAGCGCAAACTTTATCCCACTCCTTGTTTAATGCTCAAGAGTTTTGCCGGTATCTGTATCATATTTTGTGTTTCTATTAGTTTAACAGCGAAACAAAAAAAAATCCTTTTCTCATCCATCATAAACATATAGGTAATATATTTTACTACTACATAATGAAATATTTCACTATCGTCGAATGGTATTTTACCAGTTAAGTGGCTATAGTTAGTATAATTTGCTTAGAAAAATAAATACTTTCAATGGTTTTATTACGTAAAAGTAAATAAAAATAAATTACGTAAAAAAGTAAAAGTCATACGACAAATTTAGTATTTTTTATACCATGATTAAGAACTTATTTGATACATAAAATAAAAATAAGTACTGTCAATATTTTTTCATACTATATTTCACAAGCAGTCCAATTTGATTTCAATATACATTAACCTTTTTACATTATGCTACAATTTACTAGGGTTTGTATATTAAGTCATATTTAAGGAAATATTCTGAAATAAAAATATGTTTACTCTATTTTATGATTTTAATTTACAGGACATTGTGCGTCGTAATGTATTTAACGCCAACATATTAAAATGCCAGTCATCAACTAGCCTTGCTAAGTTAAAGAAGTTGCAAGCTGATTTCCAAGTATGCAATAATTACTTAATAATAATCCAGTAGTGCTGCAGCCCTAAATGGGCTTGGCACATCCTTTGTTAATTTTTATTTTACAGGCTTATCTCTGGGGATCCTGTGCCCTGACACATATATAATTAATGTTTCAGTATGACTTGCTAATCTCTTCATCTACCTTTGTCATGCATGTATATGTTCTGCACATAGATAATAAAGTACATAGTTGCAGTTTGGATTCAAGTGCACAACCTAAACATTAAGAGTTGCATGCATTGGTTAAGCATATAAAAAATGCTCTTAATTAGTTAAGCCATGTTTAAGATAATAACTTTTATTTCATATTTTGTAGCGCGAGGATGGCACACTCATATGGTTAAAGCGCGGGTTTAGTGACAGAGTATTATACACAAGTACAGTAGTTGGTTGTTACCTAGGAGTAATAATGTGTTTAGCCGTATTCTATGATAATGCTAAACCTGAATCCTGGAAAAAGAAAGATTAAGAAAGAAAGAAGGATTAGTTTATCCATTTAAATATATAAAAGACTACTTATAAAATTGTTGTGTGTATACAAATATTATTTTTGGACTATTGAAAATTGTAAATATCATTGTTTTACAAAATTTTACAAATTTACTTTAAAATAATTAAGTGGGATTTGATTTTAAATAAAAACATTTAATTTTTCCTATAAGTTTATTGTGGAAAACATACCATATAAAACAATACCCAACTAGTTTCCATAAGACTACACTTCATAAATTTTAAAGAGACAATCTGAAATATAAGTCTTCCAATATGATTAAACCTTCTCCTAAAATGTATGAATGTTTACAATAAAAATACAAACAACCAACTTTATATATATATATATATATATATATATATATATTTATTAGAGATATGCAAGATTTAATTTTATCCAGTGAAATCTTTTATTTTCAGTAAATTGTAATAATCAACAAGTATTTACATCATAGTAGAAATTATTATGAAAAAACACAGCTTCAGAACAATTTCATAGATTTTAGATAGTTAAGGAAATCATATAAAAATATAAATAAGGTCTAAAAACAAAGTTTGCAAAGCATCACTGCATATATTCATGTTTAATCATATTAAGAAAAAAATCTTGTAAGTAATTTTTTTTTCTGAAATCATTAAAATGTACCTTTGAACTATGGAAGAACTGAGTAATTAAAAACTTGACTACTAAAATGTATTACACTCTATTATAATATCCACAGATTATCTGTAGATTGAGTTGATGGCTGCAGACGAGTATGGATCTAGTCATGTTGGATATGCCATCTTGATAACATGTACCAGAAACAAACTCTACTACATAATATCATCAAATCAAATTGAAAAAAATTGGCACAAGTATAAAGTCATTCTTTCATGTTTTGTTGATGTTGCTCTGAAAGCAGTCAATGAGTGTAGATCTAGTCACAGAATTTAACTATGATACTAGAGGTACACCCATTTATTGCCACCAGAAAATCTTCATCTAAGACACCTTTGGTATTGGATACATTATTGGAAATCAGGCAAGTTGTCTGGAGTTTGGAAAAACATCGTTTTAAACATACATAAAAATGTAATTAAAAAATATTACTATTTAAATAACACAAGTGAAACACGTGTAATTTTAAAAGGGGTTGAAACCGCTGGCCGAAAATAGATAAATCTGCGCCGGTAGGTACTATTGGCGGTATTATGCGCGAAAAATTTGAGAGATTGATTAAGCTATATCTAGCGTTGTTTTATTACTTTGCACGACAACATAATGTTCACGAAACTCTTACAACGACATGAACAAGATTATATTAACAACCTTGAACAATTTTTTTGAGCGTTAAAGTTTTAATGACAGCAAACTAAGTTTCACGGTTCAGAAAGTTACCAAACTTCAACGAAAATCTCCATTCCACCAACGCATAAAATATTTACTTACATTAAACTTATAATAAGACTTCGGCTTCTGATCAAGTAATAAAGTTGCTCAGTCACCAATTCATGAGTAGCCATTTTCAGTAAAATTTAAACAATTAAGTTTATGACCGAACTATTAAAAGTATGATGCGTCAGAGTACAAGTAACAGCGAATGAAGCCTGAAGTGTCAAGAAGGTACGAAAAGAGCGCCAATAAAAAGTAGTTATTACTTTATACGTAATGGGCATTGGCCCGATGCGTACGTCAAACTAAGTTGTCAAGCAAAAGTTAATTTTACGTAGATAATATATTAATTTTCAAACATTCTTTTCTTGCTCATGGACAAAACATTTTAACCGTTAAACGTATTTTTTGATTATTCTTATAGTTTAAATTAATTTAAGTAAATTTATATTAAACACATAATTTATTTAACTCATTTTCATAACAAGACTAGTAGGATGTCACGTTAATAATTAGGAGGGCAATAGGAGCCCTTATGGCAGCGAAGAAAAATGGAAAAAATTAAGAATAAATCAAATAGAAAATAGTAAAATGCAAGAGTATAATTTTATTGACAATAGAAAGGCTACCTGAATCACTATAGTTTCTAAATTATGTAAGGGTGCTATATAGACAGGTTATGCTTATATTAGTGCAAGAACAAAAATTATAGGAAGCCTAGGCTATTTATTTTTTATTTTTTAAAATGCCACCGATAGTTATAGATCGATAGATCTTATATGATTTCAGTCAGTAAACTGATCGTCAGATGCCCCAGTAGTGGTAGGAGTGTTTGTTGTAGTTTGTAGGAGGTTTTCAAAAGTCGTAAAAAAAGCAATATACTATTGCTGCCAGCTGAAACTTTTCACATATTGTTAACATTATACTAAGCTGGAAAAATAGTCAGCTGCCTTATGGAGAGAGGGGGCTTTGCGTCAGATATTCATTGTTCGCAACAACTATACAAAAATTAGATTAAAGTTATATAGTATGACAGATGAAATTTAACTAGGCTATAGCTCTAATATTGAAGTACTAAAATAATAGGCCATTATGTAGATATCGATAGAAAGACCATCAGCTGACGCAGTTGAGAGCATTACCACAACGCTATTTCCATTTAAAGACGTATTTCGACATAGATCCCATCAAAAGCTTAGAGTTAAAATATTCTCAAACCATGTTGGAGACAGCCTATTGATTTAACGCTAGAACAGACTATAAATGTGAATGCTGCAAATAGAAATTGATGGGAGTAATGCAAATTACGAATTAAATTTCGGCTCGTCAACGGTGGTGTAAAAGCTACAGCATCCGCTCAAGCATTGTCGGCCATATGCTGATTATGCTGACATTACTGCTGATCTCGAGAAGAGTAGACTAAAAAGAAAATTGTTACTGTTCGAAAATGCCAATATCAAATAATATCAAGCCTCTTTCAATTTATTTAAATAAAGTTATTTGTATAATATTTCAATAGGTCTGGCCATACAAGCTAGTGTTGAATAATTTTGTATATACAGTGCCAAAAATAAATTGCAGTTTCTGCAAAACAGGTAGAAGTTCGCATGCAACGTGAACAAAAAAATCTGATTGTAGTTATTTGACATCGATTAAAGATAACAAGTATTTGATTAGAGGCAGGTTAAGAGGTCAACAGATTCGTATAAATGGCCCTGATCTAGTACGCCCAGCTACGAACGAATTAAAAAATATAATGGAATTGTGACATTTGGAAAAATAATGTTATGGCTAGTTATAGACGATAAAACGATGTATGTCAACTAAGAGTTTTATTACAAATATCTATTGTGAAATAACGAGGTTTCAAGAGCCGTCGATTATAGTTTATCTTGTCCAGCTCACGAATACAAAAATTGTTATATATATATATATCCATGTTTGTAAGCTAGATTTCGATGCTCAGGTTACGATAGGATGCTAAGATCTTCGTATGCTCAGCAATATGAATGTAATTCAAAACGATTTAAAAATTACAAAGCACATTAATTCGTTTCTGGAATATGGAAATTTAAGAACCGATTTATGCTCTGCATTGCCGGGATTCTATGCGCTCACATGCTGCGATGATCGATTAATGCTGCAAATCTCAGGCATATGCAAGCAATAGCTGAAAAAAACTAATACCCCAAATTCTACTATGAACGAGGTCTTCACGACCATTGAACAATTTGTTTGTCGCCTGTACCGATTTAAAGAGATCAACGATGTCAAGGCTACACTATTTGCCGCGTTGATAAAAAAAAATACCAGAAAACTGTATCGATTGAGCGACTTTCCCACCAAGCAAAGCGGAGCTACACCAGCATTTACTTCGCACGTCGTACAAACAATATATCCTCACTGCTCGAATGATCTGTATCTGTACTAGTGTTGCCAGATCTGAGGATTTCCCCCTAGATTTAGGTGTTTCTCAACCGAGTTAGGGGCAGAATAGGAAGAAAGAATATCCCAAATATTATATAAGTTTTTTTAGGAGAAAAGCACGCGAAATACAGTTTTTTGCTACTGTATATCACGTTCCTGATTTTGGAACTAAATTGAAGTACGAACACATCGTAAGAATAGTCGCAATCGCAAAAACCAAATAAAACTTGAACCTAGCAATCCATTTTCTATTGAACCTACTTTTCATAATGCCTTTCATTTCCCAAGATGACCGCCGCTTTAAAGAATCGCGCCATAGCCCATGCTACGATCCGCTTGGCATCCTAGGGGATTTCTGGGAGGTAGTCCCGGACTATTACACCATAGAGATAAATATGAAAATATTATTTATGAATGTATAAAAATATAGACTTCATATTAGTAGCGACAAACTTGTTTTTAAAAACAATATTTGATATGTAGATAAATAAAAAAAATCACTTAATATTATGGCAAAAAGTTTATTTGCCTAGGAATAAATGGTATGTAACACAATGAATACAGTTTAAGAGTTAACAACAAAATAAACAATATATATGAATGTCTAAATACTAAAAGGGCACATGTCACATTTTAACCCAATTTTTTTTTATGCTTTAATCACTAGTCAACACATATCTACACCGTTTTCTGTCGAAACAGCACTTGTCCGCCCTTTACAAGAACAGTGAGCAACTTGTCTATTTTAACTAAATACTAAAACGGCACTTGTCCAGAAGAATACCTGTCATTTTGGAATAGCATTTATAATTGGCCTGTAGAATAATAAGAATAAAACTAGAATAAGAAGAATTATACTAGAATAAAACTAATAGGTGATAACTATAGATGGTTAACGAATACATTATAACTTTTTTGATTAAATTTGTGTTTGATTTTATTTAAATATTACTTAGATTGATTACTATTTAAGTGGTAAAAGAGCACAAGTCCATGGTAATACATACCTAATTACTAAAGGGTAACTTGTCCATGATATTTTTAGGGCTGTTTTTAAGCATTCACAGAGAAATATGCAACTTTTTAATATGGATTATGTTGTCATGTACATTCTCAATAGCATACATAAAAACCAAGTTTGTATCTTCATTCTTTTAAAAACTATCCAGTTATTTCTATCTCCTGTACATTTTCATTCAGAAATAAATAGGGGACAAGTGCCCTTTTAGTATTAAGACATTCATATATATATATACATGCACCCCCTTATTCATAAATAAATAAATTAGTTTAATTGCTTTTATTTACTTAAGATTTCTTGTCTTTTTATGTCAAATTGTGTTTACACTATGGTGAAAGGGGGCAGATGATTGCTTTAGTTAAATTGATGCAATTAGAATGATTCTGTTTTTAAGAATAAGCTGGACAACCTGTAATGGAAATTAGGTCTTCCAAAGTTTCTTCTTCTAGGTACTTAAGTTCTCTGGACATGAATATGAAATTTACATGAAGGCATTGCCTGAACTTCAGCTGTTACAACACTATTGATGCAAAGATTGGCTAATCCACCTCTTATAAGTCCACAAGTGTAAGCAACATACTGTAAAAAAAATCTAATTAAAAACTTTATGTAAATAATTAAAAAAAATAGTATGCTATCTTATTTAGGTTTGGACCTCAGATTTCTGTATCTGTTACATGCACATTTGTTAATGTAATAGGCAAAAAGGTGATCAGCCTTCAGCGCACGCCGTCAAATTCTTATGTCTACGGCAAGCCGGTTTCTTTCACTATTGAAGCAAATGTTAAATGCACACATATAAAGGAAGTCCATTGGTGCAGGAATGAGAGTCGCATATTGCAGCCACTAGGCCAACATTGCTCTTACATAGCTTCAAGTGCAACTTAAAACAAAATAGGTTAAGTTAAAACAAGAACTTGTTTTAAATTAAATTATTAAAATTAAAATTAGTCAAACCACATCTAGAAAAAATGAATAGTCAATAGAAAAAAAAATGAAGCCACTTTGAAGTGGAGCCGTGATATGACAAATATACCATTTTTCTCATAAATTAATTATATACTAATGTATATAATTTATTTATTTAAAGGAATCTTAAAAAGTGGCATATACTACAAAATAAAACTAGTTAACAACATATATTAAGACCTAATCGGAAAGTTGTGAGTTAGAGGTATTTACCCTAGGTGCAAATTCTAAGTACTGCTGTCCATTAGAGAAGTTTGTGAGGAAACGAAATGCATTATCTTGTAATACATATACTCCCTGATGATTAGTACGTAAGTTATCTATCTGCTTCTTATAAATACATGTCCAGAAATCAGTGCAGATGAACTTCATTGTGTCTAATTCATCTTTAAATCTTGGCCATTCTCTAGTTAGCCTTTCCATAATTTTATATCCTGCAGCAAAGCCAATATACTCCACAACAGATAAATCTGTGTCCTTGAAATAAAGTAGTAAAATGTGTTATTATTAACCGATATTTAATATTAACTTAGCTACAACAGAGCTAATGTTTTACCTTATTCTTAGTAACATCCTTAACTTGTTCTAATGCATAATTTATAATTTCCGAGTGTAGTAGTTCAAATACAATATCGTCTGCCATTGAATTATTTAAACTTAATAAATAAAGGTATTTTGTGCAGTTCTACTGAAACTTGAAACTGTTTATAATGGAAAAACCAGTACTATGTACCAGTATATACACTCTAACATAGTAAAGTCTGCTGTCTGCTGTCTGGCCAAATAATAAATATTACTACTGCATGTTATATGTCATTATTTTGATAAAACCATAGATATAGTATCTATAGATGGGAGCCCTTGCGTGGCCAATGGCCGACGAGATCTTAGATTCAAGTGTAGAGAGCACGATAAAATAACAAAATAAAGAGATATGTTGTTCCTATACTTTTCAATACTATACTAATTTGCTCAAGTTGAACAAGACACTTAATATTTATTTATTTAGCGACGTTTAAATTTGGACTTATGTTTTTTATTTGGTAATTGATTGTTAATTTTAGCTAACTCAAGTTAACTCGTTATTCATTGTTGTAGGCGTCTAGTCCTGGCTTCGCGCGGTTGGACATTTATTTTTTTAATATCTTGAATATTAATATAGCCATATTACTAATAAATTCTTTGCAAATATACAAACATACTTTGCCATATAAATATGAATATTGAAAGAAAAAAAAACTTTATACAACAACGTTTTATATAACTTACTAAGTAAATAAATATCAATAAATGGATTGTATACCAATAATATTTTTAGTACGTAAATTTTTTAGACAAGGCGATATGGTTTACAGACCTAATTCTGGTCGGTGAATAATGAAATTATAAATCAATACCTGAACTGTATATGTTGTAAATAATTTTGTGAAATTTCAAAATTCAAAAAACACCCATCATTAACCTTGCGATATAAATAATTATTGTATCTATTGTTTTGATCTTATTCTATGAGTTCTATGTAGTTCTGTACTATTTTAAGCTCCCATCTATATGTGCTTTATCTAAGGTAACCCATCTCTAGTTTGTGGCTAGTGCTGCTTATGCCATTTGCTAATAAAAAAAATTGTTATCGAATGTCGACTGGCGAACATGGCGTATCGTCGTATAGGAATGTATTGTGCTTGTCTCGATATTTCTTGGAGAATTAATATTTCGTTCTGAAGTCGATAGTAAATTTTCGTCGAGTCTTATTGTGAGTGATTTGTTATTGTTTATATTAAAACGGCGCATCATTTTCGATAAAAATACATAAATGGAAGTAAATAGCTTTGCCGAATTAAAAGATGGCGATTCAACACGGTCTCTCGTGTTAATAGAAGCGCCATCTATTGTAGCAATTACGAAACCGAAGTCGGATGGAAATATAAAAAAAAAGCGTCGTCGCGGCAAAACAAAGCGAAAAATTATTAAACCGTATCTGAAGATCTCTTGGCAAGAAAGAAGAAAGAATGAAGTGAGGAACAACACAAAAAGAAACAACCGATTTCGTAAAATCGTTTTAGCTAAAACTCAAGCGCCATTTAACAACAATCAATTTTTGATGGAAATTCATAAACCTGAACCAGAAAATAATATCTTTAGGACACCTTCAGCCCGAACGCGTGATTCAAGTTTCAGTATTGATTCTGAAGATAATAATTATTTTTTTCCTTTACCCGAGGATGAAGAAGAATATTTGACGAAAGAGTTTTCTAGTGTTTATGAAGACGCACAATGTGAACGTTTGTCTAACATGTCTAAGAATGAACTAATTGAAGAATATCTTCTTTTGGAAGCAAAGTATGACACTCTTGTTAAAAGAGCGGAACGTTATAAACCAAAAGACTATGAAGAAGGCAAAAATGTAGCTGTTGCTGACAAAGATTTAAAATCTGATTCTGTAAATTCAATAAATGAAAGAGATCATTCTAATACAGATAATATTAATGTAGCAGAAAAACAGGCTTTATCAGATATTTTGCAACAGCTTAAAGATCAGGAAGAGCAAATTAGGGAACTCCAACTAGCAAATGAGAACTTGAAAGTCCAAAATGAACATTTACAACAACACAATCAAACCATGAGTGAAGATTCTGAAAGTGATAGTTCTTCCAGCTCGGACAGTTGCAGTACTTCAAGCAGTAACTCAAGTCCTCTTCATGAACCAGATGTGGTTACCAATGATGATAACCTACCAATCCAAGTGAATGGAATCGAAGATTCTAACATTGTGGAGAATGGACACCACCATGTAAATGGTTTTCATTCACCAACAGAATAAATATAAGTTTAATTCCATTACAAACATTATTGTATATACTGCAATAAAAACAGTGTAAGTAAAGATTTTTTTATATCCTGATTAAGTGCTATTAATTTCTTGAGCTCCAATACCAATTTTGTTTGGCATATTTTATACTGTGCAAGTCAAAATTAGTATTGTGTTGTTTGTGGTACATGCTAATTTTACCATATTTGACTCAACTCATAAAACAAAAATTATTGCTGACTTATAGCTTGAATAAGAAACCAGTGAAATCCTGCAAATAATTCAGCCAGAGTTGTATGTGTGCAAAGTTGGTTTACAAGAACTAAACATGTGAACTTCCTAACAACACAAAATCTGGCCAAGATATCTGCCAAGACTAAGCATATAAAAACCACAACAAACAAGCTATTGATAATTTTGGATAACAATTATAATAGAAATATAATTATCACTTTATAATAATAAAAATAAGTAACAAAATCAAACACTTGCTTTAGATGTTTCATGTTTTTTAAGAATATATTTTGTATACTAAAGGACAGATATTACAAATATTTATATTAAAATATAAATTTTAGTCATGAAAGAACAAGCAGGCAATTAATTACCGTTATAGCTTTATTATTATTTCGTTGAACGTAATATAGAGCTGGGTGCTCAAGAGTTTAATGGCATAATTATATTGAAGTCTAACAAAATTTTGCTTACCACTTGCATATTTTTCAAAACTAGATGAAACAGTTTAAAATATTGGTAGGTATAATAATCATAAAAATATAATTGTGAGATCTCACTAGATTAAGAAAAAATCTGTGATATCAATTTGGACGTCTAATAATATTCATTCATACATTCATGACTTGCTTGCTATATGGATATTGTGTTTTAATTTCAATGAAGGTGTGATTTTGCATACCTCAAATGTACCTAAAACTTGGCGATGTTTAACTAAGATTGATTCAAAAAAAATTTTTCAAAAGTGTTCCATTTACCATGTTCATAAATACTTCATGGTGCTGAAATTATGTATTGTGTTGTGTATAATTTGTAATCCAAAAACCGATCTCACCATTATATTTATTAAATTTAAATGTGAAACAATGTTTATTGGTGAAACATATTGTTAGAAACTGTGCCAATTTCTCTATATCATGCTGAATTTAGAGAAAAAATATTTTTTGCCTAAAACCATATTTTATTAAGTTTTTGTTTAATTAAAAATAGCAATGTTATGTAGGAAGTATACTATTTTTCTAAGTCAAAGCACAATCTATGTTAAGTATTGTCTTGCACACATTATTATTTACTCCTTTGTTGGCAAAACATAATTATTATGTATATGTTAGATTCAATGATAAAGTGTGTATGTATTCATATAAAATCAATATATTACTTCCATAGTTTTTATTACCTTATCAGATGTTAAAATAGTATGCAAACTAATTTGAATCTTTTGATTTTGATTAGTTCATAAAATATGATACATAAGTAGTCACTTAAACACTATTTTACAATAAAAAATGTAGTATTTAAAAACATTAGTAGTCATAAAGTTAAATATTTTATATAATATGAATGCACCTAGTGTTACATATTAATATAAAATATAAATATTGTATTAGAATTTAGGTTTAAAGTTACATCTGTGAATTTAGAAATACATGACATAGTAATATATAAAATATATCTTGTTTTATTCATTTTTATCAATGGATTTCTTTTTTACCTTTGAGTCTGGTGCATGTGGGTTAGTGCCTTTGTAAAATTGTTTCAATAATTCCATAGCTTCAATTGGCAAGATGTTACCAGTTAATTGAAATCCTTCTGCATATATATTGTTTACATCTAAGACTGTACTCCCTCCAAATCTGTCATTTGGACAACCAAAAACAACTTCTTTTACATATAACTTCTTTAAAGCTGCTGCACACATAATACATGGTTCCACAGTTACATAAACAACGATGTCTTTAAAGAAATTCATTTGGTCAAAGTTATGTCTATGACAATAGTTTAAGACTTCATCTATACAATTTATTTCGGCATGCCTAGTAGGGTTACGAGTTTCATTAACTTTGTTTCTGGATTTTGCCACTTTTATACCACCTTTAACAAAAACACACCCAACTGGAACTTCATTGGCCTGTAAAGCTTCTTTGGCTAGATCAAGTGCTTCTTTCATAAACTCCATCATGTATATGGTTAATTATATTGAGATAAAGTTGTATTTCTATAACAATATAAATTATAATAGCATCAAAAATCTTTTAATGCCAAACAATTGTGAATAAATATGGAAATTATGTTTTTGTAAATTACTTTTACGATAAAATATAGTGTCTCCAGGCTTGAGAGGGAAAGCCTTGCTTGCCTAAAATTAAAACTTAAAGTTTTAATTTAATAAAAATGCAAGAGTAAAATATTAATTAAATTGTAAATATTTATCATCATTATTGTTTTCTATGATCCAAAAACTAAATTACAAGTTAATTGTCAAAGAGCTTGCCTCGTAACATGTGTGGTGAACTCAAACCTTGAAATCTGAGTATAGACTATAGTCTTTAACGAACACAGAACACTATATTTACTATAGTATATTGAGTTCGTTATATATATATATTTTCTTTGTATGTATATTAATTTATAACCAAAGTTATTTTAAGATTATAAAAGCTCGGTAGCTTCTAGTATCAGAGACATTTAAAGTAAAGTTCTCTGATTGTCTTTTTTTCCCTTATGGCAATAGTTTTAACGTTGTGCCAGTTTCTTTCTAGTAAAAGATTGGGAAACTACACGCGACAAAAAATAGACGACGACATCAAAAGAACTGATTGCCTTTGCTAGTGCTTGCTTTGATAAGATAAAGTCCACTTGGAAAATTATAAACGAGGAGACTGGAATAACCTCCAGAAAGGATACTGAATATAAGATACTGAACATAAACGGCAAAGTAATAAGTTCCTACCTCGACGTAGCCTCTGCATTTGAAGAGCTTTTTACTAACATTCCATTAAATATAACCAGCGTTCTAAATTCTTCACCATCAACCGACCTTTTATTATTGCAAAAGAATGTTCCTGTATGCAGTCATGAGTTTATATTTAGCCGCATTGGCAGCAATGATATAATAGAAACATTTAAACAACTAAAAAAAAAAAAAAACGAAAGATATTCATTTTATAATCACTAATCTATGCTATCAGTTCAGAGTTAGCTATAATATTCAATAAATGTATAGATTGTGGAGTCTTTCCAGATCAGATGAAGCTAAGTAAAATCACACCGTTATTCAAAACGGGCAGCACTTCCGACCTCACAAATTTTAGACCCATATCTGTGCTGGCGACATTTAGTATAATTTTCGAAAAAAATATTCTTGATCAATTATTGAAACACTTTAATAATAATAAACTTATGCAGGGATTATATAGGAAGGGATCGTCTGTTACTATGGGTGTACCGCAAGGCTCCATACTAGGTTCCTTACTTATTCCTCGTCTATATAAATTACCTACCATTTCTTGTAAAGGAGCTTCATGAGATAGTACTGTTTGCTGATGACACTTCGCTTTTATTTAAAGAAAAACGACGAAATACATGATTCGAGAATGTACACAATGACTACTGGTTTAATATAAACAATCTTAAGCTACACGAAAAGATATAGGCAAGATGTATTAAATTTGTAACTACAAATGTAAAAAGTAGTAATTCTCAAATAATAATTAAAGCTGAAGAAGGGAAGGGAAGAAATAGATTTTGTTGATAATGCGGTGTTCTTGGGAATTACTTTAGATAGTAAACTCCAGTGCAGCCTACACATAGAAGGTCTTTCGAATAGGCTATGTTCTGCAGCGTTCGCAGTGAAAAATATATGCGATATTATAGATGAGACTACAGCAAAGCTCGTTTATTTCACATATTTTCATAGAATCACGTCATATGGTGTTATTTTGTGGGATAATACAGCTGATATTCAATATATTATATTTGTAGTGCAAAATCTATGGATTGTCCCCACGGGAGTCAGCCCGAAGGAAGTTTAAGGAATTACATATTTTGACTTTGGCTAGCCAATACATTTATGAAAATATTTTGTATGTGCGGAAAAATATAGATATACCTTTTAAAAGAATAGTTGCCATAATAATAGTACTCGCAATGAATACAAAATTAGCGCACCAACCACAAGGCTGCATAAAACGTGTAATTCTTTTCAAGTCAATTGAAAACGATTTTTTAACAAAATCCCTAGTGAGATCAACAAGTGTTGTCAAAAAATAAATTTAAATCGTACATCAAAGTAAAACTGCTTGCTAAGGCCTATTATAATATAAATGAATATTTAAACGATCCTAGTGCTTGGATATTAATTTAGGTATAAAAGTTTAAAGAGGTAACGCGACTGAATCTCTCGGCTGCATTTCCAGACTCTGGGGCAACTGGGGACTTCCGTTCCACGCCCTTGATTTGAGAACTAAACTAAACTACTTAAATGTAAAATTAGAAGCATTTAATGTATATTTTTTTTTGACGTTCATAAGTGTACATTGTGTTACGGTCTATATAAATAAATGATTTTTGACTTTTGACTTCAGTATGCACTATGCCGTAATCTGAATCCTTGTCAACTCACTCTCGCGCTTGCTGATTGCTATTGCTGCTGATGCTCACGCGGCACGCTTCTCGCTCTTGCTTGCTTACCTACTGCTCTGTATGGACGCGCGTGTTAGTAACGATTTGTGTATGGCGTTTGTAGTTTTATTAATGATTTTAAAATTCATTAAATACACAAAACATCATTAATACGGACTTTTAAAGGGCATCTAAGAAAGAAAAGGCTTAAATTAAATTATATTTATACCGGCATGATAAGATATTTTTTCATTGTATTTGTGATATAAACGCAAGGTATTTTAATATTAGTGGGCTAATAAAGTAGCTATCTCTGCCATGACGTCCACCTTGACGTAGATGTAGCAAGCAATTAAATATACTATATAGCGAAAGTGTAGATGACCACCCCGTGCCGCCTCTACTAGCCAAATAAGCCAAACATTCGTATTTCGTGGCGAGGCGGATCGCAAGTCTGGAGTAGGCTTAGCAGTCTTAATACTCTATAGACCCTATGATAGTAATTAGTATCTGAAATAATAATAAAAACTCAAATAATATAACATTTTGCGCACAAAATAATTGATGTATATAATAATTTAAATTAGTGTATTTTCGTATAAAATACTAATTCTAAACTGAGTAATGAACATAATATACATTATGGCATGCCTAAATATATTTCTATGTTAAACATTCTCACAACGTAGTTTATGTGGTCTCAACAGTGAAAATAATTTTTAAATCGAATTAAATTATTAATAACAGGATGAGCGATACAGACAAGATAGTTTCAGCTTTTTTCGCATCTCCGCAAAGTAATCGATCTGAAGAGGTTGAAGATAACGACGATGACATTTGTGACGAATTTTTAAAAATAATTGGTGACTACAATGAATCTCTTAAAAACATCAAACTGCCAGAAACAGTTACACATGTATACAATCCTACCATCTATGCTAGAGATACTTTCGAAATGTATATTAGAAAATATTGTAGTACAAAAAAGAAGATCATGTTCTTTGGTATGAATCCTGGTCCATGGGGAATGTCACAAACAGGAGTATGTGAAGTCTTTTATAATAACATTATATTTTTTTAATTTTTATAAATAATATCAGAACATTACTTATACAATGTCATAGTTATACATTTTTTGTAATTAAAATATATAAACAGGTAAATACTTCTTATTAGATTATTGTATTTCCAAGAATAATTAAACTTGTAGGTACCCTTTGGAGAAATATCCTCAGTCCGTGATTGGCTTGGTATTGAAGGATGTGTTGGAAAACCCTTTGAGGAAAATTCTGCTCGCCCAGTTACAGGTTTTGGTTGTACTAGGACAGAGGTATCCTTTAACATTTTTATTTAAAATTATAAAGAAATTATTAGTGCTATATTATAATAGTATGTCATATTTTTTATTGCATATTGAAATAATACTCAGTCAGTCAGTATTAAATGAACAATATTGTGGTTGTTTTAATGTTCTTATGTAATTTCTTGTAAGCATTATTTTAATTGTAATTGCAGGTCAGTGGCAAAAGATTTTGGGGTCTATTCAAAAAATTGTGTGGTTTTCCAGAAGTTTTTTTTGAGACAAGTCTTGTCTATAACTATATTAATCAACAGTGGATGAACAGCAAAGGCTGCAATATTACACCAGCTGATTTCAAAGTAAAATATTTTATATTATCTTTAAAATGATAGGTATAAATATTATAAAATTCTTTACAATCTTTTAGCCCCAACAACACACAATGCACTCTAATAATATATTATATATAACAAAAAGATACTTATAATTTAAAAAAATGGTCTTATTGCTGTCAACCAACCTCTTCAGGCAAATAAAGTGAGAAAAAAATGATATAGTTTAAGAAACATGCTACTTGTAAAAATAACAATTAAATTTAAAACAAGTTTAGATAGAAAGTACAGAATGCATGATAATGTTATTGAAATAACTATACTCGATGAAATATTTAAAAATATCTGGGATTTATAACAATGGTTGCCTGAAAGGGATAAAGCTGCCGGTTGCCCATTACTGAAATTATTTTAATTGTACTGTTTCTTTGCAACAAACTAAATTAAAATTAAATAAATATCAAATTAATAGAGTTTCATTAAAAAAATGTAAAAACATTTCAGTTTCTAGACAAGAGATAAAATACTAATATTATTTTTTTCTAGATGTCACAAATGGAATCTCTTTACAATATTGGAGATCTTGTATTTGCAAATGTATTGAGACTGTATGGAGTTGAAACTGTTGTAGCTATCGGAAGGTTCTGTTTAGTAAGAGCTCAGAAGGCGATTTCACAATATATTCTGCTTAAAAATGTTAAGGTACTTGTTCCAAAATTGATTTGAGAATGAAATATTAAGGTTAATGGGAAATATAATGATAAATTATTTTTATCTTGTACCACAGTATATGCAACATAGAACAGGGCTATAAGGATTTTTCTGGGCCTTATACGTAGGCATACTCTATATCCCTGTAGAAGTCAGGCTAATTTCTATGGCTGTGTGCTTTATTAATAGTGTACCCTTGAGGCCCTCTGATATATATATAACGGTAACTAATAAAAAAACTTCCAGGTTATCTACTTACCCCACCCTAGCCCAAGAGTTGTAAACAATAATGATTGGGAGGAGAGAGCAATATCATGCTTAAGAAATAACAACTTATTACAGTATTACTGCAATGAAGAGTTGCCAGTACTCCAACAAAAAACTTAAATTAATCTCAATATCAATTACTGTAATATGTTATGCTGCTAAATATATAAGAAAATTTTTACGACTAAGGAGTATGTTAAAATTCTAATGCAGTATTAACATTTGAATTTTTTTAAAATTACAATTATTAATTATTCTAACGTAAATAGTGATTAAATATTTAAAATTTATATAATTTATAAATTTTATGGTATATTTTTTAGAAAATCCTAAAGATTGATATAATTGAATCTCATTTTATTTACGATAATTGTCTAGTCAATTATAATTTCTAAAAGCTATAGTTTTATATTTGTTTGTTGTGCCTTTGTCAATGGTAATTCTCCAATAAGACTTCCATTAACAAGAATTTGAAAACTCATTAAAAAAAGTGTCTCTAAAATTTTTGAGCCAACTGGCATTGTGTCTCTGAGCATATTGATAATATAGAATAGGAATTATTTGTACATGCAGTTGAATATTGTACTTTTGAAATTAAAGTTTCCTTAATATATAAAGCATTTTAATCAAGTATGTTACTTCACATCTTTCGTATGTTTTACTCATAATATATAGAAACGATAATTCGTAACTATTTATTTGTATAAATTTGCATTTGCATATAATTTATTACTTGGTACTTTGAACTTTTATTGTATCAATCTGCGGTAAAATGATTACGATATTTTTTAAATATATAAGAAATGCAGTACATTTTAAGCAATGAGGAGGGCAACGGACCGTTGTCGACCGATCTCATTTAGGCCACCACGTTAAGGATAATTATTTTCTATAGCAAACTGTGATAGATTTTTTTTGATAAATATAACTTAAGAACTCCTAAAAATAATCCAGTTATAAATGGAACTCGGAGTGGTTTTCATAAATCCACTTTCCGACAAAAAAAGGCACGTAGGAGGCACCGACACGTACCAAAGGATCCGGATGGTCCAATCAGCGGCGGCCTTAGGGCCTCGCTCTTGCAGGGGCCTCGCGCAACAATCCAAGCAAATTAAAAACAAATATAGATTTTTTTAAACTTTTGAATTTGATCCCTAATTACATACGGTAAATTAAAATAATGTTAGTTAACTAATTCATTCACTCAAAACATAACTCAAAAATTCATCGTTTTGTACTTGAATATCACGCCTCGAAACAATTGAAGATAGTTTTTTTACCGCATAGCACTCAGAGTCGGGGCATCGTACGGGGCTTCCCCGAGTTTTATTTTCTTTGTTAACTCTTGTCACCTTGGAATTATTTTGCTTGCAGTATGAGTTACAAAATCGTTACTGAACCGCACATTTCTTTAAATTTTAATGAATATTACGTTATAGTATTCAAAGTATTGAGTGAGCTGGAAAAGTGTGAATCATAGTATTTGAAGTCAATACTGAAAAGTAACTGAAAAAGATTAAAAAAACTTTCGGATATGTACTTAAAATTTTATTTGGCACTGTTTGTGCGAAACAAAACAAGTGATCGCGGGATCGTGATGCCGGTAGACAATTTGAGTTAGGTTCAAAGAGGAAACGAGCTATCAAAATAAAGCAGATAAAAGGAAATCTACGTGGATCTTTATATAAATATATAAAAAGATGATCAAGGAACCTCTACAAAACATTTATTAACTGAACTAATCCTGATCCAGCAAAAATATTCCTTCCACATCATCATGGAAAGGAAAACACTGATGATGAATTTACTACATCAGTGTCTCTTAGGGCACCGTTGCCACCGTCAACGCTATTCAGTCAAGAACAGGAATCTCAGCCCGATTCTATATCTATCGCTGCTGGAATGGAAAATCTGAATCCTCAAAATGACTCCAGTTTGTGACCCATAACCATTACTGATGGAGACCGAACTGAGATTGGTCCAATCCGGGTTAAAGTTGATTTATTTCCCGTAAATGATAATAATTAAAAGCTTGACAGGCGCTGGATGATATATTCACAAACAAAGGATGCCATTTACTGCTTTCCGTGTCGAATATTCGGGCTATAAAATACAAAGATTTGACCAAGTGAAGGAGGGTGTTATTGGTAACACTTGGATAATTACCTAAAGTCTCACGAATCAAGTCGACAGCACAAATATTGTATGTTGAAATGGATTAATTTAGATAATGGTTTAAAAAGCAGTTTCACTATTGACTTCTTGGCCCTGTCATAAACTGATCAAGAAAGGCAACGTTGAAGAGATATTTTAGAATGATTGTTAGTAGTTAGTAAAGTTAATAGCCCGATTTGATCCCGTTCTGAGACTTCAACTAAAACAAGTCAAGATATCGGAAAAACAATTCAAAATGAGCTCATACAATGAATGCCACAAATTGTTGAAAAAATAATAAATATTACTCAATAATTCTTGATTGTTTCGCGACGTTTCTCGTGTTGATCAACTTTCAATTATTATATATATATAAAATAAATCTATCTATAAAAATCCTAGTAATACTGGTATACTGGTATGTATATATGCCAATATACCGGTCAATAAATACCAGTAATATACCGGCCAATATAATATAATATGTGTAATAAAGTAGCACAAATCAAAATATTTATATTATAATATATCGTAATAAATTATAACAGCCAGTTATAAGAAAAGTTTTATTTTTATAAATAACGAGCGAAGTAACTTAATTAATTCTTAAAAGTATGTTATTGTAAGTTTTAATGATTTTTCAGTCCATCCTTTAAACTTAAAACTATAAAATATTTTAAATTTTTACAAAAACAACATAAATAAAAAATGTCCTTTCCATGTTTTTGTTATATTAATAATATGTATTATTACCTATTATTAATATAACAAAAACATGATATTATATGAAAATTTTAAAAACAATTTCGTGTGTGAATTTTTTTTAAATTAAATGTATGTATGAACGTCATGTCCATATGCATTGTTAATTACAGATGTAAAAAAATAGGTCATTTTCTGTTAGGCTAAGTGCACTTTCTGAAACACCTCTTCCATATCTTTGTGATGACTCGTCATAAACCCGTTCCACTTGCTGCTGGAGATGGCACCGTTTCTGAGTGTATGAAGCTCATTGTTGAACTTGGCCTGGGTGATGAATCTGTCTGTCTTGATTCGTTTAAAATACTTTTTAATTCAGCATTACCGACCAATGACGAAATTTGCATCCTTAATTGCACTTGTTCATATGGAGGAAGCTTTTTTACAATTTTTGCCATCGAGTTAAAGAAAAGGTCGGTTTCGTCCAATTCATTTTGAGCAGGAGTTGATTTTCGTTTAGCTATTTGTTTCAATATCTGTAATCGTTCCTCAGAGTGTGTTAATTTTATCTTTTTCTTATCTCTCATATTGTTGTCTTTCTTAGCATAAGTAATTGTATTATGTCTTTGTGATGAAGGAAGTCTATCTAAGAATGATAGAAAAACAGACCTATTCTTTGTTGCCTCTCCACCTGAACCAGTGCCAGGTTTAACTTTACGCCGAATATAATAATCCCTTACGTAGGCCCATCGTTTACTGCAGTCAGAACCTAAAACACAAACAGACATTTGGCCACAGGAGAATCTTTTAGGTCGCTTGCTTTTCAATATCGAGTTAGTCATTCCTGGATAAGTGTCATAATAAAAGAAGTTGCTGAGGTCATTCTTAAAAGGATGTAAGAGTTAATACAGAAAATCAACTAAGACAAAACAGTAGTAATTTTTTTCCAAAATGGAATTTCTCGAACTGTGTCGGAACGTTAGATGGGAAACATGTAAGAATAAAGGCTCCCAAACGAAGTGGATCATTATATTTTAACTATAAAGATTCAATCGTTTTGCTAGCAGTCGTTGACGCGGATTGTAAATTAATTGCTGTTGATATTGGTTCCTATGGAAGAATAGGGAAAATGATAAAAAAATAATACATTCAATATACCAGCAACATAAGTAATACCCGAAACAAATAATGTTGTACCCCATGTCATTGTAGGGGATGAAGCTTTTGCTGTGCACGAAAACCTGATGAAACCTTATCCAAGACAGCAATCTGTACATGATCAAATAAAAGCTGTATATAGTTATCGACTATCTAGAGCTCGGAGAACCACTAAAAATACTTTCGGAATTTTATGCGGCTATTTCAGACTATTTTTTACATATTGCTACTACCCGAGAAACTTCAGACCAATTGATTACATGCATAATATGCATGCAATTATATAATATTTTACGGGGAGCAAAAGTACTTACTACAGGTCAAAAACATTTTGTTGATGCACTCTCACTATCAACTGAAAATTTTATCCCCAAACCAGAACACAGTGTAAGTGCCAAAATGAATCGCACTGAAATTCGAGAAATATTCAAAAATTATCTCAACGCTCCAGGGGCTGTTGAGTGGCCGCATAGTTATGCAATGCAATATTATTGTGATTATTATATTATATATGTATTTTGGTAATGACTTTTACTTAAAGTATCTGTTGTAAATGATTTGAATTAATTATTGCATATTTTCTTTACTGTACAATAATCTAAAATAAATTATTATCTCTTCAAATTGGATTTGAGTGATAACACGTATTGAAATAGTATTTGTGACAACGTGTTACTATTCTAAATTCTAAATAATGTTGCATAAATTTAATTTAAATTTGAAAAAAATATGGTTTTATAATATATTTGTTAATATTTATTGAGTTTTTTCACTAGAGAAGACGCTACACCCGCATCTATTGTCTCAGTCTTACAAACGTACCACATAACAAACACTGTTTTGCGCGGGAAAGAACCGAGAAGGCTTCAGTTATAACTAACGAAATTTTTACACCGTACGGATGAGAATATTTACTGTGCATCATCGTTTTTGTTTTTCCGATATCACAAATACAAAAAAAAGTTATTTAATGAAAAAAAAATTTAAATAATTTTTGTTATGTTGTACGTTTGGCGGAGACAACACATGCGGGTGTAGCGTAGTCGTAACTGAATTTTAGTACTATACACACCTGATTTTTGAAGTGTTATTCCAATTTCGTTCCACAAATTTTGCTTCATCTGAGCTTGTCTGTACTCTTTGGATTTGATATTGTACAAAGCTTCATGATTTTTAACAAAATCAATTAATTGTTCATCATTTTCGCTCGTCCAAGTCACGTTTCCACTCATCGTATTAATTAAATATGCACACCGCTACACGCGAACAACATTGAACTACTGTTTATCACCGCTATGACGGCCGTCATGCAAATGACAGCACCGCTATTTGACGTTACGGTGACATTCGACTTTCTAAAGCTAGTCCGATGTTAAAAAATTTATAGACAACTTATGGGTAACGTCACCCAACGCTACATTACGGCCGTTAGATAAAGGCACCGCTTTTTTAGGAAACCTTGCTTAATGACTTACAAAGACAATTGACACTTGGTTGATGTTTCTAAAATATGTATTTGTTTTGGTAAGAACCGCTTTACGCTAGAATAGAATAAAAAAATATAAAATTACCTGATATCTATGTCTCAATGAGATAATTAAATGCGATTATTTTCCCTAACTATTAATTATACTAATAGGAGGATAAGAGGAACTGTTAGACGTATACTACGAGTATAATGGTGATGTAATGCATCATTGCATTCATGATTCAACATTTTTATTATATGAACAGTTGTAAAATACTTGAGTAAAGTGGCAGTTGTTCCGTTTTGCACTTCAAGATAACTTTTTTGGCAGCATGTCTCTAAAGCCCAGTGAAGATGTGGTACGAAATTTAACATCCAATGTAACTGTTCCTCTTATTTTTCGAAATTTCGTAAACAATTGGGCTATATGTCAGTGGAATCTAGAGAAATGGATTCAAGTTTTTGGAGATAAAGAGTTGCCGTTTCGATGTATGAGGAAAGACTTTATATCTGACGAACCTTGTTGGGAAAGAAAATGCAAGACGAAGAAAATGACTTTTAAGGCTTTTGTTGAAAACTTAGTAAATAGTTCTGAGTGGATGTATTTCGACTATAAATATCTGCATCAGTGGTTTGATGGAGATAGCGAATTGTGTAAGGTATACATTTACATTATTATTGGATTTAAAAACTAAGTAATTAATAACTAAGAACATGTTTCAATTTTTAAGGAAATAAACTGGAAGCAGTTTGGTTATGATAAGGGTCCTGCAGACACAACCCTATGGGTGGGCAGTGATGGTTCACACACACCAGCACATCAAGACACATATGGTTACAATATTATAGCACAAGTCCATGGAAAGTTAGTAACACAATACCTAAACTAAATATTACTTAAATTAGGAACTGTAATTTTATTTAAACTTCACCCTGTCAGATTAAATGATTTATGTGATCTTTGATATTATTTGTAACAAGACATTTGCAATAAAAAGATGTTTATGGATTTAAAAATTTCAGAAAACAATGGATACTGTTTCCTCCAGAATCTGGTGGATTGAAGCCAACTAGAGTTCCATATGAAGAATCAAGTGTCTATAGTGAATTAAATTTTTATTGTCCCCATAATTTGGAACCATTTAATGGTATGCAGATTTGTAACTACAATAATAATTTGATGTGCTTAAATATTTTACGAGCACATTACATTTTAGCTCACACAAAACATAGTTATTGCTATTAAAGTTGAGGGGTAAGTTTATATTTTTTATACTATAATATATATATTTTTAAAGGTTTAACCGGTGGCCGTACTGTTGTACTTTCGGCTGGTGATGCTCTTTTAGTTCCAAGAGGCTGGTGGCATTATGTTCAAAATATTGATCCTGTTAACATTACCCTAAATATGTGGCTGCCCCATGTAAGTTAATTGTCATAATAACAATATAAAGGCATTAGTGAATTTTATTGAATGATAAAAGATGGCTAATAAATGACTTGTGTGTGAATTTGCCTTTTTAAGTTTCATAATTCTTTAAATATTGTCTTGTGACCTACTATGAATTAATTTGGAATCAAAGGTACATGTACCGTATCCAGGAGGATAACAATTGTAAAACATCTTACCATACCATTATAATCAAAATATTGCAGATCTGTAAGATAATAAGTATACCTGTCTTATGCCACATTAGGGTTACAAGGTACAAGACTTGTCAGCTTAAAGTGTATGCACAATATGTTTTAAATATATTATTTTAAATAATAAATTCAAAAATATATTCAGTTTGTTATAGCTATGACCAACAGATAATAAGTCTAGAAATTTCTTCTTCAGGAAAGAGATCCATCAGCACATGTATCAGAGGCTCTTATCAAGATATTTATTGCCCAGATGTGTAAAGATTTGCCTCTTGCAACTGCTAAGATGCTTGTCAATCCAAATGAGGTATTTTTTTTTACTTTAAGCATGCTGCCTCCGTGTTATCTAATTCCTTGTTGGGAGTTCTTGCATTGATACCCAGTAAAGTTATGTTAAGTTTTGTTAAACTTTAGTTTTATAATAAAATTGGCAATATTCAAGTAACAATGTATATACCTATATATTGTAAAGTGATTATAATGATTAAAATTTATTAGAGGTGACTATGACTAGAATAATCAACATAGAAGTCACAAATCTTGGCAGGAAATCAGAAATTATATGACCACAGCCAACACAACAACACAAAGAAATAAACACATCAAACCATTTTCGAATCTTTTAAAATGTATTTTCTGCACTTGAATACGAACAAAATCAACATACAAAATCAAATGCAGTGATAAATCCGTGTTGTTAAAAATAAAACAACCGGACAAACATTTATAGATCAATCGAATATTATACCTGTATATTGTCGTGCTGTTAGTAACTGACACGTATCGAGCATGCAAATTGGTTTTGTAATTGAATCTATCTAGCGAAGTTTTACCACTACAAGTAACTTTTGCTGTACCTAACATTTGTTTTGAGTCGTTTGTTTTAATTAAGTGTGAAATGATATGCAGATGCATTATGTTTGGTCGCAATGTTTTATGCCAATAATTAGTCGTCGCTTTAATTAGTTTTATTTTAGGTATGAGTAATCAACCCTGACCATAGTCAGGGTTGAGTATGTTATTCATTAATGTTTTGGCTTTGTTCCTATTATATTATATATATATTTCAGCGTTTGTTTTTTGATGATTTTGCGGATCAAGACAATAATAGTGAAGTATACCATATACTAAAGTTTATTTGTGTGTGTTGTCATTGTGCTACCTAGTTAATAGTTTTTAATATTACCTAAAACCAATGAAAAGTTATTTGAGCTTTTTTTATTTTTACTATTGAGTAATCAATTTTTTTGATTAACAATTACTTCTGAAGGATGATTATATTCTATTAGCTAGTTATTTCAATATTTATTGCACATTAACATAATTTATTTAATAATTATTTTTATATTCATATAATAAGATCACTACGTTTCCGCTTTATTAACCATTTTCAAAGTAGGACGATGCATGTCACTTTTGCAAAGATTCTTGCATCTCCTTGGTCTTGATCTTGTTGGTAATTTATTGATTTGCCGAAAATCACACCGACCAATTGGTAACATTAAACGTCTTTCAGGATGACATAGTAGACACACCACTTGCAGTGCTGTTCCTCCAACTAGAAACTGTAGCCAACACATACATGGATAAAAAGAGACGCATTCGACGCGTTAAAAGGCAGAAAACACGAGAGAGTGACGCAGATTTACCAGAAATAGAGGAATTTGATCTCAAAGCGCTGGTTGAAAACCCGGAAAATAAATTGGAAATCGCCTTGAACATCTCCAATACTGAGCTGATTACTATGTTAAAGGAGAATCTCAAAAAGTATGCCAATACAGAGAGAGTGTTGGATGATGACGAACTAGACGGTGCTACAAGTAGCCTTTGTTTGACAAAGGCAGTGATTGACGCCTTCAGTCAAAATAATGTGATTGATCTTGTTAAACACAATCTTTTGGCTTCCCTTAGCTAGTAGTTAGACCATCGCTGGTTATTAACGATAGGCAATATCGACTTGTAATAATGTTATTGTGATAAGTACTAAGTACATATATAACATATACAATAAATTATAGAATAATTGAATAAATAGATCCGGCTGCAACTTTATTTTATTTTCTAAACTATACATTAGTTTTGCGCTCGCTTGTTAGCGAAGATCCCGCTCGTTGCCGTCGTAATTATTGAAGTTCCTGTTTTGGTATTGCAACAATGTTATACAGCTGGAGAGAGGCAGAAGTTAGTAATTCAAACACATTGATCAAATTATTCACAAGTAAGTTTTCTACTGTCGTAAATTTCCTGGTCGGGAATTTGAATGTTGGACGTTGTGGTAACCATTGTTAGATAAAAAACCGAGGAATTTCAAAGCTAAACTATTGGAAAAACATCTAATTAACATATATAAAAAAACTTATAAAGATTTTTTTAAAATTTATATTTTATTATTCACAATGCTTATGAGCTCAACAGCTATTTGAACATTATTTTCTCTTCGTGATTCTGTTCGGTTGGATATAAACTCTATAGTAGAAATCGCAGAACAATAGCACCATGAAGAGGTTTTGCGGAATGAGAATGTAGGCTGGTACGCGCGGAAAGGGACAATCCGGAGCCAAGGCCAGGGCCAAGAAATGGGCTAATAACAAACTAAACTGTATCTGGAAATAAAAAAAAAAACAATATTGCTCTATGAAGTAGACAGTAATTTTTTAATCAAGGAGATGTTCTAGCTGTAAGATTAACTTATTTTTACCAGCTCTTGTACTGCAAATAATTAAAGTCCATTGTAAAATTTGGTAAATGTCTATTAGATTTGAGGAATGCTATGTGCGTGAACTTGGATGTTAGACGAAGATGTTTCTATACTAAAAAAAATCTTTAAAAACTCACAATTTGTATTTGCGTGACATACTTTTTCCACCAAATTGACTTCTTGAAGGAATCGTCCAATGACGTTAGGAGATAGTATGCATACATTATTATGTGGACAAACGAATTCACTGTTACCAACATTGTTATGTGACCGCCTGAAACGAAGAATGTAGTCTTTAACGTTACATTTTTTTATTCTGGCCTTTTCGTAATATGTGTCGCAGCCAACTAGCTTAATAAGCCGTTCAATGGACAGCCTAGCCCTTTAACTAAACAGCGCCGTTTAACTAGCGGCCTGAAAGATTCAGCCGTAGCGATTGTAACAACATTTATAAACTGGCTGGCTAATGCTTAGGCCATTCGTACAACGGAGTGACCATGTGGTAGATATAAAAAATATTTATTTAGAAATTAAATTTCTTGAGTCCGTAACAGCTAAATTCACATTATTCACACTCTTCCATTGTACTTATTGTTTTGCATTAAACTTTGGAAAACATCATTAAAGTTGTGGTTTGCCGACGGTTTGAAGAGTTTCGTTTCGAGTTTGAGAGTGACATAAAGTGGAACTTAATTTAAATTGACGCTACGCAAGTAAAAAGAAACGTCATCGATCCAAGGCTGAATATCTTTCAGGCCGCTAGTTAAACGGCGCTGTTTAGTTAAGAGGCTAGGCTGTTAATTGAACTGCTAATTAAACTAGTTGGCTGTGACAAATATAATGTAGTAAGGTTTCAAGAAATAATATAACTCATATATTAGCAAGTCATTGAAATACTTATGTTATGAATATTAAAGCAGTATTTAAATAAGGGTTAATGTAGCAGTATATTTATTCCAATTCTAAACTGCTTATCATAAATTTTAGAACGTCCGTTATTAAAAACTTCTAGGCCTTGACATCTTTATTTCGTAAAGTTATATGAATTTGACATTACTGTTGATAAAGTAATAAAAAATTCTAATTAAATTTGTTGGTTAATATGACCGTTGATTAATAGATAACTTTGCTTCATTAAAAAGACTTCATCACATCTATTTTAAACGGATGTGTCAACCAATTCTAAATGCTCTAATAAGATTTTCAGACCGCGATCTATATTTTAAAAGTTTCTTTACCTGGAACCCATTTAACCATACCCCAAGCCACTCCTACCATGCCAAAGTGATGGTAGACGTGCAGGAAAGACACTTGATTCTGTTTCTTACGCAAAACGAAAAATACCTGAAAATTAACTTATGTTATAATTTTGCATTTTACTGTTATTATTTTACTGTTTTTAGTGACGAGTTGTCTGAAAGATATTGTTACACCAATACGCCCGTTCCAACTTTAATTTTCCTTAAATGTATTACACGTGCTACATTCATGTACATATATATACATATATTTTTCTCTGTACAACTATAAAGAGTAAAATATAATAATTCTACCATAATGAGTCTTATAAAGAAACTTATCGCATCGTATAAGTCCTACAATTTGTAGTTCATATACCTACGGAAGACTAAATACTAGTGCCAAGTCTCTAAATGTTATCCTTAAATATATTTAGCGGATGCCGTATGTTGGAAAAGAATACGTACCGTGTCTAAAAGATCAATAAACTTTATAACAAAGTATCCAAAACACACTTTCCAAGCATACTCGATGCTGTGTGCTTCATAATCAACTGGATGGCACAAAAGTGAGTAATGGTTCAGCCAGCCCAAAGTTAAACTCTGTAAAAAAGATTTAAATACGGTATCTTGATGATATCTATCTGATGATGATATATATAACGCGCGGTGACATATATAATTCGTAAGGCATTGTCCAATATTCATAGATAAAAATGGTAACAATGTGCGTGACCTGTGTTGCAATTTTGTCTTGATTTGTGTCGTATTTTGGTACGCGACGGTCTATTATGGATATACAACACTAGTCAACATTCCTACATTCGTATCATTCATAATTTTCTCTCTCTGTGTGTCTGCATCTGATTTTTTTGGCGCACATATAATAAAAAATACATAGGAACAGCCAGGATTGGAACGCACTACCTCAAGATTGAGTGGTGCGCTCAATCACTAGGCTAACACTGCTTGACCATTTACTAGCTATATAAGATATTATTATAATATACTTACATAATATACGACATAGGCACAAAATACGATTTGAAATGCATTGTATACTGCTATCACACCGCGAAGATCATACGCAGGCCTATTCTTCATATAATTGGGTAACCATTTCAAAACAACGAACAAATAGAAGATTAACAACGCTAGCCCCGGCCAGGGCGAGCTGATTAAAGGCCAGTCTTGTGTCCTCTTATCTAAAAGTTATAGGAAATCTAGACAAACTTTAACCGGATACGCCCTTGGAAAATGGTCAGAGAAAACTATTTAGAACCTGTTTTTTTTATAGTTAGCATTCAGAAAACGATAGTACATCTATTTTAGACTGATCCGATGAACTGAGGTTGTATGCATTATCCCACACTGAGCTTGTATAATATAAAACAAATAAATATACCTGCAATATCCTCATTCAAATAGTGGTACAACTTAACAGCTCCTTTAATAATAAGTGCCATGGCGAATATCCTTCACAAATATATTTACCGAGCGCTGTGCTGTCCGTAACACCACTAAACTTTCAACAATAGTATTCGAGTCAAATTATTTAGCATATTGAATTGATTTTCGTACAAAACAATGACTTAAATCAGGTATTCTGATTTCAAATCATGTTTTGTTATTTCAATATGTGGAACGTTTGTTCTCATTAGACGAGAATGATTTAAAATGACAGTGTTCATCAATGAGTTCAACAAACCTAACTATTACGAAATGTCAAATAGAAATTTGTTTTTTAAAAGTCAAACATAAAAATAAAAACAGCACGTTTATGTGTTGCAAACAAAATATTGAATTTCTTATAAATAACTTCGGTTGACAATAATAATGTTTGTAACATTGCAGGGATATTATTTGATTCTGTACAAATTTTAGGTCTGTAAAAATTGAGAGAAAGAAGCTCATACATATTAAACAGATAATTTTATTGAAGTCGACATTTAAAACTATTTTTTGAAGGGGAATTCAGGGTGTTTCTCAATGCCTGGGAAAAAGGAGAAATCGCAAATACGCCCCGTCTCGCCACGGTCCAAGCTGTTCAATTGCTTCATTTCCGTTTCATTTAGCTCGAAATCCCACACAGATATGTTCTGAAATTAAAAGATATAACAATATATAACATAACAATAAACTTTTAGAGGCTGAAGAGTTTAATATTGGTTACAAATTCGTTCGACTAAAATTTACACGCTGCGTGCATAGTTATTTTACTAGGACTTAAGGAAGGAAGGAAGTCATACAAGATTACCTAATCCAAATGTGTTATAAATTCGTTTGCTACGTTTTCACGCTAGGATTAAATTTGATACAACAAACCTGGAGACATTAGTAGCTTACTACAAGAGGGCTCCTTGAAACCTATTAAGCGTGCGAAGTAGCGGGTAAAAAAATATTGAGTGCGTAAACATATTTAAGCATTTTTTATTTATTATTAATGACAAATTACAAAGAAAACCTCTAGTAATAACTAATGTTAGTACTGTTTATTTTACCCCTTTTTTTTATAAAGATAACATATTTTATTATTAACTAACGAAAAGAATACATTTAATACCTGTTTAATTCTGGTGGGGTCCGTACTTTTGGGAATAGCTCCTACGCCGTGTTGCAGCAGGAACCGAAGTAAAATTTGCGCAGGAGTTCGGTTATGTGTTGCTGCAATACTTTGAACTACTGGCACCTCCAATAGGCTTGGGTACTCTCGTCTGTAATTATTATAAAAAAGATAAATAATGTAATTACTGTTAAAAATTATTATATTATATTACCTAGATCCATCTGTATTACTTTGGATTTGTTATGTACATGGAAATTTGTATTTTCTTTTTAAACTATATTTAAATACTCCTACGATAAAAGAGCATTTTTAAACTTCAGAATGTTTATTACTTTCAGTGTCTTAGAGTATGTCATGTTCTGTGCTTAAATAACCAAAATTAAATCATTATGGGAAATATGATCCGGCGGATGAAGCTGAACTCAAAAGCGAAAAATCGCTATTTTTGAAGAGCTCTGGAGATAAGGTTTCGGAATAAAAATATCGAGACACCAATCACATTATTAGTTTTAGCAACATATGCATCATGTAAAGTTTAAATACCGAATTGATATAAAAAAAAATCACCCAGTCTTAGCGGCCAGCATATCAGCGAGAGCCTTGGAACCTAAAGGAGAATAAGCAACAACAGGTACTCCTAATCGATTGGCTGCGTCGATTAGGGCACGTTGTTGGCACAACAAATGGACCTCTATTTGCAGGCAAGCCGGCTTTGCTATCTCACACAGTCTCATCAGTTGTTCCTCGTTCACATTTGACACGCCCAAGTGTCGAACCTGTCCTGAATGCTTTAGTTTTTGCATCGCCTGAAAATATTTTATAAAATTTTGGTTTCGTAGAAATTGCTCCGATATTTATAGGTATAGATTTTTAGACGATTTGTTTTTTTTTTGTAATGAAAATGCGCTGTGACAAATATTATGAAAACTACTTAAAGGAATGTAACAAAAATGATATCGTTACGATATAATCCTAATAAGAGTATAATCAAATTATGCCAAATATAATAAAGTGGACATAACTGGTATCTTGACAAAGTGTAGTCAACGAATAAAGAAAGTTTCTAATATTATGAAACACAGTGAAAGTGATAACCTGTTCCACATGCGATTATCGGTTTGTAAAGTACAGCTCTCCAGGTCCACATATTTTATTCGGCGGTCTTGTAACTGTTACTGTTTCCAACTTGTTGTCATGTGTTTCCGATCGTATGCGGAGATTATTATTCGGCGGTCTTGTAACTGTTACTGTTTCCAACTTGTTGTCATATGTTTCCGATCGTATGCGGAGATTATTAGATACTTCTTTAATAACAACATTTTTAGTAAATCTTTCAGTTTTATTTGGATTTATAAGATATGCGTTCGGTTTGATTACATTAGTTAATCCGTTAGGCAATTTTAAGGCCAGGAACCACTTAGTAGCAGCAGGGGTTTTGCTGTGCCCAGTTTTTATTTTTCTTACTGTCTTTTGCAAGAAACGGTAAAAAGTAGTTCGTTGTTGATCTTTAACCCTATGCTGTAAACACAATGCACTAGCTATCGATGAAACATCACATGTTGAATTAGATAAACCAAATGAGATAATCTCCAAACTGTGATTCGATTCGAGGTTATGTTGACATGAAAAGTTGCTTGTTGTGGGAGCTTCGACAATGTCAGCATTTTTATGTTTCAATGGCATATGGCTTCCAAGTCCACTAATATTAACATTTCTCTCGGCCCTGCTGGCAAAGCATCGAAACATGCGCTTGAACGCTTGTTTAACATTTGTTCTTCCCTCGCATTGTAAGTGATTTAAAGGAAAGAAAAAATAATTTCTTTGATTATTGCGATCGCAGTGTATATTTCTTATGCCATTTTTGGTTTCAGAATTACGCATTTGTCTCTTTCTGTTCTTTATATCAATATAAAATGTGTTTGCCATATGCATATTATCTTCTGGGGCACGTATATAAATATCTATATCTATCTCAGTATTTGGATTGTTATATTTATATATTGTTATGGAATTAAATTTATAGGAATTAAATTAAATTTTAATTAAGTAGAATTTTGTTTCATTGATTTAAAAATGAACGTAAAATTTTTATATGTATTTTTAGCTATAGCTTTCATCATATTGGCGTAAAATTTTGGTGATTTTTTCCTTTTTAAGCTCCCTTGTAGCCGCATAACACTCATCAAAGAGGCATCTATTCGAATCGGATTTAAGTTGATATTTTGCTGTAAATCGATACTATCAAAGGAATTTATTGTTTGCTCTCTGCAAAGATTTTGATTAAACGAATATAGGTTTTCTATTTCATCATCTCCTCCACAGCAACAGGGGCACATAAATTTGGGTATTAATGTAGTTAAAATACTGTTTTTTTGCGATACAACCCGGACATTTCTCACAGATGTTTGTGTTGGTGTTGTTTTAAGTTGGTTATTAGTTGTACTCAAATTATCTTGTGAATCGATAGCTAAAACCTTGCAAATTAAATCAGTTTTAACTTTCACTGGTGAATGACTATAACTGCTATCATTCAGATTTATTTTGAGCTCCCGAAGAATTGGTGATTGAATAATTTTTGTCCATGGAATATAATCTTTTAGTGATTTAACCTGAACCTGCTCCTTCTGAGATTTTTCTAGTTTACATTTGCTTAATATGGTTTTATTCATTATTTCACTTTGGGAACTATTATGGGAATTTATTGGATAGCTGCATTCTTTATATATTTCATCACTGCGATAACTAAGCAGTATATTCTTATTAGCATCTCTCTTGTATTCACATTTTTCAATTTCACAACGCATACAGCTATATACCCCCATTCTTTTAACTCTATTTATTGTATTATTATGGAAACATTTCAAGAATCACCACCAAATTTTCATTATGTGAGCCTGAAGTTTTCTGTTAGTAATATTGAAAGCCGTTGTCAGTGTAGTAATAGACAGTAAATGAATAAAATTATAATAGTTTATAAAAAAAACAAGGTCCACCTAGTAGCCAATATAGTGGTTTTTGACCATTACTTACTTTCCAAGTGCTCACAATATCTGTGGTAAGATTGACCTTCATTGATCCATCAGGGTTTTTAGGGTGAAGATCTCCAGGAACATGTTCAAAAGTAAAAGGAGTATGCATCAGGTATAGATCGATATATTGCAGCCCCAAGGCTTTAAAAGACTTTTCGAAATATTCATCTATCAGCTTAGGCGGATTTCCTAAAAGAAATGAGAAAATTAAGAAGTTAATCAAAAGGTCGCGCTAGCAAAGACTTTACATTCTGACGATATTCTATAGAAATTTGAGGTGTATTGCTTGGAAATAGTTCGTCTCTAACATAGTAATAAAATATTAATTCAATTTTCATTAAAAGCAAGGATCAGTCTTCTATTCTAGAATACATTGTGTGCTGTAGTGTTGATTTCGCTCGATTTATTTTCTTACAAGAAAGTAAGTTTCTGTACAAACAACGGTACGATTAAAGAAATATCCATTTATGCACGGGCTTCAGACCCGTTTATTGTTATTATGTAGGTATGTAAAGTATAGAAGAAGCTTTCATTGAACATACCTGAAGGAGCTAACTTGGTAACCACGAAGAGTTCCTTTCGTTTTTGTACGTCACCAGCGATCCAGTGGTTAAGAGCTCTACCAAGAGCAGCCTCGTTTTCATACACCTGCGCGGAGTCGAAGTGCCTGTAACCAGCGTCTAAAGCCAACGATACTGTCTTCTCAAGTTCCGTAGATGGACACTGAAATTAAATATTATAAAAAATAAAGGAACAATATTTTACCTGAGGCTCCATGTAACATTTTATTAATTTCAATGTTTTCTTTGATTCAAAAACATATTTAGTGTTGCCTACATTTTATTAATACGCGAACTATTGGTTTTACGTTGAGTAGAATTTTTATCTGTGTACATCATGACAGTTAATATATTTACGTTAAAAATTAATTAATAATGTGCTGTGAATATTCTTCAAATACAAAAAAGCCTAAAAAGAATGTGAAATGGATGAGATAAATTAGTTTGTTAAATGGTTTCTGTGTCATCTTCGAGTGTATTTGACAATTTAAATTTACTGGAAGAAAATTGGTCTCATGATAGTTGTTGTCGTGCCACCACGTCTAGAGGTCTATCTGCGAGGAGTGCAGGGGATCACGACAGCGAAACATATTCCTTTTGTAGCGGCAGATGTTCCTGTGGGACCGACAATGCCTACGTGTCAGAATGCTGTGACAAACCTCTGGTAATCATTGACTCAAATTCTAAAATTCATAAATCTAAATGGGATCTCTTCAAGGCATATTTAAAGAGACGTATCAAACTAATTAAACATGAAAAGGACAACGCGAAAACTAACAAGACTCTGATAAACAAAATAGTAGTAAAAGATATTAAAGTCGATGAAGGTCAAACATCAGAAATTGTACAAAAGTAAATTCATTTATTACAATCGTTTAGCTAGTCCAGTTTACTGTACTTTTTTATGTCGTGTCACGGGGAATGTTGAATCTATTAAATTATAAAGTTTATTGTTTTGTTTTATTATTTTCCCACGGGGTCGTTGCCCCATGTAAAAATTTGAATGCAAGAGTAGGTACTTTTTGACCGTTATATGTATAACGCATGCAAACGTACGTATCTTTCTTTATATGTATTGTGCTCAATTGCAATATAATTTAAAATTTATCCTGTTTAGAACATGCTGTAAGCCATTTTCCCAGTTTGATGTATTACAAACTTATAGTAATAAATAATAATTCATAATGTAAATAACATTTTCAAAGCTTCTATAAAATGATTTTGTCTGAACTGCGCTTTTTATGGAATACAAAAAAAATTACGTATTTTTTTAAAGACATTATAATGTCTGTTGATTTTAAAACAATGTTTTGGGAATTAAGTTATTAACAGATCAAATATAACTTACTTGCCAAGTCCCAAATCCAATTCGCGGAATCCGATCATTGTTTTCAATTACAAAATATTTCGGCACAGACATGATGAAAATTAAATAATGTGTGCGTAGATTAACCTGTTCCAACGCAAAAGACGTTCACCACAGACAAATTCAATGAGGTCTCTAAATCTCAATGCAGGCTTTCGAGTTGGCTATAAGTGGTATGATTGTATCGGACGGCAACCTTGGTGCTCGTAATGTTTATTGTTATTTTATATAATGAGAAAGAATTACAGAATATAACTAAATATAAACTTCTTTTTACGCAAATATTTTCACATATAATTAAGTACATAATAATGTGATAGATTGGTACAAATAAAATCATTTTAATCCAGGCTAACTGGTTACTAACAAAGTAAACAATAAATTAACTAAATTCGTTTATTAGGTTTAGGTTTGTTAAATTATGGTACAATATTTCACTAAATAATTCATATATCAGAGCTCTCCTTACTGGACGCTACATTTTAGGCGAACAGGTCAATCGACAGTTAAATTGTTAAACTTAAATTAAACATAAAGCTGTTCCATCTGTTGTATACTTGTCCTTTTTTAATTTACAAAAACTAGTGACGTAACATATAATAATGTTTGATTGCTTTACAACGACGCCTTACTTCTTTTCTCTCTAGTCTCTATATTATCTCGATATTATTTTAAAATGGAACTAATATTTGATAATCATGGGTGAAGTGTGAGTATATTCAATTTTAAAATTAATTTGGTTAAAATTTGTATCTACATACATAGCAAAGTCTGTACGCTTACATCTCCTAAACTACTTAATGGATATGAATAGAGTTTCTTAATAAGTATAAAGACGGTTTTTCTCCGTACGTATAAGTCCTTTTCTATTATGTTAATCTGTTATGCTTCTTTCTTAATTTAAGACAGCGTGAAACAGCAGTACGTAATATGTATAATTTTTCATCGTAGTGCTTGCATGAGTAGCTATAATTATCTTTTAACTGGCCTTGAACAGTTAATGCATAGCATTTACACAAACACAATCGAAACTAGCTTGGTGGAGCTATATTGTATTATTCGTTTAAAAGAACCGCAACAATAAAATAATGTGTCACTTGAAAATTGGATTGTAGAGATTGTACAATCAGTATACGATGTTTAAATAGGAATACAATGTTTGGCGATGCAACTTAAAGATAGCGGTTTGAAATGCCGTTATTTGTTGGAGCGACAAAACGATTAATGCACGATAACAAAATATGTACTTCTACTAGTATGGATTTTTAAAATTTTTAATGTTACGTAAAAACGAAAATGTATTCAAAATTGTTTCAGAAGTTTAAGTATAACTTATTAAACAAAAATCGACAGTCAATATAGTACTAGAATTTTTGACGGTGAATTTGAAGATACAGACCTTCTATTCTCTCAAATTTAATCAAATATATTACTAAGTAATTATGTATTTCATTACAACGTATTATCTCGTACGTCGAATCTCAAAAGATGCGTTATAAATTAATTATCTATTGACCACAAATGTGCAGCATCCGACCCTTTGTGTAGTGTCGTATTACAAGTCAATTTATGAAAGTTACTAAGTTGAATATTTATTACAAATTAATTTTCTCACATACCCTTAAAGTAATAACATTCTTTTGTGCGCTAAACAGTATCAATTTCCTTTTGAAGTTTATCAATGAACGGACGTCACAACACTCGTAGGTTAAGCGATGCGTACACAGATTCTGAGATAACAAACAAACCGCAAAATGTAAGGGATGCGAGCCTTCACAACATTCTCTATAGGCGTGGACTGCTTTAGACCCTCCCCCTATTATGTATGATGTTTTTAAATGTACCCGATTAGAAATGGGCCCTAGTTTAGCTCCCGTCATGGACCTATCAGCGCAGGCCAGTTCCAAGTGCACCTCGGACTTTAGTATTGACAGAATATTAAGTGATAACTCCAAAAAAGAGGAAGCGTCGCCAGCTCCCAGCTGGTTGTGTTGTACGAGATATCAGCCACCCCGACTTCCAAGTCAGTTCTTTTACTAAAATTATAACACATGTACTGAGTTGTAATTACGCAACATTCATTTTCTCGGCTGATTGTACTGGGTCATCACTGGTTTTGTCGCAGATACATATTCATATGTAAAATTACTGTTTTCGGACGATTATGCCTAGGGACAACATTAGCGTGAAGTCCAGTCCTACACAAAGTCCATCTACGGAGGATTTTGTGTAGTATAATTTTTTCACGCGTATTTATTTTAGAAGCTATTTTTTTGTTTTAAATTATTTTAAACTACAATTATATTTTGAGAGTTGCTTATATTAAACGACAAAGAAAATTATTATTCTAGGAACAGGTAACGCCTGTCGGTCACGTCGGTCCGGTCGTCATGCAAGAGTGCCTTTTACGGCTGCGCAGGCGGCGGCCTTGGAGGCCGCGTACTCCAGAGCACCTTACCTTGCACCACCAGCATTGAAGGCACTGGCATCTGCGCTCCAGCTAAGAGATGATAGGGTAAACTTTATTTTTTTAACACGCAGATATTGAAATATTTAAGGATATTTTTTACTAGTTATTTTATCCGGTACAGCAACGGAAGAAGGGTTCTCCTCGAGTGAATTTAAAACTCAGTCAGGCGTTCTGCAGGGATGTATATTGTCTCTCTTACTCTTTAACATCTACACAGAGTATATAATGCATTTGTACGACTGGAATGAGAGAGTCTCTGTAAATGGGTCATTTTTAACAACAATACAATACAAAAGTTTTGCCCAAACAATGGAGGACTAAGAAGAATTACTATCTCGCCTAGAAACTAGTATCCAATTTGGTTTAACACTGGATAAGACGAAAGTGATAATAAACCGAGCTGGACATAGCGGTGTAGTAATTCAGAGTGTTACTGCGAACTAGTACAACTTTCTAGGATCTACTACTGTCTTGATCGCAAGAGGGCGTGAGGACGATACGGAGATTATGTGGAAACACGGGATCCACAGTGGTGCGCTTGGGTAAAGTTTGGAAAGACCGCCGAATAACCAAAAAGATTTTTTTTTCCTATATTTCTATACAGCGCAGAAACAAAGGTTGGTCAAAAGGTGGATGCTCTGGAGATGTACTGTTGGAGAAGGCTCCTTAAAATACCACGAATGGCTTTCCAGACCATCATTTCCATCCTTAAAGCACTTCAGATACAGAAGGGACTTTTGTCACTTTTGTATATATGGTTATGGAAGTTTTTGGGCATAATGTAGTCATAAAACATAGGAATGAAAATTCTTATATAATGTTTGTTGTCCGGGGCCATGTGAAGGGAAAACGCGCGCATGGACTGATTTAGTTAATGCAACAACTGGATCAACGCTGCTGCAGTGCCGTCGAGATGCGTACGATAGGCGAATGTGGTGGTGATCTGTATTGATGCGAGCGGGACGAAACAACGATGTGTACCCGATCACCCTAAAAAGAGTGAATTAATAATAAATATCGATATCGATAGATATAGTGAGATATTTGTTATATCTTTGAAATCATATATACGTATTATCAGAATCACAAGTGATTGAAATAATAAAATTATAAAAAAATAACGCCTACTACTAATTCTACAGCAAACTAAAATATGAACTTCGACAAAAACATAAATTCGTGTAGGGGCCCGAAACAAGTTCAATAAGTTATATTTCTTATATAATTATTTTATTTACAGATAAAAATATGGTTCCAAAACCGAAGAGCTCGTGAGAGAAGAGAAAAAAGTGCAAATATTCCGTCGCCACAAAGCGGCATTGTCATATCAACCAATCAAAGACCTTCAATTAATTCATCATGGCTAAATCCATCTGATTTACAACATAATGTGACGTCTGATGAAATGGAACAAAGTTTTACTAAAAGCAATTATATTAGTCATTTATATGAAAGTGAAAACTCGAGCGAAAGCTGCGAGTCTCCATTGAATGTTGATACATAGAAACGAAGCTTTTCCAGAAATTAAGCCCTCATCTAAGTTCTACATTTTTTTACCAACGATAATTTTAATCAAACATGTATAAAATCAAAGTCTTATTTCAAGGCTCATTAAAAAGGCACATTTGAAAGTCAAATTACAAGATAACAATATTTAAAAACGAGTCTAGTTGCACCTTCCAAAAAGGAGAAGATTGGGCATGAAATTACCATACTTTTTTATAATATTATGTATACATTGATTTGATAATTAGGTAATAAGTAGGTCATGAGAAATCAGACTATTTATGATAGGTACATACTGTGATTGTATTTTTAATTTGTACTTAATTAAGTTAAGAAATAACTAGATAATAAAAATATATTTTAAACAGTTGTGTCTATGGATGTTTCCGATTTAAGCGGATATTGCCATCAATAAAAAATGATTAGGCTCATTTTAATTTAGATAGAAGGAAAATTATTTGGTAATCATAACATACTGGGGCCGATCAAGAATTACGCAAGCACTACATGGGGGGGGGGGGTCTCTTTGATGTTCGTAATTGGTGATTACGTCAACAGTAATTATTAACTTTTTTATATATATTACCCACGCATTGTCTATGCTTGAAAACGAAATGAATTTTAGAGGATTCCTACAAATAATTCCTTACGTTTATGTACTATTATTTTTGAGAGCTTTGCTTCGCTTGATAATTAGGTAAACAAACAAAGCAACTTTCCTATTTATTGTAGTAGTAGTCTTGTAATATTCCAGTTCTAAGTTAAATTGCTGAAAATTAACAATTTCCTTATTTACTTGCTTCCATTTACAAGAAGTGATAAAATTTGTATTGACAAACAATTTACCGAGTAGTCATGAAATGAAATTTATTATACCTAGTATGTAGTAGTAATGATAAGATTATCTATCTTAGTTACATTTGTATACATAGGAATGGGACATTTCAGCCTTTTAAAGACAAGAAGTCAATCAACCTTAGTGCCTTTGAACCGGACATAATTATTGTTTCGAACGTTACAAACACTGTAGTAACGACGTAATAAAATAGAAATTAAAAGAATAACGTTGCTGTTGGACGCTGTTTCCGCACTTAGACTGTCATTAGGTCCGTTGTGCGTGAGTTACGACGCAACGTACGGTAATACGTAGGGTTAAACCGCATAGTTTGTGTAAAGGATTTATTGAATTGTAAAAAGAAATTATAAAATAGCATTTAAAATAATTTATTTTCCTCTGTAAAGTGTTCTACACATTCACATTTTATTATGCATATGTGTTTTTCTATTAACACAATAACGATGTCTAAAGTAAGCAGCACTGTATGTCAAGATTATTTTCGTTGCTAAGTTGAATATTCCATTCAGTTAATATTATTCAATTTAAGTCGATATTTGTAAAATTAATTGCAATCTACAGTCATTGTACTCGTGACATTCATGTTTGAGGCTGGTCAGGCACGTGAAACGTGATTTAAATAACCTCTATTTTAATTAACTCTCAGATCAGGATTTAAATTTAAGGATTTTTCTATTACCTTTATAGAAATACAAACTTTATTTTAATATAAAAAGAGCAGTGTTGGCCTAAGGGAGCGTTCAAGTATTACGTAACGAAGTTTTGGGGGGGGGGATTGAATTACGCGTTATTGTTAATATTATTTACCACTTTTCAGTACTTTACACCACATAATGGTAAGTTTTAGGTATAAAAAGTCACTGGGATTGGTCAAGAATCGTTTTACTATTGGATACAGAAACTTTACGGCGCGTTCCAATACGTAATACTTGAACGCTCCCTAATGCCTTCAGCGTGAAACTCTTAAACCTAAGGTCGTAGGTTCCATTACCCTACTATTACCTCAAACAGCTGTTATTAAAACATAGTATGTATGAATGAATCATAAACGTGTAGCTTACGTGTCAAAATGAGTTTTCAAGTTGGTAAAGGCAGATAAAAAATATCACACGGAAAGTAAAAATATTTATTTAAAAAAAATTTGATCCTAATTAAAACTTATTTCTATGTCACTACGCCCCATCCAGTTCAGAGTTCTTATCTAAATCTATGTCGGTCAAACACGTGGATTTGCTTAAAATTTCATAGTGGTTAGCTTCTTCCTTTGGAGGGCTCGTGTCGTCCAAACTATACCTGTAAATAATTAAATGAGTTTAGCAAAACAAATCATCCTTATAAAGCTTAAAAATAGTATAGATACCGGCAAACATCTTGAACATTAAACAAGGGAGTGGGGGAAAGTTTGCGCATCGTACACAGCGCGGGACACAAACGTCAACTGATTTAACAATCACGCGATCGACACGTCAGTCTCCCGCCACCGCCCCTCTCCCAGTGATACCTAAAAATCACTTCTGCGCAGGCAAGGATATTTGTTCAAGATGTTTGCCGGTATCTATATGTTACGAAAGCCTAGCACGTATTTATACAGTATTCTCGACATGAACATAAGACTTTATTAGCTAGAGATATTTTACCATTAATCTTTTAAACACAATTCCAAAATTTTATGATATATGCCAGCTAAAATAACTATTATTTAACTGTGACTTCATGATTCTAGAAAAAAACAAAAAAAAAAACTAGAAAAATTCACATAGAAAAAAAAATTAATTATTGACGTCCACATTCATTAAATGTCTTATAATTTAAAGACGTACTTTATCGTACAGCCGGAGGACATCTTTACAAATCTAATATCAAAGTATTAAATCATCTATTCGATAATGTCACACGAGAAGAGCGGCAAACCGCTGGGGACGCGTGCTACATATTACGTTTCGCGGAAGCACGTTTATCAGCACGTCTAGTGCGCGTGCGCATGCACATTGCATAGGTTATCAAAAAGTTTTTAACATTTTAACTTTAAACAATGCCTGCGTTCGTTTCGTGCGTTCATCAATTATGAACATTTATCTCTGTATAAACAAATTAATAATTCCGCGTGATATTTTAGTTTGATAAATTAATTCGGAAAAGTTTCATATTTTTTACACGTCAAAAACCTATACGCCTACGTACATAGACATTATAATACATAAAATGATCTTTAATGATAAATAATTATATATTTAGAGAACGGTGCAATCTAAGTTTGCCGATACAGACAAATATCTTTTTACCTTCCTTAGCTTGCCTTAGGGCGGCAAATTTGGGAAGCGAATTTTTCTTGCAACCTAATGGTTTTGACGTTTTCTGATGTTTTTTTTACAGACAAATATTGTCACTCTCCCCTTTCATTTATCATTGTACCTTTGGTGCAGTAAACTTCTATATTCCAGAGTAAAACAGCTAGTTCTCCGCCCCCCAACTCACACTTTGTATAAGTGAAAAGAGTAAAATTGCAGAAAATATATTTTCACCTTCCTATTACCCCCTATCAAGTTATACATGTCAATCCTACTACTATTGACTTAATTGTTGTATTGTAAAAATAATCTAGGATATTGCAATTGTAAGAGGCTCTTGAATTTGTGAATCCGCCACTGCAACAGCAAATTATAATAATCTTGACTAAATTTCTTAAGCCTCAACTCATTACAATTACTCACTCATATTTCTAGAAATTACTATCGTAGTCTGGACTGAGGTGACAAGACGTCAGACTTTCTTAAGTTATTATCAAAGTGTTGTTTGTTTTCTTAAAAATAAGGTCATGATGCAGGGCAACAGCATTGTTTCACAACAAAATGAATCTAATTAAATAAACTCTCTATATGTGTTTTGTTTTGGGTTCAATTAGGTTTTACCGAGAGAAATGATGAGTAAAGCAGACACAAATCCGTTTGCTTAAATTACAATTGTTACGAGAGTACGAGAATTCATTAAGTTTACGTTATTAACACTTATCGGTAGGCAGTTATTGGGTCAGCCGAGCGAGTCCGGTTCATGTCAGTAATCAATCATCGATGTCTTGATATCTGATCTAGCTCAGTTAGCTAATTAATAAAGCCAGTGTCGACCAGCTGTCTGTTCTAGAATATTATATTTATATATATGTACTAGCTGCCCCCGCGAACTTCGTTTCTCCTTAATGTGGTTGTAGTTACCCTTAATACCGTGACACGAAAGAATAATTTCACTGTATTAACGTCACTATAATTTGAATGGGATTTACACTTCGGTCTAAGTAACACGTGGTTGGCTATGCTAACACCAAAAATTAAAAAGCAGAAATAATTGAATTTCACTGTATTTCGTTTACTACAAAATAAATTTAATTTATACTTTAGCCTCAATAACACGTGGTAATTAAGATATTGAATTGTAGCTTATTTAACACGTTTGTCGGTTTACCATAGCAGTGCCATCTATTGATTACTTACTCAATCCAGTCGGAAAGTATATTTTGGAGTTAACAGATAATTGTGACTGACAATTAATTATAGACAAATAATTTGCAATAAAATAAAATTGCGACTATAATTAAAGATTTAAGCTATCATATCTCTTAAGTTGGACCAGACTGCTCACGGTGTGCCAATTTAATTCAAAATCGGTTACGTAGTTTAGGAGTCCATCGCGGACAAACATCGTGACAGGAGATTTATATATATTAAGATTATCGAACTTTGGTTATAGTTGTTCACTTAAATAAATTCTATAAAAGGTCAAAAATCTTAATTTTTGGAATCCGCCCAGAAACCTAAGTTAATTAAGTTCGATGCTTGTCGATTAAAGTAATATTGTGAGAATGTAAAACAAAAGACGAGGCGATCGTTCGTTTGATTGTGATTGATCTAATAATGCTGTTGGCATTGAAAAAAAGTAGAAATAAATAAAGAAAAAACTTACACATAATAAAAAGGGGGGTAGAACCCCCCTGTATAGTCTCTTCAATTTGACTTAAAAAATTCTACATAACACTTACACTATAGTTGCAAAATAAGAATATTTTCCGTTAGCATCACAATCTGTCCTACATTGGAAAGATGTCAGACGACGTTATTGTAAAGTGCATCATCATTTCGACTTAAAACAGATACTAATGTGAGGTTCAAAATCCTGTTGGCCAATAATAATCAATAGATAACAGACAGCTAATTACTTTTCTGTATTTAAGTGTTCAAAAGCTTACAAAATCAAATTGGTTTTACATAGAAAACTTTAGTAAAAGCTTCATGCTCGATTATCTTCTTGTTATAAGTTTCTAATTGTGACTCCTGAAAGGGCCATAGGGACATTGACTACATTTTACTTATAGGTATAATGGAAAATAATCCGTACGCTTGACGCACCCACGCAACGTAAAACTGATAGTGATATACAATTTTAATTACTATAAATATGTAAACAAGCTGACAGTTACTGCACTCCCCTAATCGTAGAGAACATTGAAAGGTGAAAACTGAGTAGCAACTGTCGTTGGCAACAACAATGATTAATCATTGCCTTAGCTTCGCACGGCTGGTATTTTTAAATATTTTACAAATAAATATAGCCAGGTAAATAACATGTCAGGTATACGGGAACATTCTAGAAATGGATTCAATAGTTTTTGATTAGTTTAAAAAAATCTTTTCACAATATTAGTTCAAGGGTTTGGTAAAGTTGCTGCTAAATTTTGCAACCTGTAGAATGTTTTTTTTTACAAAACTAAGTCCCGAATATAGTTTACTCTAACGTCGGAAATCTAACCCAATTTAATTTCACTTAAAATCATCTTTAAATACTGTAATAAGGTTGTTATATTTGTAATACTCGCGTACACAAAAGATAATATTACACAAACTAACCGAACCCAACCAACATCCTTGAACTAGTCCATTAAAACCGATATATGAGATGAAACCCCAATGACTTTTATAACTCGACGTTTCAATATATTAAAAAAAAATATTTATGTTATAAAAGAGTATTGTAATGCAACCCTAATAACTTACCCGCAGGCTCTAAAGAAAGCCGACGCGGATGGATTATGCGTAAGCGCAGTCAGTCTAACAGAGCGCATGCACGTAGCAGCCGCTAACTTTTCGAGCACTCGAAGCATCCTCTGGCCAAGTCCGCGACGTCGACCGTCCGCTTCCACTTGTACCTCGTAACTGAAACACAGTATAATTAATTTAATGTGCAATATATCAAAACTTTCTCTTAGGAATTTGTTATTCACACAGAAGTCTATATAAAGCGATAGCTAGAGATTTTATAAATAGAACGTATGCATCCATAGACTGGCAACATAATGGCCCTACATGGGTTGTGTAGTGTTGTCATAAATAAATAAAAAATCAACACGAATACCGACATATGACTGGAGTCTGTTAATAATGAAATAATTATTGTTATTTTTCAATATCTATTTAATTATTGGGACATCAGCTGGAAAAAGAGGCGAACCGAAATAATAGTTAAATATATAAGACGTGAAAAAAAATCTCGGTTTTAAAGTTTCTACCATATATGAGTATAGTATGATGATTTTCTTTAAACGCACACAACAATCGCATTACAATATTAATCGGAGCATCGTAAGCACTTGACGACGTCACCGAGGGCCAGTGGCTGCAAGCTTTGGCTAGGTCTCGCCGCAATCAGTGTCGAGCAACAGCGAGATGCAGGCGCGGCTACTCTTGCTGGTGCTGTGGTGCGCCAGCGCAGCACATACGGCGCGCATACTAGCCGTCTTACCCACTAACACCAAGAGCCACTATGCCATGTATGGGAGGATACTAGACGCCCTCGTCTCCAAACAACACCAGTTGACTGTCATCTCACACTTTCCCAGGGTATGTTATTTGGTTATGTACTTGCAACTACAATTCTTTGTGATATGACCTTCAGTCATGCATTTATGCAATAGGAAGAACTCGGTTTAGAGTTAGATACAAAATATTTAAAACAATATATAAGTATGTTTTGTATAAATAATTTTACTGGATTTTGATATATATTTTATTCAGCCTATTATAATATAATTTAAAAATACATATGATTTAAAAGTGAAACACAAGTAAATTGTAATTTTTCAATACATAAATTGATCGATAAGATTACTAACTGAAGTTATTTTATTTAAATAAATACATTTTTACTTAGTGTTAAATATCTAGTAAAAATTTTAAAATAAATACTTTACAATATTTTGCCTGGCAGAAACTATTCTAATTCGAAATATTTTACGCGTTAATTACTTTGTGAAATTAAAAGTTTAGTAGTTCTAAAACTAGCTCAAATAAGCTTACAAATAATAACTAAACGGACAACTTACGAGGATTATATAAATCATTAAATAATCCTTGACATTTTTATGCACCTTTGAAAGTTTGATAGGTTTGACAACTGACTCGATATGGTTCAAAAAAAAAAAGAGAAAACTATATTGACATTAATATCCTTTAAACAATATTCTCTTATCAAACACGTGCCAAACAAGTGATTATTGAAAACAGGGCTAAGTACCCGGAGCTTCATTGAGCTTTTCATTCGTTAATTTGAAGAGTCATTAAGATACAACAAAGGTTATTAGTACTTGTAATTGCTTTGAAACAAAACAATTCTCATATAAATACAAGATATTAATTGCATGAAATTAAATAAAGGTATATAAGTTTAATTGCAATCTATTAAACTCTTTTGTCTCTTCCCGTCAAATTGTGTCACAGGAGGACAGTTTTGGTGCGCTGTTTTGAAAAGTACTCAAGTTAAAACGTCACAGTTCGTTTGTTTTTTTTTTATAAATAACACTATACTTACATAGAGAATAAAATAAAACGACTTATTGAGCAGCAGTAAAACGTTGCCAGACTACTAAATTTTTATCTGTTTTTGTTGCAACGTAAGTAATGCGGTGATCGTGAGGTTTTATACATTTCATTATTAAAAAGATTCATGATGGTTCAATGTTCTGATGTGAAATTTAATTCATCCGTGCAAAGTATTGCATCGAATAAAATATAACTGATAAGTAACAGTTTATACAAAGCAATTTTCATCTAATGAACCGCCCGTTGACAATGTAATGTGACCTTTAATGTCTTCAGTAGCCCACTACTCTTATCGCTGGCACGCGACTGTCTTTGCATGGGTGCCTATATCAATAGATATCTTTATGCACACAATAAAATTATTTTACTAAAATTATAACTCGAAAGATTCGCATGTATGAGAAGGTGTATTTTTTGCGCATTCTACCAAATATAGGCTGTTAGAAGCCGACAGTTAGAAATGAGATTACATTCTGGTCATTTAAGTCTGTCTTTTTAATTTATTTATATATAACTCTTATTTTATGGATATTGGTTTAACGAAATAAACTCGAGTATAACTAATTGACATTTCATAATTTACAGAGAGACCCACCAATAAATTTAGAAGAAATAAGTTTAGCAGGAACTATACCGGAAATCACGAATAATTTGACGAGACAACAAAGTACTTTTAAACCAGACTTTGTTAGAAATTTGGAACAAATCATAAAGGAATGCCTTCAAGCCTGTGAAGTTGTATCTCGAATGCCCGCTGTAAGAGCAATGCTGAACTCTACAACCCACTTCGATTTAATTATAGTTGAAGTGTTTGGGTCTGAATGTTTTCTACCGTTGGGCAAAAGGTTTAATGCACCAGTGGTTGGTCTACTGTCTAGCGTAGTTTTGCCATGGGTCAACGACCAAGTAGCGAACCCAGAAGCACCATCGTACATTCCATCTTACGTGACCAGTTATGGACAAAGAATGAACTTGTGGGATCGCTTCTTGAACACTTTTGCAGTCATTTGGGCTAAGGCAATTTATCGATACAAGTCACAGATGCCTTCACAGGTGGGTTAAATTTACGAAACAATGATGTCGGTTAAAATATAATACATAACTTTAAACATATTTCCCATAATCATTCACTTTCGTTGCAGTTGATAGCTGATAGGTTGTTTGGACCTGGTCACAACTTGGAGTTATTGTCACAAAACTACAGTTTAATCCTTGCGAACAGCCACTTCAGTATTAACGAGGTTCGACCCTTAGTGCCCGCATTAGTAGAAGTTGGAGGGCTCCATCTAAATGACGCAGTTAAAATGCCAAAGGTGACTTTTAATCAATGGACCATACTTCGTTAACGATTAAATATTATTAATTTTATAATGAGATGCACTGCTTATCAACTAGCAGCATGATTTCATTGTATTTATGACAATAAAATTAACCTAAATAACATAATCTTCAGTTCCATCTACCATTTCAAAACACCGACAAAGGACCTAAGACCTTAAACTGATAGCCTCAAAGACGTGCAGAATTATTTTGTGTTTCTGAATAACGAGAGAATATGAATTCTACATACTTATAGAATATCATTTAATTTGTTTTGCTGCAGGATCTAAAACGGATATTAGATAATGCCAATGAGGGAGTCGTTTATTGGAGCTTTGGGTCTATGTCGAGAATAGAGACCATACCACACGAGAAGCTCGTTCAAATATTCGCCGCAATGTCTGAATTGCCACAACTATTTTTAGTCAAAATGAATCGCGCCATACTATCCAATAATATAACAGTGCCGGAGAATGTATATGCTATGGACTGGATACCACAGTATAAAACTTTGTGTATGTATATTTTTATAGGGCATCTGACCCCATTTAAAGTTATCTTAGCACTGCGATGTTTTATTATGGAAATCACTTGTTTTGCTGTAATTAAAAATATCAAGTCAAGATGCAAGGAGAATCAGACTTATTATTCTAATTATTATGAAACATTAACATGTTTAAACATCAAAAATTTCGTGCAGGTCACCCGAATGTTAAGATCTTTATATCCCACGGTGGGTTGTTGGGAACTCAGGAGGCAGTGGCTTGCGGAGTGCCAATGCTCGTTGTACCTTTGTATGCAGACCAAGCATTAAACGCCCGTGCAATGAGCGACCGCGGTCTCTCCCTTACATTAACCCTATCAGAAATTACGAAGGATTCCATTAAGACTGCCTTACACAATTTACTTTCAAATTACCGGTAAGTCTATAATCTTCTTCAATGTTTATTTACTGCTTTGAAGCTCAGATATTATTAGTTAAATTTAGGGCGAGAACTAATATGTAATACACGGTTAAAGTTGGACGTAACGCACGCCATTTTTTTTTAATTTGTCATCTGAATTGTAACAGTATCGTTTAATAATATAAGATTTATATGTAGCAACTTTGCTACCTTGTTTTGGGTTTACGCAATTATTACATATTTTACTGAAAATAATAGAATAAACGCGAATAAATCTTTGTAAATTTTAATTTATTTTTTTCAGTTACAAAGAAAATGCGCTACGACTGAAAGATATATTTCTAGATCGACCAATGCCTCCTTTAGAGACAAGTGTGTACTGGATTGAGTATATTTTGAGGCATCAGGGGGGGGCTCATCTTCGATCACCAGCCCTTGATTTATCTTTCACACAATACCTTCTATTAGATGTACTTACTATTAGCATAGCTTTAACAGCAATGACAATTTATATTTTATATAAACTTTTTCGCTACCTTTGCACAAGATGTATTCGGTGGTGGCCAAAGCAGGTCATAGCCCAAAAAAGACTTTTAAGAAAAAGTATGACAGTATTCCACTGTTTCCTTTGGGTTTATAAAATAAAAACTAATTAAGATATAATGTAAGTGTTAATATTTTTGTGAGTATTTATTTGTACATTGTAGTTATAACAAAGACTTAATACATTTAATTTTATTCAATTGAATAATACAAATGTAATTAGACAATTTGATGTTATATGTTAATAGAGAACTTAGAAAATATTTAAGCCTTCGAGAAAGTGTAAATAAATGTATATTTTAAAAACATATATCTCGTTTTCTATGAAATTCATTCTATTGACCAAAATTATTACTTTTATATTCCAGTAATCATTTTAATAATGGATAACATTTTTTTACTTACCAGTATAACACTGGGTCTCCGAAGTCCAAATCGAATCTAAAATGTGAGAAGGCTAACAAGGTATCTTTCTCTTTAGCAATAAGATACCAGGCAGCATCTTCGGTCATTTCTTCAACTTTGCGATCTTTGTTCCAGCCCCAGGCACAGGTTTCATATCTGCGATAAACATGGATACTGCACTTTTCTAAAGCATGTAAAGGAAATTAATGGTACAGGGATGATTATATGGTATGAAGGTAAACATGATGTTATATTATCAAAGTGTCCAATAATTCTGGTAATATAACATAATAATGCACAAATAAATAATTTACTTGCAACGAAATTCATACACAAGATATATGCAGTCGAAAACAAATAGGTGAAATCCATTTAATTTTTTTCTGAATTATAAATAATCAATTTTATTAGATACAATTATTAGAACACAATGCCTTAAATAGTGCTTAGAATTATCATAATGATAACAAAAAAATGCAATATCACAAACTGGTGATTTATTAATTGTTACCAAAACTTACAGATTTTTCATATTCCTTTCAGTTAGATCTATTGCCCATTG